>NC_138728.1:26037043-26613086 GCF_965113295.1 Leuciscus leuciscus | reverse complement strand
TCCTTTTCTAAAAAATGGTTTGTGCAGGCCTTAAAAAAGGTATTAAAAATACTTCAATTTGATTTTAAAAACCCTGCAGATACCCTGTTTATAGTTGTAGTGTGGACTTCCCTATTCTCATTGAATTAGAATGATTATTAAAACTTTATAGTTATTGTTATAGTCATTGTCTTTGGTGTGAACGGGCCTTAAGACACTTGATTTCAGTCAGAAATCAATTTACTAATCGTGTATTTTCTTACTGTAGTTACTGTATTGCCTCTGTAGTTTAAATTAAATGTGTGAAATGGTTTATAAGCACCCTAATATTCTGGGTTTGTCTTCTGCAGTGTCAGTATGCTTATATCCATCAGTGTGTTCGGGATGTTTTGAGGGCCCGTAAACTTTGCTGTGAACGAGATAACCCTCTTTTCCCCATCTACAACAACTTATTATAAACGTAAGTATTGTATGTGCCTGTGTTTCACTTAGACGTTGTATGGATGCAGTTTTAAAGCACAAAACCATAACATCTAAATAGCTAGGCGAGTTTCAATCCCTCTCCTCCAGTCACTCAAATAAAACACCCTTCCATTTAGTTGCAACACCCACTTCCAATCAATTCTCAAAGGACAAGATTTAGACACTTTTTTCTTGTGTCTATTGCCATTAGTAATAAAGGGGAGGGAAGACAATTTTTATTTAAAAATTTGAGCATAGATGTCCTGGTCTTGTGTATGTGTATATCTGAAAATGCCATGTAATTATTTTAATTTTATTTTTAATTTTATTTTTTTTCACAGAGTTTGTGTATACAGGATCAGGAAGAATTTCCCCCTCATTGAACAAGAACAGAAGATAAGCTTTTGTATTTCAGCAATAGTTTTAATAGCTGTGCATAACAAAGATATATGCTTTATTTTTATACTACTTTTTCATGACATACTGTACTGCACACTGTTTGTAATTATTTATGTTTTATGCTCATTTTGTTTAATAGATCGTATTTAGACTACTGGCATTTTCTGAAATTTAGTATTGATTTTCTTAAATGGGTCAATGACGTGACATGTCAATTCTGGTGTCCAAAGCATATTCATAATATAAAAAATATATGCATTTTTAAATACACTACATTAAATGACTTGACTTCCCCCTCTTAATTACTCATGCGAGTATTCATTATAAATAATTAATCTTTAAGGAACTATTGAGCTCAAAAGTCCCAAATGTCATTCCGGGTAACTGTCCCAGCTTAAAATCTGAATACAAAAATATGACAGAAATGAAAAAAAAAAAAAAGGAAAAAAAAACATATATGAATAAAAGTATTTAAAATCTACTTGGGCAAAATTTGTGTTGATTTTTTCAATTATACCTACAAATACAGTGATAATACTATGCTTGTTTAAATTTTTATGACAGAAAGTAATAAATAGTCATAAAGGTCCAAATTGTGATTTATCTAATGTAATTTCTGGATAACAGACATCAATGACCATTTTGGACCATAATGCATTTTGGTATGTCATGTTCAACACGATCTCATGAAAATGCGCATCTATAGCACAAATTGTATTTATCATGCAATTTTTTGATTTTTTTATGTGCATACGATACGCACTGTAAACCCCTTGGGTAGAATTAGTGGTGTGGTGGAGTATGTGCGTATTACATACCATAAAGTGCGTATCATATGCACGTAAAAACTCTTTTTTGCATATAAATTGCACAATAAATACAATTTGTGCTATAGATACACACTTTCATGAGATCGGGCTGTCATGTTGTATCAAAAAGTAGACCCTGAAGGAGCCCCAAAACACGACATATTTTGACCATTTTGGTCACTGGTGCACTTTGTAGCAGTATCATGTGTATAATACTAATAAAACATTTCTAATGTTTTTATATTAGAAAACGATCTATTTGATATAAAAGATTAACTTAAAGTGATGATAGCTAAGTTGTAGTTTTCCACTGGTGGTTAAGTTAGTCATTCATGAGTTGTCATTCCTGGATAACAACCTGTCAGTCTTGGATAACAAAAAACCTCTGTTGGCCTGGACATGTCATCCGTTATCCAGAATGACATATTTCTAACAATCTAGTTGTTAATTAATATTTGTAAACTTTTAGGCATAGTTATTATAGCTATATTATTAACATTATTTACATATTTGTATGTTTTTTGCCATATTCTTGCTGTCTTGATTTCATATTTAATGAGTCACATGGGTCATTATCATTGAATTGAATTGAATTGAATTGTTTAATGTTATTGGTCAAATCATGAATAATTATTAATATAGCAACATTTGAATAAAGCTTTTGTATAGCTTATGGTGTTTTAAGGTCAATTCTGTCCTTCCAGATGTCTCTGTCTAATAAAGAGAGCAAGGTATTATAGTCTCTCACAAGTCATCTTCATTTAAATAGCGCTTTTAACAATGATTGTTCCAAAGCGGCTTTACATTGATAATAGGAAAATAAAGTAACAGAGATTGTTTTGGCTTTATAGCAGCTCTAGAATAAAGTTATTGTCCAGCTAAAGTTAGTTTGATTGATTCACTTCCGTCACAACGATCATTAGTTATTAACTTAGGGGCCGCTAACACGAAACCGTTTTAACAGACCAGGCGCAGGTCCTTCATCAGATCTGGATACGGCCTGGATCCAGCAGACTGCGGTAAACCTCGGGATAAACAGAGAGACTAATATTAGCGTAGACGAGATGCCATTTTTCTTATGTAACGAACGAGTACATCAGGATTTATGGGAAGTGTTCCCGGTTCCGGTTGACCTAATCTATGCAGCCTAACATTGAATTATAGAAGTCTATAATGTGTTATGTGTATGCTAGGTCAAAGAGATGTGTTTTTAGTCTAGCTTTGAACTGACAGACTGTGTCTGCTTCCCGGACAATGTTAGGAAGACTATTCCAAAGTTTTGGTGCTAAATAGGAAAAGGATCTACCGCTACCGAAATTGATATTCTAGGTATTATCAACTGGCCGGAATTTTGAGATCGCAATAGACGTGAAGGACTATAATGCGTTAAGAGCTCGCTTAAGTACTGCGGAGCTAAACCATTTAGTGCTTTGTAAGTAATCAGCAATATTTTAAAATGTATACAATGTTTAATAGGGAGCCAGTGCAGTGTTGACAGAACAGGGCTAAGAACTCTAGCGGCTGTGTTTTGGACCAGCTGTAATTTGTTTATTAAGCGTGCAGGGCAACCACCCATAAGAGCATTACAATAATCTAGCCTTGATGTCATGAA
Source organism: Leuciscus leuciscus (assembly GCF_965113295.1). Classification (NCBI taxonomy): domain Eukaryota; kingdom Metazoa; phylum Chordata; class Actinopteri; order Cypriniformes; family Leuciscidae; genus Leuciscus; species Leuciscus leuciscus. The sequence goes on along the minus strand of NC_138728.1, from coordinate 26,609,825 downwards.
CGCATGGACTAATTGTTCCGCATTTGTCAATGAGAGCATATGACGTAATTTAGATATATTTTTAAGATGGAAAAATGTGGTTTTACAGATACTAGACGCGTGACTTTCAAATGAAAGATTGGTATCAAAGAGCACACCCAGGTTCCTAACCGACGACGAAGACTTAACAGAGCAGCCATCAAGTGTTAGACAGTATTCTAGGTTATTACGTGTGGAAGTTTTTTGTCCAATAATTAGAATCTCTGTTTTTTCAGAATTAAGTAGTAGGAAATTACTAGTCATCCAATTGTTTATATCAGCTATGCATTCCGTTAATTTTGTGAATTGGTAAGTTTTGTCAGGGCGTGAAGAAATATAGAGCTGAGTATCATCAGCATAACAGTGAAAACTAATTCCATGGTTCCTTGTAAAATCCGGTTGCAGATTTTCTTCCCTCAAATCTTAAACATGCTCACACTACAAGATTTGAAAATCGCGGTGCATCACACACTACAAAATGTAATTAAGATTATCGTGCCAGAGGAAGTGCGTCACGTGATCTACGCAGCAGATCGGAAGCGGGAAAGCGGATGTAAACAAAATGGATACTGTAACATGAAAACTTGCTGTATGAAATTATCGTTTGTTGTGAGAAAAACCAAAAGCAGAAGAATAAACGAGTGTGGATGAGAAAATGGTTGGGGAGATGGGCTCAACATGGATTTTCAGTTCTTCAGCGAGAAATGGAGGTAATAATTTAATTGACCTTATTACTATCGTAGTGTGCTAGAATTTTTACCGTTATAATATTGGCTGCCTTGTTCAAATGGATATTGTCACCTGTTACAGTGTAGATCTGTGCTGTAAAATGAAAATACAATTGGTGCTATTATGAAGAAATGTGTCTAGTGGTATGTTAAACAATGGTTTGCAGCTTTCGCTCTCTCTCTCTCTCTCTCTCTCTCTCTCTCTGACACACACACATGCACACACGCACGCACGCATGCTGTAACGGTCATCAGCTGGAGTGCCCTTGAGAGCCACCTGAGGGCACTCCACATCAGACTATCATGTTTCACTCACAAACTACATCTCCCATAATTCTCTGCCTGGACTCATCAGCACTCATTATCACATTCACCTGTGTCTCATTATCTTGTTTAGCTCACCCCATCACTCACTGCAAAGTTTTGCATGTTGTTACACTGCATTTCTGAGCGTTTCCAGTGTTGTCTATGTTCCTGGTTCTTTATATCTGCCTGTGTTCTGGTTTTCCCGTTCCTGTCTTACCCTCTGGATTTGTTTGTTTGTATGGACTGCCTGCCTGTGTATGACCCTTGCCTGGATTTTGGATTACTCTAATAAACTGCTTTTAGATCCTCAACCTTCTTGTCTCGGAGCAGTTCGTAACACGCACACAAACACACACGCACAAAACAACCCCCTCTCTCACACACAATCCTCTCTCTTTCACACTATATATCTATCTACATTATTATTATTGTTAGTGGGACTCAAAATGGCAATGAAATGACTAATTCAAGGGTTAAAAATTAGTTTTTAACATGTATAGGTATATGGTTTGTTTCATGTATAGTTGGAGGATAGGTCAGGCTTCAGGGAGCTGCTACGCATGACCTCAGAAGAATTTGAAATTCTGCTAGAGTAGAGCCACTTAAATTGTCTTTAAGTTGTCTTTATTTGGCTGTCGAAACACAAAGAACTGGTTCGCGAGTAGGCACCGGCTCCGAACCCGCACCAGCACTGCGATGGTGGAAAAGGGGTATCTGAGAGTTTTTGTGTTGTTTCCTGGACACAAACCTGAGATCCATCAAAGAAGAGATTCACAGGATTGCAGGTCAGTGGTGGAGAAATCAGTTTAAATGAGGCTAATCTGATAAATGATGTTCACTTGATAACATCTTGCTGTGACCTCTGGAAGTATCCTAATAATTAGAATTTCCTTTATGATTTCAAGTGTGGTTGAATGTATTGAAGACACATAATCCCATCATCACATGCCAGATGGAAGGGTAGAGATATATGCCGTAACCACCACAGCTGTTAAATGAACACAAATTATTCACAATTTATTTGGTCATTTTTATTAACTACAAATACAAAAGCAACAGTAAGTCTTTTCCTGTTGGATTTTAATATTCTTCCAGTATTGTGTATCTCCTCTTAATCTATCAGTGGTGGTGCAGGTCCAGCCTCTGTTGGTGGAGTAGAAGTCAAATGTTAATTTCATTAGCCTAATTAAAAAATGTAACAGGTTGGATTAGAGAACATTTAATTATGTGAAAAGAGCATTATACAACATGGAAACATGTGCGGCACATTAAAATAGACACTGAATTATATTTATTTAAGTCATGTAGCCTACAGCCATGAACCTTTTATGATTAAAGATTTAACTGATTGAATTATGGTTTTAATGTACTTTCTTTTTTTTTTTTTTTTGGGATACCATGAAAATGAGTATTAGTTCAATAACTTAATTTCTGTCAGTTTTCACCTGATAATATAACAGTGATTGAGAATTATACTTGTGTATTGACTCGGAAGTATGCAGACGTCTTTTTGTCGGGTGCTGTTGCCGTGGTTAATCGTAATTTCGGAGCTCCATTGATCATGGCTTTTCATAGTCATGGTGCACGCACTTAACTCAGAGTCAACCTACTCAGAGTAGATTAAACTAACTCAATTCAGATGTTCTGAAACCGAAAACTCAGAGTTTCCCATCTCAGGGTAAATCAACTCAGAGTTCAAGTTTTAACTCAGAGTTGGTTGAACCTCCTTATTGAAACAGGCCCCAGGTCTGTCTCTTATGTTTTCATTTTGCAGTAATGTTAACTTTCTGTTGAAGTCGAAACCTACAAATCACTGAGTTTTCAGTACAGAATTGTGGCCATATAGTGAAAGACACGTGTGCAGCCCTACATGTCCTGAAAGATGATTTTCTAAAGGTTAGACATCCTTAATACTGTTATCATAAGTATCACAACAGGAAACATTCTGACATGCAGTATGTACAAATATGATAAAATAAATAAATAGTTTTGTTTGTCTTTATGAACTATGCAAGATATTATGCTTGACTGGGGAGAATTGATTGAACAATTTAGTTACTGCTGAAATGGTAAAAATGTGTATGTGTGTGTGTGTGTGTGGTGGTGGGGGGGAGGTGACTTGAATTAATATATTTAGAAATTCAGCACAATGCTTTTATATTTGCAGGCACCAAAATCAGAGGAGGAAAGGCGTGCAATTGCCAAGAACTTTATGGAGGAATGGCAGTTTCCACATTGTCTAGGTGCCCTTGATGGCAAACACATTCATATCCAGCCCCCAGCCCACAGTGGGAGCATGTGGCATAACTATAAAGGCAGATTTTCTGTTCTCATGATGGCAGCTGTAGATGCCAATTATAACTTAATTTATATTAGTGTTGGTACTCAGGGCAGGGTCTCGGATGCTGGGCTTTTTGCCCATTCTGACCTGAAGAAAGCACTGGACCAGGGTCTCCTGAATGTTCCTCCTCCAGAAAAGCTTCCCGGTTCTCATATTGTGCTACCCATAAGTTTGTGGCGGATGAGGCGTATCCTCTGAGAACAGACCTGATGAAACCCTACCCCTTCTGGGACAGCTGGACATTCTGGGACATTCTCGCCAATAGGTTTAGAGTGTTCCGCTCCACAATCCTCCTACACCCAGAGAGTGTCACTAAGATCACCCAACTTTCTCTGTGATCGTCGTTCAGAGGCCTACATGACTCCAGCACTGGCAGACTGGGAGGATGCAGGCCACAGAGTCAACGAGGGGGCATGGAGGAGAGATGGTCTGGGGGCCATGCAATGTGTGCCAGCTGCAAGGTCATGGAACCCTAGCCTAGTTGCTAAGCAGCAGCGTGACCTCCTTAAAGATTACTTTGTGCCAGGTGCCATGGCAAGAAAAATACATTTAGGCAATGGACAAAAAGAAGTGTTTCCTAGTTGTAGTTTAGTGACTTATGTAATGTACACAGTTAAGAAATTACATTATTTTTATTTTATTTTCCTGTTGATTGAATTGTTGGTTGTGATCTAAAACACTACTATTTGATTCTGCTGTCCTGTATTTTGATGAGATTTTATATTTTTATTTAAGGTCTTATAGCTTAATTTTTTTTTTATGTTTTAAATAAAGACAGCATTCATGATCAGGTTTCAGTTGTTTATTCAAGTATTTTCAACATAAAAAAGGATTAAAGTGCCAAATGAACATTTGAAAACATCCATACAACTCAACTTTCATTTTGACTCTCACAACAGTTTTAACAGCCATGTATAATGACATATTATTATACATTACAAGAGTTAAGTAACCAATAAATAAATAAATAATGTGGATTATTCCAATCCAAACGAATGGCATGCATCTGGAGGGGCAAGAACAGAAGCTAACTGCTGTAACAGGTTGAGTTTTTGTTGCATGAATTGCTCCTGACCTGCTTAGCAAGTTAGTCTGCCATTTTTCTGAGCATGTTAATGTGTGATACGTGTGTGTGCATTGCACACTGATTCTGATGTTATCCGGAAATCATCTAGGCCTATTTAGTTTATGAAAAATGTCTAAACCCATCCTGAGGTGCGTTTCCCAAAAGCATCGTTAACCAAATATGTTCGCAATTTCCGTCGTTATCAGCATAGTTCAACGAGTCAGTGTTTACTATGGAATTATTCTTGTGCCAATAATAATGAACGTAGCTTTTCAAGAAACTAATGAAAATATAAATTGAAACTGAATAAAATATCTTTGAAACTGAAAAAGAATAAATCGCAGGCAATTTGTTTTACTTCGTTTTTTAATACACTGCATGTTTTGCTAACTATTTCTCATATTTCAATCGCTGATCTGAACTTACAAACGCGCTTCCAGAGTTTTCGTTCGCCATTCTGACACATTTCTCTCGTGGGGGCGGGGCTAGTGGCAGTGTGTTCTCATTGGCTACTGAGGTTTTGACTGACAGCTTCTTCACCAGGGGCCTGTTTCAATAAGGAGGTTCAACCAACTCTGAGTTAAAACTTGAACTCTGAGTTGACTTACCCTGAGATGGGAAACTCTGAGTTTTTGGTTTCAGAACAGCTGAAATTAGTTAGTTCAATCAACTCTGAGTTGACTGACTCTGAGTTAAGCGCGTGCACCACAACTATAAAAAGCCATTATCAATGGAGCGCAGATATTATGAGTCACCATGGCAACAGCGCCAGACAAAAAGAGGTCTTCATATTTCTTCACATTTTAATTACTGTTATACAGTGATGGGTGTAATTAATTACCAAGTAATCTAAATACTGTAATTTAATTAAAGGGATTACTCTTAATTCTTCTGTAATTTAAAGTTAAATCTGATGTAATTGTATTAGACTATAGAACAATTCTGTATAGGCTATTTAACATACATTTTTTAAAGTTATATTTTTAATGTAACCTTCTCCCTCTACACACTTTGGTCAATTCAAGAATAATTCATGCAATTGTATATTGTTTATTTGAAAGCATTAAAAGTGCTGTTTCTTGTCTCTCCTTGTATTGTTCAAGTGTTTAAGGTTGTCATGGGATTTAGTAATTAGTAATAAGTAGACCAATAATTTCTAAAGATACTAATTATTACATTAATCTAATTACACTGTTGAAGATGTCATTTGTAGTTAGTAATACAAGTAACTTACCCAACTGTTATAATATCAGAGGTGAAACTGGAAGAACAGTATGTTATTCAACGTAATTTTAATTTTCATGTAGGTGCAATCCTGCAGGCATTAAAAGAACATGGCAGCAGCTGAAATTTAAATATAAAAACATAATTCAGTCAAGTACGGCTTGAGCATATCATGGGTGTAGGCTACCTGACTTTACAAACATGTGACATATTAAAGCATCCAGTGTCTAGCAGTGCAGAAGCATTTTTGGCTGAGGGAATTCCTGGACGGACTTCAGAGCCAGTCCCAAAGATCCAAGGGCCTTCATAAAATGTAAGAGGTTTACATATGTTATTTTTTATACAGGCTATTTTTGATATTTCCATTTATTTTACTTTGGGTTAGGATTTTTGGTAATATCTGTCTTTTGGAGCCTCCTGTCCCAACAGAACCCCAGGCAGTTGTAAGTAGCCTACTCAATACACCAGAAATGATGACAGATAGTGTTATAAAGTGTACTCAACCAACTGCTCATCACATGGGGATAACTAGTTTCTGCTGCCACAGAGAGGCCTACAGAGGTAATGTTAATATTATGTGTCTACACATCAAACAATCTACACATTCACATTTTTTCCACATTTTTATGTGGAGTAGCCTATAGAATCTAAGTTTAAATCTAAGTATAAACGGGTATTCTTATCTCTCCCCGCGCCCCCAGAGAGTGGAAGAACAGCAGGAGGATGGTCCATCAACTTCTGTTGCACAGATGAACAGTTCAGTGATTTCCAGTAAATGCCACAGTTTAATTCTGTAGAATTTGTTTAGAACTACATTATGTAACTCTAATCTACTACTGTGTTTTCAGTTGCCAGTTAAGGAGTTATATAGACTTCATCTTATTTAAAAATGTGAAAATTTAAAAAAAGCAATATTTTATTTATTAATAAAAGATTAATTTTATTAATAAAAATGTACTGAAAGAATGACTGAGGTGTTTAAACACCACTTCCTCTTTAAAAAGGGGAGGAGACCGAAAGAAACTCTGGGTTTACTGAAGAAAACCTGCTCCCGACCAGGTTAGGTTCACAGAGTAAGTTACCATGGTAACTGACTCTGAGTATAAGTTACCTCTCTTTCTGAAACAGGCTTGACTTACTCTGCTTTCTCAGGTTTAACATACCTCCCATTCTGAAACAGAAAACTCAGAGTTTCCCTCATTTCAGGGTTAACAAACTCAGAGTTTTCACTTAACCTCCTTTCTGAAACAGGCCCCTGGAAGTGAAGACAGTGTTGTGTTTACATGTATGGATGTGAGCGTCTGTAATCGCAGCTTTCTATTTCATTTTAGTGATATTAAGTTAGGTTTGTTTTTTAATTTGATCTGTATTTACCTGCTGCTACTACTTTGTCGACGGAAGCTTTTAGGAGCACAAGAGATCTATTCAGTCTATTCAGGTGTAATTGTACATTAAAGTACTGTATATAATACTTAAAGGGGTCAAATAATGTCATTTTTGTACAAGCTAATATGATTCTTTAGGGTCTAAATTAAAAGTTTGTAATATACTTTAATTAAAAATTCTCATTAGTATTGTAAGAAAACACTAATTTTACCTGGTCAAAAACAGCTGTTTTCAGCACGCCAAAGTGCATGTGTCTTTAAATGATAATGAGCTTTGCTCACTCCGCCCCTCTGTTCTGTGCGTACACCGTTTGTAACACAATAACCATAACGCGTTGTTCATTATAAACATGGGATTATGAATTATATTGAGAACGTCATACATAGAAAACATGCTGTAATATACCCTGAGTGTAAAAATAGCCGCATGCATCGTGAAGCGTGCAAGCGATTTGCAAAGATTAATATAAAGATTAATATAAAGGTCAATAAAACGTTACACTCCAGTTCTTCTGGAGGTGCAGCAGGAACACGAATAGTTGGTACTGATCCTTTTTTCAGGAGCAGCTTCTTAGCAAATAACCAGCTTTATACTGACCCTCGTTTGTAAAGCAGTCTGGTGTGTGAAATGATTCGCGCAAACATGAAAGCATTGACGTTGATCGTGAGTAATATTCCCTTCGAAAACAAACTCAGCCACTGCGTCTTCAGCTGTACGGATTTAGGAACATCAACATGACTGCTGTGTTCTAGAACAGAACACCACAATCAATAACTTAGACGCCATTCTACTCAGTGCTCCAGCTATCAACACTGAACACGCTGGTCGGCGCGGGCTATGATTGACAGCTCGCTCACGAGGGCGCGAGGGCGGGTCTGTGTTGAAACGCTCCTGTCAATCAACCATCGTGGGAGGGGCGTCGATATTGTGACGTCACAAAATCGAACAGCTTGACTTGAGATGGGAGGAAACATATAAGAAGATTTAAAAAAAAACACTGGATGGATTTTTATCATTTTATGATGGTTGTGTACAGGCACTGCCAACACACATTTCAGTACAATCAGCTTGTAAAAGTGCATGTACCATTATATGACCCCTCAAAAATATTGTAGTGTCCAATGTTTTCGGAGAATATTTGTTTATTCCTGATGATTCTTTTCCATGTTAGGCTCTGAATAGGTTGAGCTTTCACAATTTAAAGAGAATACTAGCAGGGTCACTCTATGAAAATGTCAATTTTCCTGTCCCTAGCCTTCACAGAAATATTACACTTAAAAAACACTTTGGGGTTACAATTTCGTTATTGGAACAATTACACCTTCTTGTTCTTGAGCCATCAATGTGGCAATATTTGATTTTTATTAATTATACAGAATTCCAAGCACCACAGAAGTACTCGTCCCCACAGTCATGTGCAGAGGGAAAATGCTTTATTTTGAGGTCAATAACAGATTTTTACACCATTTAAAATACAATAATGTATACATAACTATCAAATATATTATGTAAATGATATATATATTAAAAAAATGGCGAATAAATATTATAAAATTTATAATGAAAGTAGTGGTCCCCTGGAGTTGTGTCACTGGTGTTACCGTTAAACAAAAATCTCTTATTTTGAAATAAAAATCCCACTGATGACATCACTTGACTTCCTTCTTCCAATTTCCTGAATATCTATGAAGAAAAACCCATGGTAGATCCACTGTCTCTTTTCAGTTATCAGAAATCTTCTCATTTATCTCATGATTTCATATGAAGCTTTTAGCTGAAGTCACTGGTATGACCTACTTTACTGTTAGGTAATTGTAAATGGGTTAAACTACTTAATGTAGTTAGTATACAATGATTGACAACATGTGGTTTGTTACCTTGCAGCAACCATTTTGTAAAATGAATTTTTCATGAAAATTGTCACTGGTGTTACCTTTCTTATGGGTAACACCAGTAACACCAGTGACTCCCATTTATAGATAAACTTTATTCAAAGCTATTCATTTAGATTATATGCCAAATGTAACAATTTAGTTTCATCTACTTAATTATAGTTGAAGAATAATGATCTTTGGTCTTATGTGTGTCATTGGTGATTCATTGTGTCACTGGTGTTATTGTCTTTTTTTTCTGTCACATTAAATGCAATGTCACATGTGACATAGTAATATTGTTACATCCATTTAATTCTGCTACACTCAAAAGTTAAGATTTAAAGGATTGCATCATTACTTGATTTTAACTGGTTTTCAAATATTTGTATTGTTATAGCAAATAGATGGTAGCGCAGATGAACTAACCTCATTCAAGCACACTTTAAACAAACCTGATTAAAATAAATAAAACATAATCTCCTTATTTGTTGCATCATTATTATTTTTCGGAAACTCGGTCTACATGTGCTGAAGAACATTAGAAATAATATTTCATAACCTTTCATATTGCCAAAGAAGTAAGGTAACACCAGTGAAAAAAAAAAAAAAAAGGTACATGCGGTCTTTAAATAAATGTACAAAAAATATAAAAAATCATTAAGCTGTCATTTATACGTATTCATAAAGTCAAAGGGTAGTCTAATAATGTGATGTAAGTTTAAATGTTAGAAAAATAAATACATTTTAAGACATCTTGCCATACCAAAAGTGGACGTTTCTGTAGAATGACCCAGCAAACGTGTGTGATATATTCAGCCGTCAAGAAAGTCTCACTTCAACCAGGTAATCAAGGTTGGCAGCCATGGCCATCACACTACTCATTGCTAGCATGATATAGATTTACACCATCAAAATGAATGATCACTTAAATAAGAGGAATTTAAACAATATGAAAATTACAATCGTGGCCTTCTGTCAGATACAGACCTCAAGGGGCATTTCATTACATATGTCACACAAAGAATGTTCTTGTTGCCATTTTTTATTGATAATTGTATTTAGTTATTTCATTTAATTAACACTATCTTCTAACATTTAAAATTGTAAATATATTTTAACAATCATCAACCGTTTCAATGGTGACTTATATAACCAGTTAAATGAATGTAATTGAAAATATGAAATCAAATAAATGTACATTCTTCATTGTACATTCAAATGTACATTCTTCATTCAACTGGATGCAGTTATGTTGTGACAGGAAAGACCAGAATCCACAAAACATTAACTGCATAATATACATGTAATGCACAGTATTCTCATGATATACATTACTATACAAAATGCACAATTACAAATACATATTTATAATTCATATACATTTTAAATGTTGCAATGATTCTTTGAGCAGTTCCTGTTGCAGTACAATTAACAAAGCAGTAAATGGATACAAGCAGTACAAGGATAGTCCACCCAAAAAATGAGAATTCTCTCATCATTTACTCACCTTCATGCCATCCCAGATGTATATGACTTTCGTCTTCACATAAACATAGACAAAGATTTTTAAGGAAATAATCCATCTCTGTGAGTCCATATAATACAAGTGGATTGTAACCCATGTACGTAAGACAGTTGGTCGGAAGTGATTTTTAATAGTTAAATGCCCAGGCAAAAAGATATGCCTTTAATTTAAGTTTAAACTCATGTACGGAAGATGGGGATCTCAGAGGTAGACTGTTCCATTGCCTAGGTCCAGCAACTGCAAAAGCACGGTCACCTCTCGACTTTAACCTTGATCTTGGATAGGACAGAGTATTATTGTATGTGGACCACAAGTATCTGACCGGCATATTCAAGTTTAAAATTTCAGAAAAATAAGAAGGCGCCAAGCCATTTAGGGTTTTAAAAACAGCTAAAATCAACTATATAACGCACTGGCAACAAATTAAAAGTCATTAAAATTGGAGTAATATGTTCTCATTTACGAGCCCCAGTTAAAAATTCTGGTTAAAATTTTTAATCATAGAGGCCTGGGATATTCCAATCTATGAGGAATTACAATAATTCAAAACGAAGGTATATATAAGTCTTTGAAGATCTTTAAGAATAGGAAGGAATTTACTCTGGACAGAAGTTTAAATTGAAAAAAGCTCGACTTAACTACTGTACTAATGTGTTTGTCAAACTTAAGGGAGCTATACAAATTTTAATTGTAGGAATTCAAATCTCCACAGTTAAAAAAATTTCTTTACCCACAGAGGGCCCGATATAATGCATTATTTGAAAGATAAATCAGCTTGTGTGTAGATAAAACAGGCCTTCACATTTACTTCAGTTTATTTGCATGTGTTAAAGATACACCAATCAGGCAAAACATTATGGCCACCTTCCTAATATTGTGTTGGTCCCCCTTTTGCTGCCAAAACAGCCCTGACCTGGATTTTATCATCTCACTCTTAAAACTCATTCTTTCTGCAACTCGTATGAATGTGTGTGTGTGTGTGTGTGTGTGTGTGTGTGTGTGTGTGTGTGTGTGTGTGTGTGTGTGTGTGTGTGTGTGTGTGTGTGTGTGTGTGTGTGTGTGTGTGTGTGTGTGTGTGTGTGTGTGTGTGTGTGTGTGTGCGTGTGTTTGTGTTAGATATTAGTTTTGTGTTAGAATAATCAATAAAGTCTTGTTTGTAATTTAAAGATAAGTGTTCTTGTGTTATGTGCTTACGAATTTAATGTCTTAAACTGCTGATCTAAGTTACATTGCTATTAAATAGTGTTTTCACTAGTTTGGATATTTATATCCGCTGCAGAGCTGATAGTTACGGCCCGCTCAAATGAACGCTGGATGAGTCATTTGCTCGGCCGTATAAGTGGTTCTTTCAAAATTCCCTATAAATTCATTAATAATTCCCTTTGAGCTAAGCTTCCTGCTGCCATGTATTCCCCTGGTAAGCGACGCACACGTACCCGGCCATCCACGTGATGTAAAAGAAAACGTGATTCATCAGACCAGGCCACCTTCCTCCATTGCTCCGTGGTTCAGTTCTTATGCTCACTTGCCAACTGTTGTCACTTTCGGCGGTGGACAGAGTTTGACACTTGCTGCCTAATATATCCCTGTCAGTGGTCATAATGTAATGCCTGATCGGTATATATAAAGTGAGAGGGTATCTTTCAGTCAGGTGTGTGTGCATAGAGATACTGAGGAGTTCAAACGATAAACTCCAAAACCAGCATAAAGAGACTCCGTGAATATAGAGGTGAATGTGTGCAAGTGTGTGAGCGCGTGTGTGTCAGAGACGGTGTAGAAGGACAGAGTGCCGGCCGGCCAGTCCACATACACTCCAATTCTCTTAGAGGAGCATGAAGGGACACGAATGACAGTTTCCTTATTATCATGACAGGCAATGAAAGCGTCAGAACAGATCAGACTCCAAGAGTTTCTATTGTTTCTATTGTATCCAAACTCAGAGAATTCATTCCATCCTTTCCTGGTGATTCCTTTATATGTCACTGCTATAACAGCATATCCATTCCATTCAGCCTCCCAGTAACAGCGTCCATTCAGACTCTCTCTACACAGAACCTGAGGCCACCCATCAAATCTTTCTGGCAGATCAGGGTATAACTGGTTTTTTTCCACATTTGTCACCTTTCTGTTCTCATCAGACAGAATTAGACGAATGTTTGCCGTGTTTGGATCCAGAGTGAGATTACAGGCATCTGAACACAAGAAGAGAGAACATTTACAGAACAATACAACACAACAACAACCACTAAAGGTGTATGTGTGTTTGTGCGTAGACATACATTTCTGTAGTCCTGCTGTAATCCTGAAATCTCCTTTATGATCCACACTATAAAACATACACAGTCACAGTCTGCCCATTAGATTCAATCAGTAAACACATACATATGCACACAAAGTACTGTGACTATTCCTGCTCAACATACTTGAGTTTGTCCAGTGCGTATTTTTGATGGTCCCGTATATCGGATAGTAGCTTGACTCCTGATTCTCCTGGGTGATTATAGCTCAGATCCAGCTCTCTCAGGTGTGAGGGGTTTGAACTCAGAGCTGAAGACACATAACGGCAGCCTTCCTCTGTCACCATACAGCCAGACAATCTACATACACACACACAGCAACAGTTCACATGACATTAGTTTGGCAATCAGACATCACACAGCAACCTGTGCAGTTCACTCAGCTGCAGACATTGTGTTTTTCCTCAACCCATGTTTTTGCTCCTTGAGTTCCTTGTGAAAATATCACTTCATTCACTGTATACTTTGTCTGACTGATGCTGTGGGATAAAACCACTGATCTAGGATACTGGCAATGTTCCCTCTAAGCTTCGCACTTCTGATGCCGTTGCCGTGCAGAAAGAATAAAATACTGCGCAGAGGACAGATGTGAAATGTGAGGGGAAATCCATTTGATTGTATTGAGAAATAATTGCAGTGCTCTGGTCAGTCGCTATAAAGTTAGCGTCGCTATAGACCTTATGCGCCAGAGAAACAAGGCTGCCGCCATCTTAGAATATTGTCTTTTAACTTCCGTTTTGCGGTCGCTCTGTATATTTCTATGGCATTGCTGTCCAGGAGTAATTAGCTTTTGAAGTGTATTTACTTAATGTAAAGTTAACGAAAGTTATTATGAGGACTGTAATGTTTAAGGCAGATGACTAAACAAATGTCAGTCGACCGGGAAGATTTTAAAACGAGCCGTTCATTAATAAACACGCAAAATCGCTGTGAAAATACAGACCGGAAGTCAAAAGACAACGAGCGCAGCACTGAAAAGGGGCGGGGCTACATAAGGTCTATAGAGTAAGAATAAAATAGTCCAAGTGACTATAGTGGCTCAACCTTAAGTTTATCAAGCGACGAGAATACTTTTTGTGCGCTAAAAACAAACAAAAATAACGACTTTATTCAACTATTCATTTTCTTCTGTGTGGGCCTCTGAGTGAGTTCACATAGTGTAACAGCGCAGCATTTCTGGGTTGTACGTCAGAACGTAGGTCATGTGGGTGACGCTGAAATGAAAATGAAAGTCGTTATTTTTGTGTGGTTTTTTTTGCGCACAAATAGTATTCTCGTGGCTTGATAAACTTAAGGTTGAGCCACTGTAGTCTCTTGGACTATTTTAACGATGTCTTTACTAACTTTTCTGGGCTGGCAGATGCAATTACATAGAAGCCTATAAAGGAGTGAGCCAGCTCTCAGATTTCATGAAAAATATCTTAATTTGTGTTCCGAAGATGAACGAAAGTCTTACAGGGTTGGAACAACATGAGGGTGAGTAATTACTGAAAATTTTTCATTTTTGGGTGAACTAACCCTTTAAACAGATTTGTGTGTGTGGGGTGTGGGGGTGAGGGATGATTAGATGACCATAAAAGAGTTCACATTCACTTTTCTTGAAAATATTTAGCTATTGGATCTATTTAAATGCTTCAGTTTGTTTTCATATTATAAAATTATTTCATATTACATTATATTATATTATACCTATATTATGCCTATATTTTATTATATTATAAGCCTAATAAAGAATTGATCTCACAAGGGGATTGTTTAGGGCTCCTTGTCAAAACCCCTGATAAAGAAAATATTGTAAATTCATAAGCAATAAATCAATCAAACTATCGTTTAATGCTGCCTGTAGCCAGAGTAAGAACCGGTGTACAAGACTGTACAAAAACACTTTATGATTGCCCCAAACCATGTCAGTGTTACTGCTTAATTTTTGTCATGCTATATTATATTATTGTAAAGAATTTAACTGTCCTGTGGGAGATTTTTTAATGATTTTTAATAGAATTTCTTGGTAAAGACTGGTACAGTTAACACAGCACTGTAAAAAAACAAACAAAAAAAAACAAAAAAAACCTCAGATATGTGAATGTGCTTCATTAAGTGAATTCTTCATTAAAAAAATATGATTTAAAACCACTACGTTACATCAAGGGTCAAGTAAAATAGAAATGGCAAATTGAAGTTAAAAGTTACAACTGCATGATGAAACCATGTGTGTGTGTGTGTGTGTGTGTGTGTGTGTGTGTGTGTGTGTGTGTGTGTGTGTGTGTGTGTGTGTGTGTGTGTGTGTGTGTGTGTGTGTGTGTGTGTGTGTGTGTGTGTGTGTGTGTGTGTGTGTGTGTGTGTGTGTATACGTATGCTGTATAGGCCTGCTATAAACAAAGTTTTTGCTCAGGTGGCAAAAAATGTCCACCCAATAGAGAAAATATTTGCTCATAAAGAAAAAAAAAATTAGAGGGAACATTGGATACTGGTATTGGTATAATATCAATATCAGTATCATTAACCAGTAAGAAAGTATGTTTAAATCATTAAAAATGATTAAAAAGCCCAAACAAATGTTTTAAGTAAAAGAGCAAACTCAGCAACCTGGCAATGACATTTCAAACACCAAATATGTCAAGAGAAGGACTAAAGTGACATGTTTGATCAATCTGATACCTCAGTATGTTCAGTTGACAATGTGATCTTTTCAGTCCTTCAGAGAGCAGCTTCACTCCCAAATCCTGCAGATCATTGTTACTCAGGTCCAGCTCTTTTAGACAAGAATTTGATGACTGTATAGCTGAAGACAAACTTTCACAGCACTGGCTGGTGAGATTACAGATGACCAGTCTAAAACAAAAATAAATCAGGAAGTATTTAATTTCTGTCACAACACCCATTTAATGACTTAGGTAGCCAACCCTGCTTTTGAAGAGCTAACGTCCTCAGTTTAGCTCCATACTAATAAAACACACCTGAACTAGCTAATCAAGGTGTTGCGGGTTACTTCAAAATAACAGGCAGATGTATTGGAGCAGGGTTGGAACTGAAGTCTCAAGGAAAATAGCTCTCCAGGAGCAGGGATGGCAATCCCTGACTTAAGGCTAGCCCACACTAAAGTATTTTTACAACCAACAATGATGATAAAAAATAAAAAAACATTACAATAAAAAAAAATCATATATTTAACAGTTTTGTTCCTATGGTGTGTGGAGTGCCGCAATGTGACCAAGGCAGCATATCACACACTAACATATTCCACAGGAAATCTAGCAAAATCTCTTGTGGCAAATGTGACTTTAGAGTAAACAAACAGGGCAGGCGACGGGCAAGAAGAAGTGGCAATAATAGTGATTGGACTGCTTTTACAGATAACTAATGAGTAACATTATTAAAACAATGATTGAAAATGACAAAACACTTATTCATTCATATACTTGAACACAGTGAATAAGTGAATGTGAAAATCGAACCTTAGTAAATTCAGTTGAGAGTGTGATCTTTTTAATCCATCAGACAGCAGCTTGACTCCTGAATCCATCAGGTCATTGTTGCTTAGGTCCAGCTCTGTCAGATGGGAGTTTGATGATTGTAGAACTGAAGCCAAACTTTCACAACCCTGACCAGTCACTGTGCAGCCTGCCAATCTGAATAAAACAATAGAAGGATTGAGTAGTTAAAACATGTTAATACACCCATTAAATGACAAGACTCAATCTGATGAACTTTAACAGCTACAGGCCATAGATAACCAAAAAAAGATATGTACAGTCATATATATATATATATATATATATATATATATATATATATATATATATATATATATATATACACATATATATATACACACACATCATGGGAGTAACGGTACACAAAAATCACAGTTCGGCACGTACTTCAGTTTTAGTACAGCAGGTACTGTACTTTTTTTTTAACAACTTTTTTTATTGTTGTTTACTGAATAAATTAACATGTTAAAATAATTTAACATAATTTGAAAAACTCAGTAAATACTCTTCAGCATTAGCAAAGTTAGCAACAGTCTCATGTAGGCACAGCATGCAGCATAAGTTTTGATTTTAGTTGAAACATGGAGGAAAGCAGTGAGAGGTTTTACAACCTCTACAACCGAGTGCTGAGTGGAATTATAAGAATTAATTATATGAATGTATCTCTCAAGGGAACCTTAATAGCTACAGAGCTAAATTTCATCTGCAGTTCCTAAGCAGGAGAAACTAAAACACATAAAAATATAGTAATAATAATATAGTACAAAAAAATACTTACAAAAACATTACCCTATGATGAATATTACATCTAAAATAAACAGGAAAATAAATAAATTGTGTGAAAGTAGAACACTGTCTGTTGTTGTTTGGTATAATGTTCTAGTTATTAACAGGGCTCTTACAGAAAAAGCTGAATAACCAAAATCAGTAGCTCTAAAATGTGCATAGAATGGAAAAACTATGCTTCTGTTGAAAGATGACTACGTATAAATTAGAAATTTCTAAGATGAGGTGTCACTGCACAAACAATTTTTTTAACATGCTTTTCGAATATCAGGTGAGTCTAAAATAACTCCTGCACAATTTGTCATTTTTCGCCCATTATCTAGGATATCTGGCTGGACCTCTTCCTTCTTTTTAATTTTAAAATACATGCATGCAGTTTTCTGAGCATTTAAAGTTAAGCAGCACTGAGTAAGCCAACCAGAAATTTGAGTCATTGCAAAAGATAATTTAAGTGCAACCTTTTCTTTCGTTTTGTCATGTACAAAAATCACAGTGTCATCTGCGTACACTTGAAAATGTACATCAGGTCAGGCTTCTGGGAGGTCATTCAGGTACAAACTAAAAAGTAGGGGCCCCAGGGTAGACCCCTGAGGAATTCATCTGGAACAATCTCTTTGGGAAGATATATGTATTCTATCTAAGTGCACTGTTTCCTTAACCTGTTAACCTTCACCAGTGCGTCGGCGCACTGAAGCGTTTTTTTTTTTTTATTTAGTTCAAAGTTACTATACATCAAACTATACATCATTAAAAAGATATAAGACTCAAGTTCCAGTATTTGACCACTATTGTATTCTGAGAAACTTATAGTGACAGTTATGTCTTAATTTGTGTCAGGAGTTATGAAATGAAAAAATGAGTCGATACCTTTAATATGAATTATGAGCGTCAGCCGCTCTCATTCAGAAAAACACTCCTGTGCTGTCGTCATGACAGTGCTCGACAAAACAACGTCCCTTGGGGCTTTAGCTCAAAAATGTGCAGATTTGGAGAAATATTGATAGATTCTCATAGATTTACATCATATTTCTATAGACAGGAATAATATTTATTGAATTTATGCGTCGATGTAATAATTATGAGCGCTTGGTACTGTGATGTGCTGTGTTTTCAATTCATACCAATAGCCTGAGGGCGCTATATGCACAATAATAGTCCATATATGGAACATGAAGAAGAGCCATAATCATGTGACATTCAAGCCCTGAACACACACAAAGCTAACAGAGATCGCTGTAACATGCAGATAAAGACGTTTTGAAGACAATAAACATGATTGCAATAATATTTGATTTACCTGTGTTCTTCGAGCCATGTCAGGTATTTTCATAATAATAGATTATATTTATAATGTAATGCTAATCGATATAGACTTTATCATTGTGCAGAATACTATAAAATAATATATTTTCTGTCAGATTTTTTTTTTATCTGAAGCCAAATTAGATCACAGAAGATTATTTAAAACACTCGACTTGAGTTATAAAGTAAGTTTGGAGCACAAACATGGTTTTAATCTCATAAATGGTCGTGTATTGATGGTGTGCTAAGCTAACATGCTAGCTAGCCCAGGTGCACCTGCCACCTAGCAGTTATTCTTTTATGATTTTTTTCTAAATAGGAATGCTTACTGAAATGTTTCTTTATTCAAGAAAGGCATTTGATACAGTTTCAAATGTGAAGTAAGAACTTTGATAAAAGAAATTAGGGATTGAAACCCTATGAATAGCCTGTGAATAGTCGTTAATAACTATAATGCAGACAAAAGAAATGCATATTTAGAGCCATAAACAGGCTGGAGAGGTGTGAATGTGTGCAGGAGAGACTGACACTGAATGGGGCTCGTTTGCACCACAAAACAATAGACTGAATGGATGCTTAAATGATGACTAAACATCAGTAGCATTTTAGAGTCTAATCAAAATAAAGTCATATGACATGATCTTGAAAAACATTTGACTAAATACCGAGTTTTAGACTTATCATCCTCAGATTGTCTGCATGTTTCATAAAAATACATTTCTAATAACTTTACAAAACTTTGAAGCTATTTATAAAAAAAATTCATGATGACAATAATTAATTCTACATTTACAATAAACTGCCAGGTGTCAGCTTTCAAATGAGATCATACTTGTGCTTTTAGTGCAAAGGGTTCATGAACTGTATCTGTTTCCGTTTGGTTATGTCATTTCTGGGTATTTTTCAAAAGTGGGGTTGCAGCTTAACAGGTTAACCCCCTGGGGTCGGCAGGCAGGCCGGCCTATTTTGCATTTTGAGTGCAAAATAGACTCAAATAACTCCGTTGATTTTTTGTCATACAGGCTAGTGTTATACATCATTCAAATCTGTTAAATGTCTTATTTTATTTGTGTACACTAATAATAAAAACAAAATGTTGGCAAGCACTGGACACTAATGTCCACAGAGCTGCCCCGTGGAGAAAATCAGATCAGCTGTTTGTCTGTTTTCGATCACCTAAGAAAGGTCTTCCAGCTTCTAAGCAGACGATCAGATAGTGGATAGTTGAGGCTATTTCTCTTGCTTATGAGTTCTTTGGCCAGCCGTGGTCAGCTCTGGTCAGAGCTCATTCTACTAGGAGTACGGCGGCCTCCAAAGCCTTAATTTCAGGGGTTTCCCTACAGGAAGTGTGTAATGCGGCGGGCTGGTCTTCCCATTTGTGAGGTTTTATAGCCTGGACCTGGACGCTGCCCCAGGGTCTCAGGTGCTTATGACTTAGTTGCCAACAGTTTCTCATACAGGCAATTGTAAGTACGGCGTTTGGGTATTATTGTTCCAAAAGGACGCAGCGAAAGGGAACGTCTCAGGTTAAGACTGTAACCCTAGTTCCCTGAGAAGGGAACGAGATGCTGCGTCACCCTGCCATACTTCCCTGTGATCGACTAGCTTCGGCTAATTCGAAGCTAACGACGGTCAGAATGGATGTGCTTTTATCCTTTCCTAGTTGTGATGTCACCCACCCGTGATGCTCACTCTCGCCATTGGACTAGTTGACATGCGTGCTTCAGACGCAATCATGCAGGGGCGTTCCCAAAGCGTTGCAGCATCTCGTTCCCTTCTCAGGAAACTAGAGTTACAGTTTTACCTGAGACGTTTTCCAACAATTTGGGAATGTAGATTGTCTAGAAATAGGTAATTGGAACCCCCTGGGGTCACGCTTTTTTTCTTACCAGTGCAAAAGAGACTCAAATAACTCTGTCGATTTTTGTCATACATATAAGTGTTATACACCATTCAGAACTGTTAAATGTCTAGTTTTATTTGTGTACACATACATTTTTTTTGTGATTTTCATCCCCAGCTCCTCCTCTCGTCAGTCAGGATTTGGCATTCTGATTCCCCTTGAATCAAAATAAATTCTCGAATCATGTTGTACTTTAAAAATCTTGAATTAATGATATCTGCAATACATTCATGTTGGTTCTGTTCTGTTTACCCTAAGGAGGGTTGCTGCTCTCCCTGCTCTTATCCATGCTAGGCTGCATGGATGCACAGGGAGTTCTTGCCCAGAACAGAACCATACCACCATTCCAAACTGTATGCTAACTGTCAATCGTATTCGACGATAGTGGTCCTGACAGAACTAATATGTTGCGCAGCTATCGACATATCATATATACGATCATTTCGATCTTCAAAGTACCAATTTATAGAGACCAAACATGGTATAGGCGAGGTTACACTGACCGTTGGTTCGATCATGAAATATACAGTATCCCAAAAAAAAAAAAAAAAATTGAATTAAAAGACACTACACAAGACAGTAAATCATTCACACAATGTTCTGGGATGCATGTTCATTTATAGATCAGTTTGTCTATAAATCAATAAACATTGTTTTAAGGTCTGTTTCTGTCTTTCCTATGGCCTCTGTCTGACCACATGACCACATTTTTAACAGCAATAAAACCATCTTATCTAATGGTAGTCATGGTCCCATAGTTGGGGGGATGGGACCATAGATCCCAGAGTGAGTTTCAAAGATTGTTTGTTAAATATAACAAATAATTGTGTCTGCTTTGTCTCAGTCATTACAGTACAGTGAAGTGCAGTTACTTGGTGGCTTTTTTGAAGTTGAGTTGTAGGGCATTAGTCACAGATGTGAATGACAGGTTAAAATCCCAAACAAACATGTTTGTTTGTTTGTTTGTTTGTTTATTTATTTGGTGCAAATAATTGTGTGGATTCTGCTGATTTATGTTGCAATAATTGATTTGGTTATTTTATATAAAATGACTATGCATGTTTATTTGTAGGTTTTTTTTCTCACAAAAACACACTTGCGTCACTTCATAAAATTGAGGTTAAACCATTGGAGTCACATGGATTATTTAACAATGTCTTTACTACCTTGAAAGTGGTAGTTGCGTAGATTGTCAATGGAGGGACAGAAAGCTCTCAGATTTAATAAAATATTTGTGTTCCTAAGATGAATGAATGGCTTACGGGTTTGGAACAACATGAGAGTGAGTAAATGATGACAGGATTTTCATTTTTGGGTGAACTAACACTTTGAAATCAATTAAAGTGTTCAATCGGTTTTGTAGGGTTTTAATATTTGAGCAGTGTGTTATCATTTTTCAATAAAATATAACTACTGAGGTAAGCATCCCTGCCAAGTCTATAGAAACGAATGTGAGTGGAGCAGTAAATACAGAGCTGTATCAGCACTGTAATCTCTATTTTTTGTGAAGTGGACTAGCTTTACAAAATAAATAAACATTCTACTGACTTTAAGTAACTTTGCGAGTGTCAACTTATTCTACTAACCCTAACCTAGCATGTAGGTGCAAATTAATGAGAGTTAGTTGACATGTAGTTGCAAAGTTATTTATAGTTAGTAGAATGTCTAAAGTGGACCATTGAATAAAGTGTAACCGTATTTATATCCTCATCACTATTGTTGAAGAAGCACTGCCTCCCCTGTGAAGAGAAATTGCCACTGATACATTCATACAACAATATACACAATGTAAAGCATCGGCTAGCCATATTTATGAAACATACACATGCACGTCTAAACATAGTGAATAAATGAATGTGAAAGACAGACCTCAGAATGTTCAGTTGACAGTGTGAATTCTTCAGTCCATCAGAGAGTAGCTTCACTCCTGAATCTTGCAGGTGATTGTTACTCAGGTCCAGTTCTCTCAGATGGGACTTTGAGGATTGTAGAGCTGAAGACAAACTTTCACAGTGCTGATCAGAGAGACAACATCCAGCTAGTCTATAACAGAGGATGACAGTGTTTACCAACCATGCAAAGACACACATGTCATTAAAAAATAATTTCACTTCATATTTTTGGCAAATTTACCGTCAACAATGAATTTTAATGAACAAAAAATGTTTTTATATTTAGTAAAAAATGGTTTTGTGATACCCATTTTTTTCCATCATTTATCAAACTTTAAAAACATTCTTAGGTAACTTCAAATGCTGTCATTCTGACAGAAATAAACCATTCAAACAGCCCATTAGTCTACATTTCACACATCTTTATGTGGCATTTATCTATGCATGGGAGCTTGTGTGTGTGTGAGAGAGAGAGAGAGAGAGAGAGAGAGAGAGAGAGAGAGAGAGAGAGAGAGAGAGAGAGAGAGAGAGAGAGAGAGAGAGAGAGAGAGAGAGTGAGTGAGTTTGCTGTTAGCCCTGCAATGGTGAGAAATGGCACATTACTCAAACTCACTACTTTCAATACACACAAATGATGTGACATTATTAGTTACTTTTACATTGTCAGTAACAAAATAATGTAACTTCATCTCATTCACTAATAATTGCATGAGTTATTCATATTTATATGCTCAGGAGAACTTCTCATGAAAAATGTCTACCTTTCCTACACATGAGTATGCACATGATTTTATTCTGAACCACGTTCTAAGGTTCACAAATTTGGAGTATTCTAAATTCCACATGCCCAATCGATCTCCAAGTCAAGTCAAAGGTTTTGTATAGAGCTTTTCACAGTACACATTGTTCAAAAGCAGCTTAACAGAAAGTCTTAGAGATATGTCTATTATGCCTTAGTGCTTTAACACAGAGAAAGATTTAGGGCTGGGCCATATTACATTATTGGCCATGTATGGATTTATATACAGCTATATTGTATTCAAAGATTTGTCTAATACATATATCAGTGCCGCAGTGAATATTGGTCGATTTTGTTCTCAGTGTTCTAAGGAGAATTTTTTCTTTTTTTTTAAATGGGAGAACCCAGGCTACACTACAGTTGCCGAGAAATGCAAAACAAATCACAATTCCGAAAACAAAATAACAAATCCAAAACAAAACAACAAATTATAAAGGCAATGGAAATACTAAAAACAAATTAACAAGTTAGAAAACACAACAACAATTCTGAAAACAAAATAGCAAGTCAGAAAATAAAACGACAAGTCAGACAAAACAGAAAAGGTAGGTATATGTGGCAAATGGAATACTGACTGCTGATTGGATGAGACATCTGTCAATCAAGATATGCAAGAAAATACAGCAGACTGCGGCAGGAGAATGCCGATTCGTGTGTGCATGTGTAAATATTAGAGCTGTCTATTTAACTGGCTAATTTATGTGATCATTATAGAGAAACAAAAAACAGTTTCATATTAAAATCTTCCTACCACTATCTGGTTTGGTCAGACAAAATTAAAAAAGAACCCGATCTGATAAAGTGGGAGAGTGGCATGTAGAGTAAGGACAGCAGATTTAGCTTTTGACGCGAACGACCTGAGTTCGAGTCTTTCTTTTCCCGATCCCTTTCTTCTCCCTATACCCATCTCTTATTAATTTCGGAGAGGCATTTCATTTAAAATAAAAATTAAGAAAATATTTACAAATGTGTATAAAAAAAAAAGTGTATAACAGGTACTTAATAGACCTACAATATGCTAATCTATTTGCACTAAATAGCATCTAGCTCATATAGAATGGCCTCTGCCAACTTTAAATCTAAGAAAAGTTTCCATTGGCAAGAAAATGGAATTTACACAATGCATTACACTGCAGTTATAATGCTATGAGAGTAAGGTTTTGTATTATTGGACATGAAATTATTTTTTAATGACATTATATCCTTTAAATATGAAAAACCACCAGTAGGTGGAGGCAATTGACAGGCTTAATGAATCAGTCATTCAAACAATTTGTTAAAACGGCCGATTAATTCAGGAATGAAAGCATGCGTGTTGCTCGGAGACACAATCCTTTTGCTGTGGCTTAGTTTGGAACTATTTTCATTGTGAAACTTACATTATTGACAAATTGTAATTCACAATATTAACTTAATTAATATCACATGTGCAAAAAACAGCACTCTTGCTTGTGTGCTTAAATATACCATATTATATAAGACAAAAGCTCATGCAGGAGCATTGCCTCTATATCTGGAATTTTAGGGGCATTATTACTGCATTCTAATAGTGTTTTTGTTTGTTTTTTGCAAAGTGAGTACTCGATAATGTCTAAACTATTATTATCGTAGACGATACAGCTCTAATATTTACACATGCACACGTGAATCGACTTTCTCTTGCCGCAGTCTGCTGTACTTTCTGCTTGTCTTGATTGCCAGATATCTCATCCAATCAGAGGTCGGTTTATATTTTTGATTAGCCATAGCAGCAGTTCAGTCTTTGAAAGGTCCAATGTGGGAAACTGGAGGGTGCATTGACACTAGTCGAGTTGCGATGGTCTATTGGCATATGACAATATCAGCAAACATATGATGCTCTCTAAGGGGCCATTTACACCAAACTGTTTTCAACTGAAATGGAAAACTTTTTATGCGTTTTGGCCGTTCAATCACACGACAACGGCATTTTGAGGGACCTGAAAATGCAAACTTTTGAAAATGGGTTTTGAAAATGTTATAGTCTCTGTGTAAACTATGTATTTGTAAAAATGGAGTCGTCATGCGCATGCGTATTATGTGTTCAGTCTATGGGTGCATAGTGTTTGCCAACTACTGGCCTGGCATTTATTGTAAGGGAAATAGATAGAAATATTTTTTTTTTTTATATTGTGCTAAAACAAATTATATTGAGAAGCGGCAGTATGATCAGAGCAGCTCGATCAGTTCAGTAAATGCTGCTCCCTCTCTGCAAGCGCTGTGAGTTTGAGCCACTTAAACTTATGTGCAAAAAATAAGTGTTATCTGTAAAGTAAAATTATTATTATTATTTTAATTACTATATTATTATATTTAGCCTTAAATACTTTTTTTTTAATAATGAAATAGTGTTATTACTATAGTAATAATTATTATTATTTTTTTCATAATAATAATTATTAGTCATATTGATATGTAAACCAGGGCTCCAGACTGCGACCATTTTTCCTGCCTGTGCGACCAAAATTAGATTTTGTCGATGGCACGACCAACGTTACCCTGCATTAAATGGCAAATGAAATGAAAGCGGAATGAAATTGCACTACTCATTTGTGCTTCATGGACCGTTTATTAGTTCGGACAGCACAGCGCCGCGAGCTACTCACTAGTCGCAGGACGATCTCGATCAGGCGACACTGTTACTACACAGCGCTGGGAGATCCAGTGAATAAATCCATTGAATTCGCAACATTCAGATTTGGCGCAGAGTTCTCTGTTATAAACCACAGATATCAGATCAAACAGCACTGACGTGGAAACCAGGAGAAACATTGTGCCATGAATGAAAAAGTTATAGAAGGCTTTAAGTCCACAAATCAGCAACATTCACTATGGATTTAATGTAGTAACACTGTTACCATGGTATTGTGACAGAAACAGTCAAACGCTTACGAGTACTACACATCTTTTTCCAGCACTTCCAAACTATATCATATTTAAATGTTATTTTTAATGTGATGACCAAAAAAAAATTTGTTCATCCATCAAAGATGGTCCCCATTTATAAAATTAAAAGTTTCAAGATTTAGGAAAACTCACACTTATTCAAAAAAAAATTTAAAGATTAAATTACTATTGTAACCAATAGGTGGATGCAGAGGAGCGCTTAATAGCTATTTTCACTCCCAAATATCTATATATTTTTTTCAGTCGTTTTGCTTTTGAATTAATATTAAGACATTATGAATGATAATAATTAAAGTTAGTAAGAGCTTTATTGTCAGCCCCACAGTGCTACCAAATACTTTCTGTGGAACTTATTGGCTCCGGTGCTTCTGCCCTTAAATTTTAGTCTGGACTGGAGCCCTGCGAACTTAAAATAACACTGCACATTGTAATTTCTATACGTTAAGTCTATTTATTACCAAGGCATTTGTCAATAATACAGTCAAAATTGGGGGAAATGTGAATAACTGCATTGCAGGTTGATTTAAGGTATGCCCGTACATTTTCAGCCTGTACTCCTAATAATTTTCAGTTAGGGGCTACAGCGCTCCTCACAAAAAAAAAGTTAGTCTGGAGCCCCGTAAGTACAAAATTCTTGGGCCAAATTGTGCAGTATGTATGTAGACAGAATTGTTACCTGCATGGTATTTTTTTCTGATATTAAATTGATGTAATGTGGTAGATTTCACTCAGTAAATGTTGCATGTGTGGCCTTTTTTTCTAATATTAAACTGTTGTAATCTGGTAAAATATATAGTGCTTAGAAAAAATATTCAGTTTTTCATTCATTATTTCTCATGACTGATTTGTACAACTTGAGATTTGACTGCATCCGAAATCGCATACTTCCCTACTATGTAGTAGGCGAAAAACAAAATAAGTATGTCAGAATTCACAGAACTCATAAAAGTGTAGGAAAAAAGTACCTGGATGACCTACTTTTTCCGGCGAGATTATGAAGTGTGCATACAATGGACACTTTACATCCCATGAGGCCACGGGAGAGGATTTATGATTGGCAGTGAAGCAACGTTACGGATGCTGGTAGGTTACATGATAATGACAACATGGCGAATGTATTATGTCCAGATTACATTCATACTACACACATTTAAACTATATACTGTAGAACATACTTTTTTTAGCGGTCGTGAAGTAATTACTTATTCAAAATAAGTACATGCTCAAGAGAGTATGCGATTTCGGATGCAGCCTGAGTAATTTAGCTTAGGGTATGACCTGCTCTTGGCGGAGTGGCAATAATTCCCTTTCGAGAGGTCTCTCGTATTGCGTAAGTAGCTTACGCTATGGGAAAAACTCCTTTTCTCAAGAATATTGAGGGCAAATTTTTAAAACGCAGTGCAGCTGCACAGCAGACACATAGCTGAGCGTCTAGCGCGGTCATTGGCTGCGCTGCGGCAACTGCACGAACCTATGGCGAGGCGGCTCAGGCGCGCAAACCAATCAGGTTGCTTCGCGCCCAGGCGCGTCAGAGCCCGCCAGAATGGCCGTGGCTTATAGCTATATTAGCCCCCATTTCTGCCATAAAATCAGATTTAATCTCCTTCAGCGAACTCTCCACTTCGCTGACCTCTGGATTGAGAAGCCTTCTTCGCCGCCATCAAAAAGCCTTTCAGCAGAACGAGCGACCTGCGAAGCAGTCTGAGGATGCCAGCTTCCTGGTTTTTCAACTGGATGCCGCCTTCAGCCCGCTGTTCTGCTGTGCCATCTGGCGCGCTATATCCTTTAAAGGAACACTTCGACTTTTTGGGACTTTAGCTTATTCACCGTTTCCCCCAGAGTTAGATAAGTCTATACAGACCTTTTTCATCTCCGTACCTTATCAGCTGTTTTCAGCTGTACCTTATCGTTAATACGTGTTTCCCGAAACGTTCCTAGTTAAGTATACCTTCTGTAAGTCATACGTTCGGAAGGTTGGTCTGGACCACTCTTAGCTTTACCTTATCACTGTTGCAGGTCTATATGAATATAATTCTGAAGTTTTAATACACACAGACAGTGTTCAATTAGGCTAATTCAAGTGTTTTCATGAAAAGAATAAAATTGTCATTACACTGATTGTTGTTAGAATTTTAATTATATTATTATATATATTATATTATTAATTTAATAAAAGAGCGCTTTTAAAGGCCAGTGAAAGCATAGGCTACTGTCAGTTAAGTCCTATTCGGACGCTAATTGTTTCTCATGGGCTCGTACAGTATTTTAAACATTTACAGGGGTAAGTCGGTGATTTTAGTGCCGTCCGAATCCATAATATCAGTGTTTTTTCTCACCCAACCCGGGTAAAAATCCCTGGCCAAATTAGTACCTACTGTTTTTTGACAAACAGGTCGTGTGGTAATTTAATTGCCGTCTGAATCCAAATCTCTGAGTTTACAAGAAGAGATTCAAAATTCACAGTTTAAATCCTTTTTGATCACTGCCGAGCACCGTACGTAAGATGTACACTTTTATTAGGCAAGGCAAGGCAAGGCAAGTTTATTTATATAGCACATTTCATACACAATGGCAATTCAAAGTGCTTTACATAGAAGAAATTAAAATAATGAAAAGAAATAAGAATAATTAAAACAGTTTAGAAAAATAAAATAAAATACAGTACTTTTAAAAAATAAAAAAAGAATATTATTATAGATCTTTCCTTCAAAGGATTCCCTTAAAACTTAAATCTTTCAACCTTCTTTTAACCTTCAATCTTCTTACGACTTCCATCTATCAACTTTCCTTTAACTTTCTTTTCTCCCTCATTTACTCACACGTTCTTTTCACTTTCTTTAGCACTTTAGCACTGCGTTCACATTCTTTCTCAGACGAAAACTTTAATATCGTCATTTAAATACTGTTCTACTTTCAAACCCACATTAATACACGTCACTTTCACATTATCACCTTCTGAGTGGGCATTTACAGTTACGGGCTAAATGCCCTGCTGACATAGGAGAAATTAAAATAATTAAAAGAAATAAGAATAATTAAAACAGTTTAGAAAAATAGAGTAAAATACAGTACAGTACAAACAGTCGGACGAACAGCGGCACAGTGCTCATTCAGTAAATGCATAGCTAAACAGAAGTGTTTTGAGTCTGGATTTTAATGTGACCACTGTAGGAGCACATCTGATCTCTTCTGGAAGCTGGTTCCAGCTGCGGCTGGCATAATAGCTAAAAGCAGACTCACCATGTTTAGAGTGAACCCTTGGTATTTCTAGCTGATATGATCCTAATGATCTGAGTGATCTGTTGGGTTTATATTCAGTGAGCATATCTGCCATGTATTGAGGTCCTAGGCCATTGAATGATTTATATACCAGTAATAATACTTTAAAATCAATCCTAAATCTGACTGGGAGCCAGTGTAAAGACCTGAGGACTGGTGTGATATGTTCATATTTTCTGGTTCTGCTCAGAATCCTGGCGGCAGCGTTCTGTATGAGCTGCAACTGTCTTATGGTCTTTTTGGGAAGGCCAGTGAGGAGTCCATTACAATAATCCACCCTGCTGGTGATGAAAGCATGCACAAGTTTCTCTAAGTCTTGTCTGGAAACAAAGCATCTAATTCTTGCAATATTTTTCAGATGACAGTATGCTGATTTAGTTATTGCTTTGACATGACTACTGAAACTAAGGTCTGACTCTAGTGTCACACCAAGATTCCTGACTTGATGTTTAGTTGTTTGACCCCTAGAGTGAAGGTATGCGTTCACCTTGAGAACTTCATCTTTGTTTCCAAACGCAATAACTTCAGTTTTGTCTTTGTTTAATTGAAGAAAGTTTTGACACATCCAACTGTTGACTTCGTCAATGCATCGGCACAGGGAGTCAATGGGGCTGTAATCATTAGGCGATAGGGCTAAGTACAGCTGTGTGTCGTCTGCATAGCTGTGGTAAGCAATTTGGTTATTTCTCATTATTTGGCTCATTGGGAGCATATACAGGTTGAACAGGAGTGGCGCAAGAATTGAGCCTTGAGGGACTCCGCATGTCATGGATGTCCACTCAGACTTATGGTCTCCTATACTCACATAATAACCTCTCCCATCTAAGTATGACCTGAACCATTTTAGGACTATCCCAGAAAGCCCCACCCAGTTTTCCAGCCTGTCAAGAAGTATGTTATGATCGACAGTGTCAAATGCAGCACTGAGGTCGAGTAGTACCAGCACTGATAATTTTCCTGAATCAGTATTTAAGCGAATATCGTTTATTATCTTTATGAGCGCTGTCTCTGTGCTGTGGTGCGGTCGGAAACCAGATTGAAAATTGTCAAAGTATCCATTCGAGCTTAAGAATTTGTTCAGCTGATTGAAGATAACTTTTTCAATGATCTTGCCTATGAAAGGAAGATTTGAGATCGGTCTATAGTTGCTTAATATGGTCTTATCCAGATTGCTCTTTTTCAGGAGGGGCTTGACAACTGCAGTTTTCAGGGAGTTTGGAAAACTCCCAGAGAGAAGTGAGGCATTTACCACTTCTAGAAGATCTGCTTCTAAACTGTTTAGCACACTTTTGAAAAAAGATGTGGGAAGTGTGTCAAGGGCGCATGTTGATGTTTTAAGGTGTTGTACGGTTTCTTCCAAAATTTTGCCATCAATTTCTTTGAAGTCAGACATAGTAACTACTTTATCAGGTGGTCTGATCTGTCTGACCCCAGTGCAACTCAAGGATGTGCTGATCACCTTTCTGATATTATTGATTTTCTCAGAGAAGAAAGAAGCAAACTCACTGCACTTGCTGTTTGAGAGCATTTCACTAGGAATCTGGCTTGGGGGGTTTGTCAGTCTCTCTACAGTAGCAAAAAGAGTGCGTGTGTTGTTTAAATTGCTGTTTATAATATTTGAGAAGAAAGTCTGTCTAGCTTTGCCTAGTTCCATATTGAAAGCATGCAGGCTGTCTTTGTAGATGTTATAATGGACTACAAGTTTTGTCTTCCGCCACATGCGCTCTGCTTTTCTGCATTGTCTTTTCATATGTTGCACTGCTGTTGAGTTTCTCCAAGGTGCTTTTTGTCTGCCACTCTTCTTCCTGACTTTAACAGGAGCAATATCATCAATTATATTTTTAACTTTTGAGTTAAAAGAATCAAGGAGAAAATCAACAGAGTCAGCAGGTATGCTTGGTGTTAAGGATATAGCCTTCATAAATAGTACACTAGTGTTCTCATTTAAGCATCTCTTCTTGACAGACACAGATCTAGCTTCAGTGGCAGGAGAGATCAATATATCAAAGAAAATACAGAAATGATCAGACAGTGCTACATCCTTAATAACAATCGATGAAATGTTTAGACCCTTACTGATAAGTAAATCTAGAGTGTGTCCATGATTGTGTGTGGGTCCATGTACATGCTGAGTCAGATCAAAAGTTTTTAAAACAGTTTTGATTTCTTTTGCCATATTGTTTTCTGCATTATCTATGTGAATGTTAAAATCTCCAGCAATGGCAAAACAGTCAAACTCTGAGGTAATTGTTGATAACAGTTCTGTCAAGTCCTCAGCAAAGGCTGGAGAATATTTTGGAGGCCTGTAAATAATGATAAGTAAAATGCGAGGAGCACCTTTTAACACAGTACCCAGATATTCGAAAGACGGGTAATTCCCAAATGATATTTGCTTACATTGATAGATATCTTTAAAAAGAGCAGCTAGACCCCCACCTCTCTTAACAGCTCTGCAGACACTCATAAAAGTAAAGTTAGGAGGGGCTGTTTCATTGAGGATTGTTGCACTGCAGCTGTCTTCTAGCCAGGTTTCATTTAGAAACATAAAGTCCAGGTTGTTTGTGGTTATTAAGTCGTTGACTAGAAGTGATTTATTTTTAAGTGAGCGAATGTTTAAAAGTGCTAACTTAACAGTCTTACTTTTTGTCCCCACAGCAATCTTAGTTTGACATGTAATAGGCACCAGATTAGTTGGGTTTGCTATACGGCTATTGAAGGCCTTAGACTTTATATCTTGTAATAGAACAGCAATAGAGAAAGATACAGGCACACTGGGTTCCCGCTTGTTCTGTAAACATTTGAGAAAGTTACTGTTATCATAGTAGGAACCCAAAACACATCACTGAGAGCTGGTATCAGTTGTTTTTGGTTCACCTCGAGCAGATGGAGGAGGGTGTGGGCCCTGGCGTTTTGGCCGAAGAGGCCGAAGAGCTCTCACAGGAGGGGGCGGGCGAGCTCGGCGCGCAGGCTTCGGTGTTTGAGGTGCCTGACGATTTTTGGTTGGTATCTGGGGGCTTGCAGCAAAAGAGTGGGATAGTCTGGTTCCAGCATGCACTAGTTCTTCCATTTTCTGTGAGAAGCACAGAAGTGGAGTTGCTGGCGAGAGTGAGAAAGTATCTGGTGAAAGGGGCTGTTGCTCAGGTGTTATAGGAGGCTGTGATATGCTGTCCTGGCTTCCCTGGCTGTTTTCCAGGAAGTCGTCCTTGGGTGCTGAATCTTGGAGCAGTTCTAATATGTCTGTCTGTGGTGAGCTCTGTGGGCATGGCTCAGCTGAGATTGTGTCCGTGAGCAGAGGTTGTTGTGGCTCAGTGGTGTTATCATTGTCCTTGTGTGATATGTCAACCGCATGTCCATTTTGCTGCTGAAGTGAAGTCCCGTGTTCATTCATACTGTTTCCAGGTGTGTGTGTGTCGTTCAGATTGACACACACTGCAGAAGGATGATTGAGGGAGAAGTCGATATTGTCCTTTAACACTCTTGAACCAAGTTTGTTTGGGTGATGGCCATCCCGATGAAATAGTTGTCTCTGACTCCAGAAAAGATTGAAGTTGTCAATGAAGTTTACTCCTTTTATATTGCAGGTTTTTTGCAGCCATGTATTAATCCCAAGCAGCCGAGAAAACCTGTTTGTTCCTCTTGCTGGGAGTGGTCCACTGATGAATGTTTGAACTTTCAGTCTTTTAAGTGTTTCAAAAAGTTCATTGAAATCCTTCTTAAGGAGTTCTGACTGCTCTTTATGAATATCATTCTTCCCCACATGAATTATGAGTCGATTTGCAGTCTTATGTTTCATCAGAATGTTCTGAAGTTCCCTGTTTATATCAGAAGTTGTTGCTTGTGGAAGGCAGCATGTAGTTGTATCCCTGCTGCTAATGTTTCTGATTATGGAGTCCCCCACTATCAGAGTCCTGGGCTCGGCTGTGCTCTGAGCTGAGTGCCGCTGTCTGCTCGACCTTGAGCGCCAGTTAGCATCAGTGTTAGCTACTGACTGATACAGTCTGTGTTCGATCACATTCATCACGTTTGGGGATTCCTCATTTACATTCATTAGTACTTCAAATCTGTTCTCAAGATGTATAGGTGTTGGTGGGAGACCAGTGTTTGCAATCCTTGTCAGAGCTGTATCTGGGGTAGAGGATGCTACTGCGGCAATATGTGGGGCTCGTGACAATCTGATGTCTCGAGTGCCTTTGGGTCTCGCTCCCTGTTTGTGCCATCGATTTGTAAGTCGATCGGCTTGTTTCTCTACCTGTCGAGGAGCACTAGTTTCATGGGACTCACCGGCTATATGCTGAGGGCATATATATGCACCGGCTATATTACTGAAATGCTGGAAAGTATTTCCAAGAACAATATTTCATCGCAGCGCCACCTCAGTGAACAAAAATGGGAAAGAGAAAAAAAGCACGTAAAAATTTGAAATGGTTATCATGGCAGCAATATATGATACAATTTTAAAATATGTAGGTTAGGCCATTATAGTTTGGATTTTTTTTTTTATAATATCCCATGAGTCCTAATAAATGCAATATCAACTATTTATAAAGTGCTTCTTTTATAAAGAACACCGCTTTCTCTCATAACGCAGTGACACAGCCCCTGCACGAGAGAATAATTGATTCTCGAGCCATCGATATCAACCAATTCAGCAGCATCGCACGGACAGCACCGGGTAACGTCGCACGTAAGAAGGTATATCTTAAGCAGCTTCCTAAGGTATGGTTCCGGGAACACGCCTAGAAATGGTATACCTTCAGTTAAGTTATACCTTAAGAGTCTTCGAAGCGTACTAAGAGACAACGTTATCGGGAAACTCAGCCCAGGACTGTAGCCTTCAACTTGCTAATGAATTGGAGGGGGGGATGGGCAGTTTTAATTTTTGAGAAACAGTGACCTTGTTTGTGAAATAGTAGGCTACTCCCGTTCTGATTCTCCCCTCGACCTCAGTCTGTTCGGCATCTTGTCTATCAGCTTCCAAAGTTTGTAACTCCTCGTCTGTGTATTCTGGCTCAAAACGATATGGTTCTGGTTTGATACTTGGTTTGATACCAAATAAAAATCCTCTGACAATTCCTCAAAGTCAGCCATGATCACGAATCATGTTTGCTACTAGCTAGTTAGTCACGTTGGTTTTGTTGACGGAACGGCGCTTCTCGGGTGCTGCGCTAATCATTCCGCCCAAGTAGCAGTGCTTCACCTTCTGAGAAAATAGTTCCCAGTATTTAAACGTTTAAAAAAAGGCTGTGTCTCATATGACCTTGTTATTTGTACACACTGTGACTATACAAATCACAACATGTAAATAGGAAAATGTTGGCGTTATTTTGTCACTTATTGGGATTAGTATGCTAGCTGTAGCCATTTACATCCAGTCTTTGTGCTAAGCTAGGCTAGAGGTAGGTGCGTCAAACATACTTACAGCACGCACGGAGATGAAAAAGGTATGTATGGACTTATCTAACTCTGGGGAATACGGTGAATAAGCTAAAGTCCCAAAAAGTCGAAGTGTTCTTTAAAGCATAAAGTAAAGCATAAAGAAAAAACTCTCGCTTGAGAGTATGCCGCTCGTCCCATCGCGCCCGCGGCTAGCACTCTCTACGTTAAAGAGAGCTACCGCGCCCTCTCAAGCTCTCTGCATGACCCAGACGGACACTGTGAGTGAGTTTCCATGCCTGGGATCCAGCCACGCTGAAACTGCGTCACTCACGACGGCTGTTCTCGGGTGAGAACATGCCGCTCTCTTCTTTGCTCTCGCTAACTATCTTATGTCATTCCCCCCTGTGGCTCAGTGGTGGAATCTAAGGCTTTCGCACTAGAAACCTGTGTTCGAATCCCGGCTCTAACACCAGGTGAAATTTATAGCAGCCATGAACCAAAATGTGTACAGCACATTTTAAAATCTGTTTTGCACGTCATGTAAGAACTGTCTACATGACTCAGATGGACACAATGAATGCGTTTTCATGCCTGGGATCCAGCCACGCTGAAACTGCATTCACTCACAGTCACAACGGCTGTTCTCACTGCAAGGACATGCTGCTCTCTTCACTGCGCTTGCGGCCAGCTTCCTTACGTACAGAAAGCGACCCAGCCCCTTGGGCCCTCCTGCGGCGGCCGGCTGGGCCTCGCCATCCACATTTATGAGGTTTTTATAATCTGGAAGTTCCTGCTTTGCAAGCGAAGGTTCTTTCAATATAATAAGCACAATTCACCATAACTATAAGGCCCTATGCTTATCTGGTCCTGGTTGAACTCGAACTACAGTTCTTTTTATATAATAAATAAGGGACTCGGCCCTTTTTAAGGCCTATACCTTGGTTCCCTGTATGAGGCTCGTCACTAGCCTGGCCTCTATTATGATTCATAACTTTACTCTTCTATTACGCTCTGCCCAAAGCTATAGTATGGGGCGAAGTTTTAAGCACGCATGGTGTTTTGAAAGGGGTTCCCATCGCGTAAGCTACTTAAGCAATACGAGAGACCTCTCGAAAGGGAACGACTCGGTTACTAACGAAACCTCGGTTCCCTGAGAAGAGGGAATGAGTATTGCGTAACCCGCCGTGCTACTGTGCTTAAGTCAGGAGATCGCTTCAGTCGATTTAAACCTGATTTTATGGCAGAAATGGGGGCTAATATAGCTATAAGCTACGCCCATTCTGGCGGGCTCTGACACGCCTGGCCGTGAAGCGGACTGATTGGTTTGCGAGCCTGAGCCGCCTCGCCATAGGTTCGTGCAATTGCCGCAGCGCAGCCAATGACCACGCTAGATGCTCACCTATGTGTCTGCTGTGCAGCTGCACTGCGTTTTGAAAATTTGGCTTCAATATTCTCGAGAAAAGGAGTTTTTCCCATTGCGTAAGCTACTTACGCAATGCTCGTTCTCTCTTCTCAGGGAACCGAGGTTACGTTAGTAACCGAGCCGTTCTTCCACTTCTGTTTGATAGACTGCACTGTGTTTAGTGTTTAGTATTGTCACAGTTCCCCTGTGTTTAGTGTTCCTGGACTGTTATCATGATATTCTTTGTCTTGCTGTGTCTGGTTTTCTTTTCCTGTTTAGTTTCTGTTGTATTTTGTTTCTATAGTTACCCTTGTAAGTCTCTAAGGTAACTCATCACACACACCTGTTCCTCATTATCCCTCTTCTTACTTAGTAGCTGCGTCCCAATCCAGAGGCTGCATCCTTCGAAGGTCACCGCGGCGCGACAAAAGCGGTCTCAATTCGAAGGCTCCTTCAAATGCGGCCTCCAAATGCGTCATTCGTTTCCCGTGAAATTAAGGATACAACAGATTGATCCTTCACGGCCTTGCCTTAAATGTAAGTACTGGGTTTCAGCTTACTCAAATATCTAATGGTATATATGAAAAATAAAAAATGAAAAAAAAAATCCTTTAAGCCATTCAACAAATGTTGACTTCTATCATACTAATATGCGATTATATATACTTTATATGCTTTATTATATACAGGACCATGGTGAACATATTTAAACAGTTTGTGAACCTTGTTTTGTTTTTTTAGACAGTTTAACCCCCTGGGGTCGACAAACGCACCGTTAACTTAGATGTAAACAAAATCTTAATAGATCAATATAAGTCTTCTCATTAAATTATTTATAATTCTGTTTCATTAGTGACAAATTTGGGAAGAGGATAAATATTCCACAACTTTCTGAAAATACAGTATGAGAATGAACTGCACAATTACTAGAAATGTTTACCTTGGATATTAAACATCATTTTGAAGCAAAAACTCTAGGCGACAACATCCATTATTCAAAAGTCTTGTGGACACATATTTAGTATGTGTTTTGTGGCCTTATTTCAATAACCATGTGTAAACATTATTCTCTCAAAAATACAAACATGTACATACATGTTGCTCACATATTATGGTAGCCCTGTTTGTGATGAATATGGATGGATGAGTGTAATGACACCTTTGCCATTAATATATTTATAAGCAACTGAAAAAAGCACAAATGTCAGGGCATGTCAAAACATCTCAAAGACCCCAAAAACAGGTTAATTTAACTGTCCAATGTAAAAAAAAGTCCAGTACAAACGTTACTGCCGCTCATCAACGACAGCTGTCACAGTTGCTAGGCGACAAGAACAGTCCTCCGTAGGCTAGAGGGCCAGGGCCGGCTAATCGAGCCGCGCCCGGGCACGGTTCGGAGCACTCACACTAGTCAAACGAACCGCGCTTTGGTGGTCAAACGAACCGCGCTTTGGTGGTCAAACGCACTCGGGCACGGTTCAAACTGGCTAGTGTGAGTACACCCTTAGTTTAACAAAGCAAGACTGTCAGCTGATCCCACGTCTGTGTGTCCCAAATATTTTTGTCAGACTATAATGGGTAGACACTGGACCTTCTAGGAGGGTTCAGGGGCATGGTCCCCTAAAAAAACATTTTGTAATTACATACATTTTGAAGTTTTGCTCACTTTGATAGCAGAATTAAGTGCTCAAACCTCTTTTCAGTGACTAAAATGAGAGTAAAAATAAATGTCTTTGCATTGGCTTTGAAGTGGACTCGAAGCTCTTTTTAGTTGTGATAGTGTCTCAGTCCATATTACATTCACATTGGTAATTTTAGAAAGCCAAATAATAATAATAATACAATTTTATTATTGTAAAAAATATATTGTATATAAAGTGATATGTATGTATGTATGTATATATATATATATATATATATATATATATATATATATAAAGTAAAAAAAAACAACAACAAAAAACATGATTAATGTGAAAGTCAAACCTCAGTATGTTTAGTTGACATTGTGACCTCTCCAGTCCAGTACAGAGCAGCTTCACTCCTGAAGTCTGCAGTATATTGTTGCTCAGGTCCAGCTCTCTCAGATGGTTTGATGATTGTAGAGCTGATGACAAACTTTCCCAGTGCCGATCAGATAGACGACATCCAGCAAGTCTATAACAGACGGTGACAGTGCAATGATTAGGAGATGGATGGTTTCTGTATTCTGTGCATTCTGTTTTCTAATCAAATAGCTATTTGAAGGTCTCTGAACACAGATCATAATTGATCCTGTGGCCATCTGAAAATGGAGGTGAGCTTAAAAGTATTAGATGAAGTACACCTGCTGTCATCAGAACTGCACCCCACCAAAGACTAGGGTTGGGAATCGGACACTTAAGGTCAGATATTGGACACTTGTTATAAAATATTTTTTTTGATTCCAGTGTGTCCAAATTAATGTGATTTTGAAACATTCAAGCGGAAAGAAGACATGAAAGAGAACTCAATTCGGTACTCGCATGATGTTTTCTGTGAACACATCTGAAGTGTGCACAAAAAGCCGCCTCATGTAGCGAGTACTGAATTGAGTTCTCTTTTGCGTCTTCTTGTGCTTGAACAGACAAATACACACAAAATTATATAAAATTATCCTTGTAAACAGAACTTAAGTGAACTTAATTTTTTTTTATCTTTGTTCAGTTGTATTTGTGTACTATTGTTAATTTGTTCTTATTTTATTACTGACTGTTTACTTGTCTTTAATAATGTTTGAAATTTGAAAATAGTTAGGCTAGTTGTTTTAGCCGTGGTATTTTTGTTAAAACCATAGGCATGTCACGAGTCCGTGTAGGCAGGAAGACGAGAACACAGAAGAATAAGATTCCAACACAAGGTTTACTACATATAATCCAACATGTGGTGATCCAAACAGGCAAGGGCAAATACACACACGTAGGTATAACGGTGACCGGACAGGGAGATCAGGATACAAAGTGAAATATATAATAAAGATAACAAGGTAATAAACTAGACACAGCTGAACCAAACTAACTAATGACAGTATCCATAGAAACTAATGAGTGGCGGGAAATCTGAAAAAAATAAGACACATGATAAATGAAAACAAACGGAAAGTCCATGAAAACTAAACTAAGGGTGCTTTCACATCTGTAGTTCGGTTCATTTGGTCCGGACCAAGGGCGAAAAATGATACATTGTAGCATTTTTCAGGCGTTTTGGTTCCTTTTCACACCACACTGATCGCTCTGGTCCGAATCAGTTTATGAGTTGATAAAACGAACCAAAATGCAGTCACGTGACAGCATCCACATCACTCGTTGGCCAGATGTGTCTTGAACGCATTCCCATAACTGCACTTCGTTTGGTCAGAATTAACGTGACGGAAAATTCCAACAGAACTCCCAGAAGTAATCCGGCAGACAACACGCTGCTGATTACTATGGAGAGACGACTGCGTGGGCTGATTGTATCCCTGGTCATATTTTATTATATAGTTTGTCCACACCACTTTAGACAAACAATATATTTGAGAATGTATTCGAAAATAATGTGTTAATGCACTGCACACGGCGAAGGCGCATCGCAAGTCACATCAGGAGGAGGCATACATTAATGTTGCTAAACAGTGACATGCTCATCATCCCAAAAAATTTCCAACGATCCATCAGGTAACGTTGTGCCCTTTCTCTCTTTAAAATTGTTTTTGACAATTGGGACATGGTCATCAGACCAAATTTCTATCAGGCTCCGCACCTTCTCACAACTCCAAGATTGTCCGCGAGCTGCCATGCTTAAAGTGCAAACTGTCAACAAACATTTCTCTCTGACTACGGCAACTGGTTTAGTCCAAAAATGCGCAGTTCTTTGGCAGTTGGTTCTGTTCGAGGTCGGATCACGTTCTCACCACAAACGAACCGCTCCAGAGTTCGTTTCAAAGCGTACCGAGACCTCCTCGAACGCTTGTTTGGTCCGCTTTTGGTGCGCACCCGAGTGCGATTGCCGCATTCACACCTGCCCAAACGAACCGCACCAATGGGGAAAACGAACTCTAGTGCGGTTCAACCGAACTAAACGAGGCAGGTGTGAAAGCACCCTAAAGTTTCCTATGTAAGTGGTCTTTAAGCTGCTGATTTTTGTTCTGTAAACTATGCTGATTTTTGTTCATGGTATTTAGCTGGAATGACATTTTTTTGCAAATAGACAGAATAAATATGTTTGATATGCTTTTTTTTTTTACCTCATGGGAATTAAAACTGGCAATCGGTGAGGCGAGGACTCAATATGCAGAAATAATGGACTTTTATTTATTTTTTTAAATACCCAGAGGGGGAAAACAGGACCGGCAGGACTGGACTGGACTGGACTGGACTTGACTTGATGGCAGGGAAACACAAGAGGAGCAGGTAAACGTGATGCATGTTCGACAACGATCTGGCACAAGAATGCAAACACAAGGAGAATAAATAGGGCAGCAAACAAAGAGGGTAACGAGGAAGGACAGGTGGGGCAACTGAACCAATAATCAGGTAACAAGATGGGCAGGGTTAAGACAATAGAAAAAGGAAACATAGGGTATGTTTACACGACAACCATATGCTTAAGCACAACACGCTAGTAATTCGCTAGCCTGTTAGCGTGCCATCCATCCGCTCTTTATTTTTTTATCGCAACTAGCTTAGTGAATTCTATACATTGTTCGGTTCCGGCTGTAGAGCCCGTGCAGCAGGGCAATTGGGTGACGGTGAGGCACTGTAGTCGCGGGAGAAAACACAGCTCTTCCGTTCCGATTACAACATTAAACAGGTTCTCCCCTCTCAGTGAAACACCCACTGTGAATCCTGTTGAATGTGCCCTAGTTATTGGCGATTCTACTACACGGAACGTGAAAATAGAGACACCAGCTGCTGACCTGTTGAAAAGAGATGCTATTCATCCCACCTGGGATGGTGCTGCTCTTCTCTCTAGTAATATGGCACATAGTCTTAGAGCTCAAACATGAATTGGGGCTCAGGTCAGGAAGCAGACAGACTATCTAAACCGACCGTCTGCAAGCTGTATCACGTCACCAAGGTCAGATAAATCCCATCACATAGAGACTCTTTCACCTAGATATCATCATATAGAGACTGTGTCTGTTCCCCGAATTAGGACATACAAAAAACTTCCAAACCCATCAAAGGGTAAAAATTTAATTGATGTTCAACAAATAAAAAACAGATATGATGCAAATGAGCAAATGATAAAGCTTGGGTTACTGAATATTCGATCCCTTACTTCAAAAGCACTTATTGTTAATGATATGATTACAGACTATAACCTAGATGTGCTGTGTTTGACAGAAACCTGGCTAAAACCAAACGATTACATTACTTTGAATGAGTCCACCCCGCAAGATTACTGTTGTAAACATGAAACTCATCTGAAAGGCAAAGGGGGAGGTGTTGCTGTAATTTATAGTAATATTTTCTGAATTACTAAGAAGTCTAGTTTCACATATAATTATTTTGAAGTGTTGGTGCTTAATGCAACAATATATAGTGTAAATGATAAATCACGTTTGAGATTTGTACTGGCTACTGTATACAGGCCACCAGGGCACTATACAGACTTTATCAAATAATTTGCTGATTTTTTTATCAGAGTTAGTACTGGCTGCAGATAAAGTTCTAATTGTTGGTGATTTTAATATACATGTAGATAACGAAAAAGATGCATTGGGATTGGCATTTAAAGACATTCTTAACTCCATTGGAGTTAGACAACACGCGTCAGGACCTACTCATTGTCGTAATCATACTCTAGATCTAATATTATCACACAGAATAAATGATGATGCTGTTGAAATTCTGCAGCAGAGCGATGACGTCTCAAATCATTATCTAGTCTCATGTAAACTTCATTAAGCCAAGCAATGTTGTTTTCGTCAACGATGACAATAACGAAATGATTTCGTTGACGCATCTTTTTTTTTTGACGATAACGCGACGATGACTAGCTAAAAATGGCTCTAAGGTGACTAAAACATGACGAGACGTTTTCGAGTTTTCGTTGACGAGACGACACGGAACGAAAATGATTATAGTCTGACGTTCACAATGCATGTCATTTCTGCCTATTTTGCGTGAAATCTGTCTGTTTTGAGCTAAAAAAGTATCAGCAATGCTGCCGCTTCCTATCCTTGTTTTGGGTACGCCCACCACCCGGCTGCCGCCATGCCGCGCACCAGATTCCACACAACAACAACACACCTGCGGCTGCGGCTAGTCACTCGCCACACATCTTCGATATGAGGCCGGACTGGACAAAAGCGAAACGAACTGCGCGAGCGAGCGACAGTGTGCGAGAGAGACCGAGTGTGTCCGAGCATTAGTTTAGTAGGCTAATTGGTACAAAGTAATATATAATTATTATATAACTTAGATTACAACATAAATTATAACATAAATTATTATTTAACTAATTATATAATAAAGCCACAATTGACCTTTCGCCGAGCCCCGCCCCCCCTTAGTTACTGTTGCTACGTCCGACAAACAAATGGTCAAACACGACCAGCGCAACAGATTGCCATGACGGAAAAAGGTATACCCGTGCGTGTCAGTGACCTTTTTTGGAGCAATACCTCCGCGATATCTTCCAGATTTAGGCAAAAAGGGTTACAGTATGCAGTGGAGGGATATATTATAA
Source organism: Leuciscus leuciscus (assembly GCF_965113295.1). Classification (NCBI taxonomy): domain Eukaryota; kingdom Metazoa; phylum Chordata; class Actinopteri; order Cypriniformes; family Leuciscidae; genus Leuciscus; species Leuciscus leuciscus. The sequence continues at coordinate 26,567,209 of NC_138728.1, read as the reverse complement.
TATAAAAATACGCAATGAAGGAGACACGACTACTATCTACGTCTCTATCGAGGCTAATGCTTACCGGTGTTCATACACATCATTTGTGATTATGACAAAGAACAAGGAAACAAGTGTTTAAAAGCATTGTAAGACACTTACTGTTGTGTTTTTGTGTGAAAGAAAAAACTGTCTCTGAAAATAAAAGTGCTGTCAGCAATAATTTCTTATACATGTGTGTTTTTTCGCATAACACGACTAAAATTTTAAATGCTGCAAAACACATGGGAGTTATATTCCCGATGCTGTAGTTTATTTGATCAGTCACAGTATATCATTAATCAAGCTTAATTTGACTTTTCAACTACAATTAGGCAGGTGAACTGAAAGCTTTTACAATCTTTTAGCTATAACTTAGGCCTATATCATTGACAAAAGTATGTGGTGCATTTTCTTCCAAAAATGATTTTCTTTCTCAAATTCATGCTTCAAGTTGACAAAGCACAATAAACGAAATCACACAATAACTGTTTAACCAGACATAGCCTTAATTTGCATCTAACGTTAAATAACTTTCATTGATTGTCTTTCATAATTCACTTACCATAATATTTATTAGGGGGACAACAGATCACAAAAATCGCGGTTGAGACCATAATATTTATTAGTGGGGCAACGGATCATAAAACTCGCGGTTCAGACAATATTATGTTTTTTGAGTTACAGATAGGATCGTTTTTCAGATCAGAAAAACAAAACAAAAAAACCTTTAAGTAGCCATCGATACCACAGCCAGCAGACGTATTTATGCTTCGTAATGTTCGACACATTTAACTGGGAGTGGGGCCGTCCACACTGTTTTATCCATTGTAGGCACCGCTCACGTTGTGTTTTCGGCTTTGGGAATGGAAAGAACACAACTCCTCCAGACAATCTCTCGGGGTATGTAGTGTCCGATTTACAAACGCCATGAGCGCACGCTTCACAATCCTGCTAATGTTTGTCGGACCTGCTCACATAGTAACGGTTGCTATGATGTGTGATTGGACAATGGCCGTTTTGGGGGAGGGGCCGGCGAAAGGTCAATTGCCAAAGTAAGAATGTTTTTATTCCTGGCTTTTTTGGAGTAAAACAGTGATTCCACTGTTACCACTTTATCTGTGTGTAATGTTGTAGTAGCTCAAATTGAATCGAGTTACAACACTCGAATTGCAACACTTGCTACAACCTGTCAAACCTAAGCCCATTTCCAATACTTTTTAACCTAAATTAATTTGTTAAAGACTACTTTTTTTTTTTTTTACTAAAATTGAAAACTTAACTAAAATCTTTTTGTGTTTTCGTCGACTGAAACTTGACTAAAACTATCAAGTTTATAAGTGACTAAAATGTGACTAAAACTAAAAAGCATTTTCGTCCAAAAGACTAAGACTAAAACTAAAAGGGCTGCCAAAAACAACACTGAAGCCAAGGCTGCAAAGCAGACTGCATGTAACAAATATGTTAGACATATCAGTTCTGCCACTAAATATTGCTTTATTAACAATCTTCCTGATCAGTTGCATCTTCTCAGCGTCCCATATAGCTTAGAAGAACTCGATAATGCGACAGAAACTTTTAACTCTCTCTTTTCCAGCACTTTAGACACAGTTGCTCCATTGCGCTTAAAGAAGATTAAAGGAAATAGTCCAACGCCGTGGTACAACGAGCACACTCGGGCCCTTAAGAGAGCAGCCAGAAAAATGGAGCGCAACTGGAAGAAAACAAAACTAGAGGTATTTCGCATCTCATGGAAAGAGAGCTCGATTGCATACAGAGAGGCTTTAAAAGCTGCTAGATCTGCTTATTTTTCAACCCTATTAGAAGAAAATAAACAAAACCCTAGGTATTTATTTGAAACAGTGGCTAAACTAACAAAAAATAAAGCTTCAAGCCCAGAAGTTTCCAGGCAGCATACCAGGCACTTTATGTTTTATCTATAAGCAGTAAACACTTATAAGATTTATAATATCAGGGAGAAAATTATAACTATGCAACCGTCTAATACAGTATCGCATCAGGGAGTGCACTGTAGTCTCCCTAAGGAAAACATTTATTCATTCATTGCTATAGGAGAGGAAGAATTTGCTAAACTCGTTAAATCATCTAAATCAACAACATGTATGTTAGACCCTATACCGACTAAGCTACTGAAAGAGATGCTTCCAGAGGTCATAGATCCTCTTCTTAATATAATTAATTAATCTTTGTCATTAGGATACGTACCAAAAACTTTTAAGCTGGCTATGATTAAACCGCTTGTTAAAAAAAAACTTGATCCTACAGAATTAGTCAATTACAGGCCGATCTCGAATCTACCTTTTCTGTCAAAGATACTAGAAAAGGCAGTATCTTCACAACTATGTTCTTTTTTAGAAAGAAATGATATCTGCAAGGATTTTCTTTTCTTTTTTTTATATTTTCTTTTTTTTTTAAACAGAACAAGACAGAACAAAATATGACCAGAGAGCAAGAACAACGTATCAAAAGAAAATTAAGACAGATGTGAATCAATATAGTCCCAATTGTTCCAAAGTCTTTCAAATTTGTCCAGTTGTAAATGTAATCCGAATGTGATTTATTCCAATTTCCTTATGTCCAAAATAAGGTCTACCCATTCCCTGATTGTCGGAGCAGTTTGAGTCATCCATTTTTTTGTAATGGCCTTTTTCCCTGCAGCCATGAGTATACTCCAGAGATATCCATTGGCTGTGTCCATGGCAGGAGTTTTAAGGCCCAGGTACATAGTTCTGAAATCCAGTAGGATGGGGACATCAATTTGCAGCACTTTGTTGATTTCGAACCAGTACTTTTGAATCACCAAACAGTCCCAGAACACATGGTAATGATGCGCCTCCTGACAACCACACTTTCTCCAACACTCAGCATTTCCCTGTGAAAAATGAACGCTCTGACAAGGTGTTATGAAGAAACGAGTTACACTTTTCCAACAAAATTCTTTCCAGACATGTGATTTCGTGGTTCTCCACTGTGTTGTACATATATTCTCCCATTCCTCATCAGTCAAAGTGAAATTGCCTTCTCTTTCCCAATTATTTTTTATATATTTAGTCGAATGATTTCCCAAATTGTTAAGACATTTGTATATTTTTGATATTATTCCCCTTGAAAGTTCTGATTTATATGCCTTAATAAAGATTTCGATCAGAGGGTTGTAATGGTCATCCTTTTGTTTAATTTCTTGGTTATAATAACTCCTTGTCTGTAAGTACCTGTAAAAGTCCTGTTTTTCCAAGCCAAAGGATTCCCTCAACTCATCAAAGCTTTTCATTTGGTTTTCTTTTTCAATTTGGTAAAAAAATCTTTATACCCTTTGTGGCCCAGACCTCAAATCTCTGGTCGGTTCTGTTTGGTACAAAACCTTGGTCATAAGCCAACCAGTTTAAGATTTTAACATCTTTGTTTAGTTTGTATGTTTTGATCAGCTCTTTCCAGGTTGTAAGCACCGATTTTACCCATGGATTCTCAATTTCATCCAAATGACTCAGCCGTTTATCGTCTGCCAATAAGGCCTGAACAGGGACCTCCGGCAGAACACTACATTCAATATTTTTCCATTGAGCTTTATATTTTGAATCACACCAGTACAGCAATGCTCTGATTTGGGCTGAGATAAAGTAATCTTTCAGACAAGGTAAACCCCATCCACCTTTTTCTTTTGAAAGTTGTAAGGTTTTAAATCGGATGTGAGTTTTTTTGCCTTGCCATACAAATCTTGAGATAGTTTTATTCCACTCATCAAATAAGCGATTGGGAATGGAAACTGGGAGAGTCTGGAACAGGTAGAGGAATCTGGGCAAAACGTTCATTTTAATTGTTTCAATCCTTTGACTTAGACTTAAGTATGGAATAAGATTCCATTTTTCAAGGTCCTTCTTTATATTGGAAAAAAGAGGGGTATAGTTTTTCTTTAGAATTGTTGATAAATCTTTATGAAGAATTACACCTAAATATTTGAGAGATTCTGATTGCCATTTAAATGGGTAAGTCTTTCTAAAAATCAGCGGAGGTCTCCAGTAGGAAAGAATTTCAGTCTTCTGCATATTCAATTTGTATCCAGACATTGGACCAATATCTTTGAGGAAATGCATCACACTAGGTATAGAAATTTCTGGTTTAGTCAAGAACAATAGGACATCATCTGCGTAGCATGCAATTTTATGTTCGATCCCATCAATTGTAACACCATGGATAGTGTTTGATTGTCTAATATATTGGGCCAATGGTTCCAAGTATAAAGCAAACAGAAGGGGGGACCAGGCACAGCCCTGCCTCACCCCTCTTTCCAGAGTCACTGAATCTGTTAAGTGGCCGTTAATTTTGATTCTTGAAGCTGGACCATCGTAGAGAGCCCCTATATTTCTAATTATTTGGTCATCCATTTGGAATTTGTTTAATACTTTGAATAGATAGAGCCAGTTAATGGAGTCAAAGGCTTTCTCTGCGTCCAAACTAATTATGACAGCTTCATTTTGGTGTTTTTGTACATAATTCATTATGTGTAAAGATCATCTTATGTTGTCCTGAGTTTGTCTATTATTAATAAACCCTGTTTGATCGTTATGAATTAAATTTGGGAGTATTTGTTCCATTCTTTTGGACATAATTGAGGTGTATATACGGTAATCCACATTCAGAATCGAAATTGGTCTATAAGATGCACAGTCGAGTCGATCTTTCCCTTCTTTGGGTATTAGAGAAACAATGGCTTCTTTCCAATTTGGGGGGATCTGAGCTTGTTTAAGAGCCCAATTAAAGGTTGTTAAAAGCAGGGGAGTAAGTGTTTCTTTCAATGCTTTATACCACTCGGAGGTGAACCCATCACTCCCCGGAGACTTATTGTTTTTTAATCTCTTGATTGCATTCTGTATTTCCAGAGCAGTAATTTCAGACCCCCGTTTTTTATTTTGTTCTTCCAAGAGTTTCCAGAAAAGAATCTATTTCATCTTCCTTATCTATTGAAATTCTAGAGAAAAGCTTTTTATAGAAAGATTAAAATATTGATTGAATTTGGTCTTGTTTTGTTAAAATTACACCATTCTGACCGTCTCGTATTTTAAAGATTGCTCTTTCAGCTTGTTGTTTTCTAATTTTCCAAGCTAGTAGTTGAGTAAATTTTGATCCAGATTCATAATATGTTTGTTTGGTAAAGAGCATTTTCTTGATTATTTCCTGTGTGGTCAGCTCATTTATGTCTTCTCTTATCTTTTTAATTTCCTGTAACAACTGGGGATTTCTATTATTTGCATGATTGATCTCTAACTGTTTTAGTCTGTCCTGCAGATCGTTCAGTTTTTTCTGTCTTTGTTTCTTCTTGGATGAGGTGATGGCGATAATTTTACCCCTCAAAACTGCCTTAGCAGCATCCCAGAGGATGGGTGGAGAAGTTTCACCATTATCATTTTCCTCTAAGTAAATTTTGACATCATCTGATAGCTTTTTCTTCATCTGAGGGTCATTAAGCAGACTAGCATTAAACCGCCAGAGAGTATTTTTACGTTTTTTCTCCAGTTCTATAGTAATGTAGATGGGGGCGTGGTCACTCAGGTCTATTGTACCTATGTCCACCTCCATAATTTTTTATCTGTCCTTATTGAAAACAAAAAAGTAGTCTATTCTAGTATATATTGTATGTGGATTAGAGAAGTGGGTGTATTGGCGTACATTGGGATTCATCTCTCTCCAGATGTCAATCAGTCCTATGTTTTTTATCAATTTGCGGAATTTGTTGTCTATCGTTTTTCCTAAGTTTTTTTAATTTGACACATCCAGTGTAGGCTGGAGGTGAAGATTCCAATCCCCGCCACAGATAAGGGTTCCCTCTGAGTGGTTTACAATCAAGTCTATAACATGAGTGTAGAAAATGAAATCGCTCATTGGTGGAGCATATACATTTAGAAAAGTAAACATCTTTCCATTAATAGCACCCTTTACGAGTACTAATCTGCCCTCTTTATCTTTATACTCAAGGCTCTGTTCGAAAGTTATTCGGCTTGAAATCAATATTGCAACTCCCCTCTTATGTCTACCCTTGTACGAGGAAAAATACAGTTTATTATAACCGAGTTTACTTAGTTTTTGATGTTCTGAATCATTTAAATGGGTTTCTTGCAAGTATATAATGTCTATTTTTTCTTTCCTCATTTTCGTTAGTATTCTTGACCGTTTGATTGGGTTTAATATGCCGTTAACATTAAAGGATGCTACTCGTAACTTATCAGATGCCATTGTTTCCCTTGATTTGAATTCACCACCATTGAAACATCGATATGGTAAAACTCTCTGGTCAAACAGAACACATTAGAACAAGAAAAGCAACAACAATTAACATAGAAAAAGAAAAACAGCAAAAAAAAAGGATTCGTCCAAAAATGTGTGACGATTCCAAAACCTGATCAACTAAAAGATCAAAACTTGGAGGCGGAGCCATCTCTAAATGAGGGCCCTCCATACCCGGACTTCTGGTAACCATCCGGTCCATGAAAACATAAGTATGCCTCTATGCTCTGCTGACTTCATTAGTAATATATTGAATTTCCTCAAGCCCAACCCTCCACATTTATGTATATAACCCATATATATCTGTTGACATATAGCCTGGTGAAAGGATTATGATTACAAAGCCAATAATAGGGTATTTGATTATAAGTGACCAGTAACTCAGATGCGTTGTATCAGATAATTACCCAAATAAGGGAGGTAATGTAGTCATCTGAGTCTCATTTGCCCCAGAACATGCTGCTTTCTGGGCCGCTTCAAAACAAAAAAGTCTCGTAGACAAACTCACATACCCCATATTGGCGGATCTCTTTCAGTCCATCTGCTTAGTCCTTTGCGTTACTTTGATGCATTTTTTTCAGGAGGCTCTCAGCTTCCTTTGGCGATTTAAACACGCATTTCTTTCCTTCATATGTCAATAGCAATGTCGCGGGGAAGGCGAAACCATGCCTTAGTTTCCTTCTTCTGAATTCCTCGCAAGCCTGCTGGAATTCTGCTCGCTGTTGACGAATGGGGTACGGTAAATTCTGGGCAAAGTAGATCTTCTTCCCCTTGTACTGGATGTTTTTCTTAAGCCTGGCGGCGCGCATGACTCGCTCCTTGTCCTGGAAATTCAGGAATCTCATTATGAAGCCGCGCGGGGGATCCGCGTCTCCATTTCTCGCGCCAAGCCTGTGCGCCCGTTCTATTGTCACCTGAGGAACCTCTACCAGCTCCTGGATCAATGATTCGAGGAAGCCCTCAACCTCTGCTGGTTCCTCTCCCTCCGGAATTCCCACGAGTCTGAGATTCTTTCTGCGTCCCCGTGACTCGAGATCAATGAGCTTTCTTTTTATAGTCGCGTTTTCAGCCCGCAGCTGAGCGTTTTCCTCGCGTTTATGAGCCACCTCCGCTTTCAAGGCCTTTAGCTCTCTCAACTTGGGGAGTTCGTCTTCTGTATCGCTGATGCGGGCTTCTGCGGTCTGGACACGCCTCTCTACTCCTCCCAGGTCAGTCCTCAGAGCGACAATCTCAGCCCTCATTTAAGCTCTCCATCTCTCCACGCTACGGCACACATCATCCAGCTTCTCAATCACCCTTTTGAGTGTGTTGTCTTTTCGGGCGTCATCAGTCTCTGCCCTCGTTAGCCTAGCCGCGCTAGCTTGGGCCGCCACGCTCCCGGGAGAGGCACAATCTGTTATTTTAGATTGCTTACTTGTCGAGGATTTGCCCGAGCCAGAGTTCTTTGACTGTTTGGACATCTTTCACCGCGTCTATTTTCTTTGTGTTTGGGTTTAGCGTTTATATTTGGATTAAATTCGGCAGAGAGACCGAGCTATGCGACTTGTCACATCCTCTCCAACCCTGCAAGGATTTTCAATCAGGATTTAGACCGTACCATAGTACTGAGACTGCTCTCATTAGAGTTTCAAATGATTTGCTCTTATCATCCGATCGTGATTGTATCTCTCTATTAGTGTTACTTGATCTTAGTGCTGCATTTGACACTATCGACCACAACATTCTTTTAAATAGACTCGAAAATGGTGTTGGCATTAGTGGAATTGCATTAGCATGGTTTAAATCATACTTATCTGACCGTTATCAGTTTGTAGCAGTAAATGAAGAGATGTCTTATCGATCACAAGTTCAGTATGGCTTACCACAAGGATCAGTACTAGGACTGTTGCTGTTCACTCTGTACATGCTACTCTTGGGAGATATCATTAGGAAGCATGGCATTAGTTTTCATTGTTATGCTGAAGATACGCAGCTCTATATTTCTTCACACCCTGACGAAACTTACCAATTCACAAAATTAACGGAATGCTTAGCTGATATAAAAAACTGGATGACTAGCAACTTCCTACTACTTAATTCTGAAAAAACAGAGATTCTAATTATTGGACAAAAAATGTCCTCACGTAATAATCTAGAATACTGTTTAACACTTGATGGCTGCTCTGTCAAACCTTTGTCGTCGGTTAGGAACCTGGGTGTGCTCTTTGATACCAATCTTTCATTTGAAAGTCACGTGTCTAGCATCTGTAAAACTGCATTCTTTCATCTTAAAAATATATCTAAATTACGTCACATGCTGTCAATGAAAAATGCAGAACAATTAGTCCATGCGTTCATGACATCAAGGCTAGATTATTGTAATGCTATTATGGGTGGTTGCACTGCACGCTTAATAAACAAACTACAGCTGGTCCAAAATGCAGCAGCTAGAGTTCTTACTAGAACCAGGAAGTATGACCATATTAGCCCGGTTCTGTCAACACTGCATTGGCTCCCTATTAAACATTGTATACATTTTAAAATATTGCTGATCACTTACAAAGCAGTTAATGGTTTAGCTCCACAGTACTTGAGCGAGCTCTTAACGCATTATAGTCCTTCAAGTCTATTGCAATCTCAAAATTCCAGCCAGTTGATAATACCTAGAATATCAAAATCGACTGCAGGCGATGTTTTATGTTTTATCAAATAATTAATTGAAAACAGAACCCCCCCTATTTTTTGATGTGAACACCAATAGACTTATATGTCAGTTCACCGCTACACCAGAAGATGGCGCCTGAGCGCTCCTGTGAGCACACTATAGAGACTAGCTTTCTCCCGGGTGCGATCTCAGAAGTAAACTGATGCGCCAAGGGTCATTTTTCAAAAGTTTGTGTTTTCAGGCACCCAAAACGCAGTTTTTGTGTAAATGAACAGCCAAAATGCATAAAAAGTTTTATGTTTTTAGTTGAAGACGGTGTTGTGTAAACAGCCCCATTACATGACAAACCATGTGCTCACACCAAACATGACAAAAACACAAGCACGTGGCATGAACACCAATCACAAGCCTTGTGCTCAAACAAAACAAGACACGAACACGCAGCTAATGGGTTCACTCATAAGCCACATGTTCACTCAAAACATGACAACATAAAAGCACGCAGCCAGTGAAAATCATGAGCCGCATGCTACAAACTAAGCACTCACAAAACACGAGACAAGAGCGCACGGCGAGTGAATGAACACATAACCCGTGCACTCACACGAGAGACAAGACATGGAGCGTGAGTGTCCGAACCCCAACACGGAACCGAAACCAAACTAGACATGAGTGTCGGAATCCGAACACCATGCTCCGAACATGAAACAAGGCATACAGACAAGAGAGTGCACAGCTCGAGAACGCTCACACAAAGACAAGACAGGAGTGCCCGGGCTCCATCACAAAACCAAGTATAAACTAGACTGAAGTGACAGAAAACTGACACGGAATTGCTTAAAAAGTAAATTTATTATTTATAAAGCATTATTTTCCAGGTTATATTTTAAAAAAATTAAGTGGGTTCAGTAGCATAAACACGATCCTGCAAATCTAAATTCATAAAGTAGGCATCACGCTGACAGTGATATGCTAAGTTACTAGACAACATTCATCTTCAAAAAGATCTGTCCATTTCTGCTGACACAAGCAATTAAGAATATTGCCGATACAACAATGTTCAGCAGAGTAGACATTATGCAAATGAGAAAAACTGTGCGCCATCTACCAATTGGAGTGCAGAAAGTAATCTGCCGCCTGATACAGTTGGATACTTTTTTTTGAGTAGTTCCACCTTTCTAGAAACCAGGGGGTCAGGACTTGACCAGTTAACAGGTCTCCATTAGCACTTGTTGATATAATGAAAGTGCACCACTCTATGACAAATAGTATGTTACCCAATTGACGGCCATTTAAAAAAAAACTCAAGCACCCACTCATGAAACAAATTTAACACATCTTTATTTAGCATACAACAAGAGACAACAATAAGACTATGTTCAGACTGACAGGGCTTCAGATACTGCTTTGGATGCGACTGCCTGCAGGGGTGGAGGGCCGGCGCGTAGCGGCAGGTGCACAAGTCCATGGCGAATGGCCGGCGATGTCCAACCCAGGTGGAGCTGGCAGGTTGAGGGAGCCCGGTGACGTCACAAGCCCAATGGTCGACAGTGGAGCCAAGGGAGAGAGGAGTGTGGCGGAGGAGTTAGGGCCGAGGTGGAGTGGTGGGGACAGCGGCCAGAAGTGGAGCCAGGAAACCCCCCAGCCCGGTCGAGAATAGCTCATTGGATTCCCCAGGTGAATCCCCGATGCAGTGAGGAGGTGAAGGGTGAACAATAGGGCAGAATGGAGATGATGAAGACAGGGCTGGAAATAGAAGTGGTGGTGGAAGAGGGAGGGAGAGAGGGACCAACATCTCTATCTCCCAGTCCAGTATGCACTCACTCACTGCGAAAGGTTTTGTAGGCAGGGAACCCCTCTATTCCCTCGAACTTCACTAATATTCCCTCTGTCACAGGCTCATTGACCAGCTTCCACGGCAGGTCAGATTTAAAGGACTCAGGCTCCTTTCTTTGCGTAGGCAGCTCCATTGCGGCAGGTGCTGGCACTCCGTCTGTTGGGGCCTCCGGCTGTCGTTCTGTGTTGCAGGGTGGTTTTAGGGATGGTCTCTGTGATGGGGAGGATCGGGGGTTGACATTCTCCAGATATCTGAGGACGGCCTCCCTCCAGGTAACTTTGATGTCTGGGAGGTCTATTGGCTGATGGTAATTCACCCTGATGCACAATAAAGATTTCAGCGTCTCGTCATTGTAGGCGTTACGTTCGGCGAGACGGCAAAATGTAAAACAAAAATCCGCAAAAGAAAGTCCTCTTCGGGCTAGGGCAATAAATGCGGTGGAACTATCCATAATCCTTTCTGTCACAGTATTTTGTAACGAACAGTTGTAACGAACACATGACGAAGAAGAAGAAGAAGATCAAGTATTGAAGTCTTAATAGACATCCAGAAAGCAAACATAAATGAACTAAATGAATGGGTAAAGGGTACACTGGGGTTCCCCCGGTGGAACGTTCTGTTGCGATGCAACTGTGTCCTCAGAGAGCTTCCTCCCGTGGTGACCCTAAGCACCCCTCCAAAGCCTGTAGGTTTTTCCAAGCAGCAGCCTTCACCTGGGCCGCGACGTGGAGGTGGTCGCAGGAAGGCACCCCAGCCTGCTCCGGCCCCGCGCACCACTAAACGCCAGGCTAAGCGACGCCCCTGAGACGGGCTGTTCAGAGATGGTGATCAGTTCTTCACAGGAGATGGTAGCAGGACCACTCCTTTCCCAGCTGCTCGCCCAAGGCGGGCAGCACCCCAATCTGGTTAAAGAAAGAAGTGACACATCCATTTCTGAGCCACCAGAGGTCTCGGGTGACAGTGTACGCCGCTCACAAGCCTCACCACTCTCGTCCCCCTCTGTCGCCAGACCCCTGGCAGAGCAGGCCCCCATGGAACGCTGGTCCTTCCCTGGCCTCCTCTGTCAGGACGCGGCAAATGACCGTGCCCCCACACCAGGACGCTATGCCTCCCACGTCCGGGCCGGTCATTCTGCCTCGCTGCCCCATCGAGGGTACGTCTGTGATTCGCATGATGCCGCTTGGCTAGAGCTTCCCAACCTGTCCCGCTGGGTCACGAGAACCATCAGGCTCAGCTACATGATTCAGTTCGCTCAGTTTCCCACTTCCGGGGAGTCTGCTACAGCTTGGTTGGTGGCAATGCCCCTATCATGCGAGCGGAGGTCGCCACCCTACTGGCAAAGGGTGCGATCGAGACTGTCCCTTCAGCCGAAATGAAGTCCGGCTTCTACAGCCCCTAATTCATTGTACCCAAAAAAACCTGGTGGGTTACAGCCAATCCTGGGCCTGCACGTCTTGAACCGATCTCTCCACAGGCTTCCGTTCAAGATGCTCACGGCCAAACGCATTTTCGAATGTGTGCGGCAGCAGGATTGGTTTGCAGCGATCGACCTGAAGGACGCCTACTTTCATGACTCCATTCTTCCTCGACACAGACTGTTTCTGTGGCTTGCTTTCGAGGGGCGGGCATATCAGTACGTGGTTCTCCCATTCGGGCTAGCCCTGTCTCCTCGTGTCTTCACGAAAGTCATCAAGGCAGCCCTTGTGCCACTACAGCAACACAGGGTTCGCATCCTGAACTCGATGACTGGCTGATCAACAGATGCCTCCACCACGGGCTGGGGTGCCATGTGCAATGGTAATGCTGCCGCGGGCTCCTGGACAGGACCCCAGCGCCTCTGGCATGTCAATTGCCTCGAGCTGCTGGCGGTACGAACCAGCACGTACTAGTCCGCTCAGACAATCCCACGACAGTAGCGTACATCAACCAGTCTACGGTCTACGGGTGGTCTACGTTCCCGCCGTTTGTCACAACTCACCCGCCACCTCCTCAGTCAGAAGCATCTGAGGTTGAGCCATTTATACCCCAGGAGACCTGAAACGTGCAGCCAACGAGCTCTCACAGTTTCAACCTCTTCCTGGAGAATGGAGACTCCATCCCCAGACGGTTCAGCTGATTTGGGAACAGTTCGGCGACGCACAGGTAGATCTGTTTGCCTCCCACGACTCTTCTCATTGCAGCCTGTTTTATTCCCTGACCGAGGGCACACTCGGCACTGATGCACTGGCACACAGCTGGCCACGGGGCCTCCACAAGTATGCGTTTCCCCCAGTGAGCCTTCTTGCACAGACCCTGTGCAAGATCAGGGAGGACGAGGAGCAGGTCATTCTGGTTGCGCCTCATTGGCCCACCTGGACCTGGTTCTCCGAACTAGTACTCCTCACGACAGCACCTCCCTGGCCAATTCCTCTGAGGAAGGACCTCCTTTCTCAAAGACGGGGTACCCTATGGCACCCTCGTCCCGATCTGTGGAACCTCCACGTGTGGCTCCTGGATGGGACGAGGCAGGTTTGAGTACTCTACCACCACCGGTGGTGGCTACCATCACTTCCGTTAGAGCATCGTCCACAAGACATGTCTACGTGTTGAAGTGGAACCTCTTCATCACCTGGTGCTCTTCTTGCTGAGAAGACCCCAGAAAATGCCCGACCAGTGTCGTGCTTTCCTTCCTGCAAGATGGGTTGGAGCGAAGGCTGTCTCCCTCCACCCTCAAAGTGTATGTTGCCGCTATCGCCGCACATCACGACGCAGTCGAAGGTAAGTCCGTGGGGAAGCACGACCTGGTCATCAGGTTCCTGAGAGGAGCGAGGAGACTAAATCTATCCGCCCTGCAGAGTGCTCCCTTTGAGCCTTTGCAATCAGTCGAGCTTAAGTTCCTGTCAATGAAGACAGCGTTCCTGGTTGCATTGGCCTCCATCAAAAGGGTAGGGGACCTGCAGGCATTTCCGGTTGACGAAGCGTGCCTGGAATTCGGGCCGGCCAATTCTCACGTGATCTTGAGTCCCTGGCCTGGATATGTGCCCAAGGTTCCCACCACTCCCTTTCGAGACCAGGTGGTGAACCTGCAAGCGCTGCCCTTGGAGGAGGCAGACCCAGCCTAGGCACTGCTCTGTCCAGTATGCGCCCTCTGTGCTTACGTAGACAGAACGCAGTGTTTCAGGAACTCAGACCAGCTCTTTGTCTGTTATGGTAGGAAGCTGAAGGGAAAGGCTCTCTCTAAGCAAAGGTTGTCTCACTGGATAGTAGACACCATTGCTTTGGTATATCAGCAGCAAGGTCGACCATGCCCCCTTGGTATGAAGACACACACCACCGAGATTGTGGCTTCCTCTTGGGCTCTAGCGCATGGCGCCTCACCAACAGATATCTGCAGAGCTGCAGGCTGGGCGACACCCAACACATTCGCGAGATTCTACAATCTCCGAGTGGAGCCAGTGTCCTCTCGTGTACTCACTTAGCCGGTACTAGGATCTGCTCAGGTGTCTTCGCTTGCTCGCCATTCCACCCCTTGGACTGGATATGTGCGATATTCTCATCAGGTGAGCTTCCCCGAGAAGCCCTGAGTTCCTCCAGCGCCGTTGACGTCCAACGCCAGAGTTATGCCACCGGGAGCTTTCGCGTTGGCTAGGTGCCTCCATGTGCATGGTTCCACCTTTGGACAACTCCCACATGTGCATTTCCACCATAAGCCTCTATGAGCATGTGTCTTTCCCTTGGTCACCTTGCCCCCCCCTAGGATTGAAACAGTCCACCCTGCGGGCTGGACACCCCAGTGTTTCTCCATATGCAGCCCACTCGCGGGTCATATGTGTATTCTGTAAGACCCATGGGCATTTCCTTGCCATTGGCTCGTTTTGTAATACTCGAAGGTGAGCGGCTTTCTAAGCGAAACCCCATTCGTCGTCAAGACGTAACGTCTCCGTTCCCTACTCAGGGAATGAGGGTTACATACGTAACCGAGACGTTAATTTTCCACCAAAATAAAACCTCAACTGCAGTTTCCATCAAAATAAAGGCCAGGGTTTATCTCTAGTAAGTGAAGAAATTAGGACAAAAGTATTCTAATTTCTCTACTGTATCATAAAGTAAAATTATATACTTATGAACCATTCATTTTCATTTATATCAGAGTGCGTTTATTTTACAATACAAAGGATTTTCCTGTCATAGAAATAATAATATAAAATTTGTATCATTATTATTACTATTATATTCTAATTGTTTTGGCTTTCAACGAAGGCGGTCGCATTTTCTCTCCCTCTCCTCCCCCTTACCTCCCCTGCTTTGCTCCTCTCGTCTCGTCTACTTGTCTTGTACTTTGAGAGACTCTCTCCGCACTGCTCTCCAAACTAAGAAATCATGGATTTGATCAACTGGTCCCTCAACGCAATTGACACCATCTTCTCGACGAGAAGCTTGGGTTCGGGGGAACCTGACTGCCCTTCCGGAACTACACGATGGACGCGTGGGAGAGGTGGCGGGTCGTGTGTCTGGCGGCTCTTTCCATGGAGGACGTTGAAGATATCTACCTATTCGGAACCATGATAACAGGTTTTCTGCTGATTGGATTAGGCATTGCCCTGGTTTATCGAGGAATTAAGAAGACGGTGACAGCTGTCCAAAGCCCAAGGCTGCCCGTCATGATTGAAGCAGTGGGCAGAGCTGTCAGCACTCAGACTGGGACTATGAACCACAATATGTATAACATCATGGAGAAGCTCACAGCTTTGCAAAGGCAAATGGATCGATTCGGAGACCAAAATGGACCAGGAGAATAGTCGTGTAAATTGGAATGCGGCTACTCGCCCCAAGACCAAACAATCCCAATCTTATCTGCTTTCGGCCCCTCTCAACCAGCACTGGCCTTGGCCAAGGCCGCTGTTGGAACAACAACTCCCCCGGAAGAGCACTGCAGTGAGACGCTCTTGCGTTCCTTCCCCCAATCCCCAAAGACACCTACTGACTGTTGACTCTGTCTGGGACCTGATCAAGGTTGTCTCCATGGCACTTGCTGTGTATCGCTATGACAATCCTGCGGACTGAGGCACCTAGATTATGATGCCAGGCGTAGCGACTCTCCAGGCCTATACATACACGAACTCTTACATATATATACAGATATGCAAGTTCATGAGGTACATTTATTTTGCACACCACAGTATAATATACACAGGGGAAATCATCTGTTAGCTATAGTTGTAAAACACATATTCATACACATGTTTGAGTAAATGTGAAAGTCAAACCTCAGTATGTTCAGTTGCGACTTATTCAGTCTGGAACAGAGACGCATTACTCCCTTATCCAGCAGGTCATTGTTACTCATGTCCAGCTCTCTCAGATGGGACTTTGATGATTGTAGAGCTGAACACACAGTTTCACAGTGCTGATCAGAGAGACAACATCCAGCAAGTCTATAACAGAGGATGACATAGAGATGGGCACATACAATCATGTTATCTGTATCCTGTGCATAATAATTAACTAGTTTTATTAACTAGTTTAGTTAGTTTTGGTACTTTAGATTAGGGAACAGATTTTCACTATTAACTAGTTGCTTATTAGCATGCATATTAGTAGCATATTGGCTGTTTATTAGTACTTATAAAGCACCTATTAATGCCTTATTTTGCATGACCATATTTTACATCTCTTAACCCTATCCCATACCAAAACATAACCACTACAACAACAACTACTTACCTTACTATCAATAAACAGTGATTAGGAGTTTATTGAGGGAAAACTCCTAGTTAATAGTGAATATGTGTTGCCTAATAGAAAGTGATATCCTAGTTTTTTTTTTATAGATCACACCATAAATGCAGGTATCTGAACACAGATCATGAATTATCCAGCGGTTGGAAAACTTTCATAAATCCAAAATATTAATGAATGATGGAAGGTAAAATTGATTAAATATTATAAAGTTGTAAAGTTATATTATCTAGTTTTAAGACATGCTAACGACCATAGAATTCAAAAGGGTGTCCTTTCTTTTTTACATGACTGTGTATATATGTGCAATATATATATTACACACACACACACATACATACAGTATATATATATATATATATATATATATATATATATATATATATATACAGTCGTGCTCAGAATTAATCATACCCCTGGTAAATATTATCAAAAATGGCTGTAAAAAATAAATCTGCATCATTTATCCTTTTGATAATTCATTAAAAAAACGGGCAAAATCCTAACCTTTCATTGAAGTACTAAGAATTGAAAGTGGGGGGAATTGAAATCACATTATAAAATAAATGTTTTTCTCCAAAACACGTTGGCCACAATTATTCATACCCTTTTATTAAATACCTTTTTGCAATCTCCTTTTGCCAAGATAACTGCTCTGAGTCTTCTTCTATAATGCCCGATGAGTTTGGAGAACACCTGACAAGAGATCAGAGACCATTCCTCCATACAGAATCTCTCCAGATCCTTCATATTCCCAGATCCATGTTGGCGCTTCTTCTCTTCAGTTCACTCCACTCATCAGGTCAGGGAACTGGGACGGTCATGGCAGAAGCTTCATTTTGTGCTCCCCAACACATTTTTGTGTTGGTTTTGATGTTTGTTTTGGATCGTTGTCCTGATAGAAGATCCAACCACGGCCCATTATAAGATTTCTAGCAGAAGGCGTCAGGTTTTGATTTTTTATCTGTTGATATTTGATAGAATCCACGATGCCATGTATCTGAATAAGAAGTCCAGGACCTCCAGCAGAAAAATAGGCCCACAACATTAAAGATCCAATGGTATATTAAATTGTACACATGGGGTACTTTTTATCCTTGTGTGTACTAAACCCATCTGGCGTGTTTGCTGCCAAAAAGCTATTTTTTTTGTTTCATCTGACCACAGAACCATGTGCCGTTTGAAGTTCCAGTCATGTCTGACAACTGAATATGCTGGAGTTTGTTTTTGGAGGAGCGAGGAGGATTTTTCTTGAAAACCTCCCAAACAACATGTGGTTGTGTAGGGGTTGTTTGATTTTTTTTTTAATAGGCTTTCTGACCCCAAGACTCAACTAATCTCTGCAATTCTCCATCTGTGATCCTTGGAGAGCTTTGGCCACTCAAACTTTCCTCCTCACCGTCCATTAAGACAATATAGACACACGTCCAGGAGGATTCGTAACATCTTTAGTTGATTATAACTTCTTAATCATTGCCCTGATGGTCAGAATGGGGATTTTCAATTCTTTAGCTATTTTCTTACAGTCACTCTCTATTTTGTGATGCTCAGCAATCTTTTGCTGCACATCTATATTCAAAGAACTATATTCTTTGGTTTTACTCATTGTGATGGATGATTAAAGAACTTTGGCCTTTGTGTTTCCTCATATTTAAACTCCTGTGAAACAAGAAGTCATAGCTGGACAATTTCATGTTCCTAGTCACCCTGGTGTGCTAAAAAAGGTAAATATTAAGGAGATATTTTATTCATAAAACATTCTAGGGGTATGAATAATTGTGGCCAACGTATTTTGGAGAAAAACATTTATTTCATAATGTGATTTCCCCCCCACTTTCAATTCTTTTACTTCAATGAAAGGTTATTTTTTACAGCCATTTTTTTATCATATTTACCAGGGGTATGATTAATTCTGAGCACGGCTGTATATATATATATATATATATATATATATATATATATATTAGGGCTGTAACAGTACATGCATTCGTCCCCACGGACGTCACGGTTCGGTGCATGCAGTCGCACGACGAATACATTCAGTATGTATGGAGCGTGCACGGCAATTCATCGCTGTTTGCTACCAGTAAAAAGTGAAGAAGAAGTAGAGACGATCAATCGATATGTTTACATTTCTCAACCAGTGTTTCAACTGCGGAAAGATATCAATAAAACAGCTTGAGAATAATATATCACGTAGCATTACATTAACTTGGGCATTTAGTGTCGACAGCATGTTAGTTCCCAAGCGAAATGAACTCTAGAGAGAAGCATTTCGTATATGCACTATATTAGCCTATGCATTACATTTACTTAACCTGTAAGTAATGTCTTGATTATTTAATGTATGTTTAAATAAATTTGTCATGAAAACAACTCATGACAGCCACTGTGTAAATTATTATATTTCAAAAAATTAATTGGATTAGAAAATTAACTTTATAATTAGATTTAGAAGTTAATGCAAAACCTGCCTTATGTTCAATTTAACAGTACATACTTTTTTTTTTTACTTGAGTGTTGATTATTATATCTAAAAACAAATAGCAATTGAATTGAATAATTATATAATTATATAATTGTATATATATTACATCAGTTTGTAATAGAGTAATACACAGCAATATAATTGTAATAGAGTAATACACAGCAACATAATGCTGTGACAAATGCACATCTCACATCTCATTTGTATTTTGCTAAAAAAAAAAATTCAATTGTTATGTTTATTAAATGTTATTTAGAATTGTGAGACTAATATTTATTTATTGAACTGAATAGTGAAATAGCCATATCAACCCACCCCTAGTGATAACATGAATACTCACAGAGCTTTTCTGCAGTTCATCACAGCTGGTATCAGTCTCCATCTCCCCTCATATGATGTGTTGTATTTTATAGGCTCAAACTCATCCAGCACCTCCTCTGACATCTGAATCATGTAGGCTATTGCTGAGCAGTGAACAGGAGAGAGTTTCTTGTCTGAGTGTTTGTCTGATTTTACAAACTCCTGAATCTCTCTGCACAGAGTCTGATCCTTCACTTCCAGCAGACAGAGGAACAAACTGATGGATCTATCAGCTGAGAGATTATAACAATTGATTCTGTCTTTAATGTAGTGTGCAGTTTCTCTGATGGTTTCTGAGCTGTTCTCTGTGTGTGTCAGTAGATCATGTAAGAGTCTCTGATTGGACTCCAGTGAGATGCCCAGTAGGAACCGCAGAAAAAGATCCAGGCGTCCATTTTTACTCTTAAGAGTTTTGTCGGCAGCTGAAGTTAGTAGCTCACACAGAGTGTTTCTCTTAGACTTGTCTCTCTTATCTTCAAAATTTTCATATTCTTCACACAGAAACAACTTCAATGGCTCCATGTTCTTCATCAGATGGGAGTAAAACACATAGAAAGCAGCTAGAAACTCCTGAAAGCTCAGATGTATAAAGCAGTAGACTTTTCTGTGCTGGAGCACAGATTCCTCTTTAAAAATCTCAGTGCAAATCCCAGAATACACTGCGTCAGTGACGTCTATGCAACACTCTCTCAGGTCCTCCTCATAGAACATGGCATTGCCCTTAATCAGATGATTGAAAGCCAGTTCAGCAAGCTTCACAATCACTTCTCTGTTGGACTGCAGACATTTTTCTGTATCTCTCTTCTCATACTTCTGATTCTTCATGTTTATCTGAAGGAGCAAGAAGTGGATGTACATTTCAGTCAGAGTTTGAGGGATTTCTGCATCTTCTTTCGGGATTTTTTCAAGCACAGTGGCTGAAATACAACAGAAGACTGGTATGTGGCACATTATGTGGAGGCTTCTTGCTCTTCTAATGTAGGATATGATTCTTCTAACCTGATCCTCATCATTGATTCTTTTAGTGAAATATTCCTCCTTCTGAGGCTCATCAAATCCTTGAATTTCTGTTACACGGTTGATGTACTGGGAAGGGATCTGATTGGCTGCTGCTGGTCTGGAGGTGATCCAGATGAGAGCAGAGGGAAGCAGCTCTCCTTTTATTAGGTTTGATATCAACACACCCACTGATGAAGTCTCAGTCACATCAGTAACTCTCTCACTGTCTGAAAACATCTGTGTAATTCTGCTTTCATCCAAACCATCAAAGATGAACACAACTTTACACTCCTCATAAATCCTTGAGTCCAAATCTTGAAGTTTAGGATGAAAGTCCAGCAGAAGTCTGTGAAGACTGTATTTATCATCTTGAATCAAGTTTAGCTCTCTAAATGGAAGCACAAACATGAAATCTACATCCTGATTGGCTTTTCCCTCTGCCCAGTCCAGAATGAACTTCTGCACAGAGACGGTTTTGCCAATTCCAGCAATCCCTTTAGTAAGAACAACCTTTATTTTGTCTTTCTTACATTCTGGTTCATTTGAGGGTTTAAAGATTTCATTACAGAAGATTGGAGTGTCTTGTGAGTGTTGTGCTCTAGGTGTTTTCTCAATGTGTAATACCTCATGTTCATCATTCACCCATTCACTCTCTCCCTCTATGATGTATAGCTGTGTGTAGATCTGGTTCAGGAGGGTTTGATTATCTTGTAGTTTGACTGGCTCAAATAAGCTCTCATGCTTGTTCTTCATGCTGGTTTTGTGTAGGTCTTTGACTCTCTGTAGTTCATCATCAACTGGTTGGTGAGAAACCTGCTGCAGGTTTTTAGTCTGATCATCTCTGTGCACACAGCAAAAACATGAACACAAAGCATGAATGAAAGAGTGGGCAGTCCAAATTTAGAACTGAAACAAATGTAGGCTTCTATTTTTGCATCAAATTTAAGCAAAGTAGGCTAAACGTTAACATTGTGCGCCCAGTTTTTCTATAAAGGCTATATGCATCTCAACAGGTAATGCGTCTATATAATAGCTAGTATAGCCTACTTCGTGATATTTTAATTTGTTAGTAAATTTTTAACTGAAACATAACAGTGTATTAAATTAACATAACATAAATTAAACAAAATTATCGTTAAATTAAAACATTTGATGTTAGTCGGCAGCATTTGTGTTTTAGCATTCTTTATTATTTTAAGAATAAAATAGGCTTACATGATTAGCATAATTTTCTTTAATAAATAATGAAAACATTTCAACATAAAACATTGCAATAGAAAAATGTTACATCAATAAGCCTTTGCATGAGCGTAAGAGATTAAGCTTTCAGATGATAGCTTGGTGGTGAAGGCTACAACATGCGCCTCATGGGTCTTCAAGAGTTCAGAGTTCGAAACTCAACTCTATAAACTAATTTCATAATTTAGTCTTCAGTTTAATATTTTTAGAAAATAAAAACTTTTGAAATGTGCATTTATTGATTTGAAACACTTTTCAGAGCTTTATTATTCATTGTCTGTCCTTTTTATTAACATGCGTTTAGACGATAACATTGTAGACCCTATAGCTACATGCTGTTAACCGATGTTGGCCGACAGCGTTTATGTTTAACCAGTCTTGAAAAAAGTAAAGCGTTTTGTTTCATTATTAATGGCACATTACAACATAAATTTGCCACATTCCAGTGGAGCCTCTGTTGCGCTGCACAGACGACAAAACCCGAAGGTGCTGTTGAAGTAGATTATCAGCCGATCGCACCAGAAAATCACAATGGCCTGAAGATGATGAAGCTCGTCTTTAATCTGCTAAATCATTGTTTTGTGAATCATTCACGAAATTGAGATGACTGACAGTGATACTCATAGCAACGAAAGAAAATTTTCAAAACAGATCCATAGGCCTACCCAGAGCCATATAGAGAGAGAGTTGCGACAACTCCATTGACAACAATGGAACGCTTTTTTACAGCAATGGCGGCTCGTGGAGCCCCTCAATAGTTCCCGGAAGTAGCAGCAGCGCGGTAGAGCAGACCGTTTGTGATGGACTTTTATAAAAGGTAAGACGTTTAAAGAATACGATTGTATATTATCAGTACATCTGAATCAAATTAACTTGTATTAAAGCATGCTAGTTGATTATTGCTCTCTAAATTAGTAGTTTTAGGGGACGTTATCAGATAAAAGATAGGTCATTGGATAAAGTTAGTAGCTCATAACAAACCACGAACAGCCTATTAATGGTTAAACCCGTTCTATTAATGCAGTTTTATCCTTGTGTAATAAGAGGGAAAGGCTTCTAAACAGGGGTTAAATATAACATTGGGGAGTGTGATATGTGGAAGTGATAAAATGAGAATATCCGTTTCATTCCTCATTAAATGTGCAATAACAAAACAAAACAAAAACATTATTTTAGATTGCATTTTTGAGTAACAAAAACGTATGGGTGGAGTTTTTTAGACATTGTGTTTCTGTTGACTATTAGGCTGTCTATATTATGTTTCAGCTCAGCTGATTTTTGGATTGATGGGAAAGGGAAATGGAAGTTTATTTGTGAAATTAAAAACAATGCTTAAAAGCAGCAAGCCATTTTAAAAAACAAATCACACTAGACTTAATGGGGAATAATACTAAATACCACAACATGTAATCTATACTACTACTGTATATAATTTGTCCCGTTTTTGTCTCCTTTATCTCTCTCAACACAAGAAGCTCAAAGGAATTCAGTGGATCATGAAGACTCCCTGCACTGACGCTGTACCCTCACCTTCAGTTTCAGCATATTTTCTCCTCTCTGTGTCAGACACCACAAGAACAACATAGAGGAAATGACAGACAACATGCTTGACGTGCAGTTTATTAGACATTTATAAATCCCATTGTGCTAAATCAATGCAAAAGTATATATATATATATATATATATATATATATATATATGTATATGTATATGTGTATATATATATATATTAAAACTGATGTAATGCATATTTTTGAGTAGTGAACTTTGACTTTTTGAAATTTAAACAAGTTTCAGCTGTAAACATTTCTACACCTGACATGGAAAGTGTACCAACCTACCCATACTTGAAAACAGTTTTTACCAGTATTTGAGAGATCTACAACCCTTTTCACTCATCATTAAGGCTCCTCTGGACGATGCATTGTCATGTATACTTTAATTACTATAATAAAATAACCAAATAAATAGGTTTTATAGATTAAAGTGATGTAGCTCATGAATTTATCAAATTATGTTAAAAGTAAATGCACATGGACACTAATGAAATAATGTGTGTGTGTATAATCGTTTTGTTTGAAAATGTAATATTATACATTAATATATTATATATTAATTTATACAGTAATAAGTGCATGGGGTTCATAAGCATTGTAAACATTAAGATTAATGAAATTTCACTTAATTAAATTCTACATTTTACTTGTTTGCAATGGATTTTTTTAAGACAATCACCTGTTACCTGCAAGTCTCTGTCCTTGTGAAACCATAGTGAACATTACGTGATACCTTTAAATATTCTAGTTAAAGAACAATAAATAGTCAAAGTCAAGTCATCTTCATTTATATAGCGCTTTTAACAATGTAGATTGTTTCAAAGCAGCTTTACAGAGATACACGTATAATTTATGGTAACAGAGATTGTTTTGGCTTTATAGCGGTTCTTTAATAAAGTTATTTTCCAGCTAAAGTTATTGTTCATTGATTCGCTTCCGTCGGAACGATCATTTGTTATTAAATTAGGGGCCGCTAAGACGACACCATTCTCTCTACACAGACTTTAAACGCGAAACTAAATGAAATACTTGAAATACTTCAAAACAACTGCAACACGGTCTTTAACCAAGGTAACAGTTAACGTACGTAGCCAGAAATATGTTAACAAACGGCAGGCAACGCTGGTTGACCACTATAAACATTAAATAATAGCAGATTTGTATCTTTTAAAAATAAAATTACTGTAACTACAAACACATACTACATTCACATATCAGTGTATTATATACATATTGTAAATCAATTAATTTATTGACTACAAACTACCAAAAATCAAAGTTCTGCTCTCTAACTCCATCGATTTGAATTGGCGCTGAAGCACTTCCTGGAACTATCTGAGGTCTACGCGAATCACGTGACAACTAAGCATTTTGAACTTCCGTTGTCGCAACTCTCTCTCTATATGGCTCTGGGCCTACCCATACACAAAAGAAATATATGTGAAATATATTTTCAAAATATATTTTTGGAATATATGCAAATATTTGATATTGGCCCAATAAATATATTTTAGTTCAATATATGTAAATATATTTTCATATACGTTTACATATATGTTCATATATGTTTTAACTTTTGCAAATTGTTTCATTTGAAATTTAAAAAGTTAACATTTTCACAAACAACACATTTTCAGTAAATTTTTTTAGATAGACCACTTCATCTGTGGATAGTGCTTTACCACTTCCCCCAGCCACATTTTTCCTACTGGTCGGGGATCGAACCGGCAACCCTTCGGTTACAAGCCCGAAGCCCGAAGCCCTAACCAGTAGGCCACGGCCCTACTGACTTTATTAGTCTAAAATGACAATTTTATGTAGGAAAGAACACACAGAATGCAGAGTATTTTCCCCTATTTTTACAGAATTGATTACAGTTATTTAATAGTGTGTGTATGCAGTGTTAGACACTGAGTTCTATCTATTGTTTAAGTGTACTTCACTGTTGGAGTGTCACTGTTATACTTAAATGACTTAAATTAAATCAATATTTAAATGACTTCAGGAAAGATGTCAATAAAACAACAATAAATCTAATAATTGCACTTAGTGTCAGGTACGTGCCACCTAATATGACCTAATAGTCCTAGGAAAGCAACTATCTTATATTGCAGTCATTTAAATGTAAGTACAGTATTTATTATAGCTGTGTGTCATAATACAGTAGTGAAATATGGTAGCCTACTGTTGTATATAGGGGAAAAGGTAGAGGAATTACTATGATCAAAATTCATTTTCGACCCTTCTTTAGCAAGCTAAACATTTTATGACCATATATTTTGTCATATATTTTACATTACATGTTATAAATGCAAATATATTTCACACTTAACATCATATATTTTTGTTATATTTCAGAATATATTTCAAAATGATAAATATAAGTGAACAACAATGCAAATATATTGTATTTGGACATGTATTTGGAATATATGCCACATATATTTTTGACACTTTAAAATATATTTCAATATATTTCTTTTGTGTATGGGTATAAACAACTCAGAAAAACTCTTAACATGTTGTTGACTTGGCTGCAAATAAATAACAAACTAACTAAATTATTGCTTTCAATATAAAAACCAATGAAAATGTAAAAGAACACTAAAAGTGCTGCATGTCAGCCACACCAATTACAAAAAACAACTGTAACAAATTATTTAGCCTTTGTTGCTTAAAAGAAACAGAATGCCTTATTGAATTCACCTTACAATAAAACGAGGTTGATTGCGAATAAAAGAGCTCTGTATCTGATGATCACTCGCATAATCACATTTGTTTCTTGCCATGAACGTGTTTCCTCAACATTTCATGTTTAGATAATGCCATATTGTTGACAATCATACACACACTGCTCAAATATTCTAAAACTCAAGAAAAACAGTTGAAACAACTGGATTGAACGCTTCAAATTTAATTGAAAATCTTTAAATACATTAGCTAATTTAATAAGATAGGGCATACATTTGGACACATCAAGAGATTTATCCTTAAAGGAACTTTGCCTGCTCTTTAAGATAAAATCCGTATCATCAGGCTGGCTATCCGACACTCTCCATATGAAAGAGAAGCGATTAACACTTTATTGTCCTGCACCCCCACGATAAAGCCACAGAACTGCCCCTCAAAACCCCCCACAGGCTGTCTGAGAGGAGAGAAGCATCTGAGACTGACTTAAAACAAAGAGAAGTTGCAATTCACAATTAAATCACTATTCTATACATTAGCATTATTATGTTGATAATGAAGGAATTAAATCATTTAGGCTACATGTAATGTTTCTGTCATAAAAGTTTATTAACTGAATATTTCATTATTTCAATGTCAATGATCAGCTAAGCGCCACCCGCTGCCGCGGCGCCAGGGACCCTGACCCAGTATTGTGTTGGACCCTGAGTCTCCGAAGACCTCCTAGCAGCAGGAGGGAAGAAAGAGGGTCCGAGTCTCGCTCTAGCCGGACCGCCCTCGAAAAGAGCTCATGTATATCTCCCAGCTCCCTGTTTAGCTCAGGCAGCTGGAGAACTTTCTATTGTAGTCAATGGACCCGTTGCACTGCACGCGCCCCTACAAACAAACGCTGTTTTTACAGCGACCCAAATAAAACACATAAAGAGTATGTTTCAAGCACACAACACACGGGTTACCGGCCCCCTTTCACTTACTTTCATATTCAGATAACGCCCCATATCACAGGCCATTCATGAGATTCGCCTTCGAGGGGCAGGCTTTTCAATACACGGTTCTACCGTTCTGTCTGTCCCTGGCACCCCGTACATTTACGAAGTGCATGGACGTAGCGCTTTCTCCTCTGAGGCAACAGGGAGTGCGCATGCTGAACTATCTCGACGATTGGTTCATTATGGCTCAGTCGAAGACCGGATTATGCACGAGGACAGGCCTGTCTCCGGCCTCTGGTCGAGCTTACATATCAACTGCCTGGAAATGAGAGAAGTTTGTTTAGCCCTGAAAGCATTTCTGCCAGACCTCAGAGGACACCACGTCTTGGTCCGCATGGACAATATGTCAGTGGTGTCCTATATAAATCGCCAGGGCGGCCTCAGATCAGGCAACCTGTATGTCATGTCAGAAACCTCCTTCTTTTGGCCAACCTGCGCTCTTCTGAGAGCTGCTCACGTCCCAGGCATCCAAAATTTTGATTTTTTAACACTCCCCCAGGCGAGTGGTCTCTCAACCCACAGACGGTTTGTCTGATATGGAGTGTATTCGGCGAGGCAGAGGTTGACCTCTTGGCCTCGAGAAGCAACACTCACTGCACAATGTTCTTTTCAAAGAACAGTGACGCACTGGCCCATCCCTGGCCCAGTCGCCCTCTATATACGTTCCCTCCCGTCTCTATGAGCCCTCAGGTCATCAAACGGATCAGAGAAAGCGGATGCTCAGTCCTCCTAGTAGCCCCCCCTCTGGAAAACCCAGGCGTGGTTTCCAGAGCTGGCTCAGATGATGGACAAAGTCCCTTGGCCTGTGCCAGTGAGGAAGGATCTCCTCACGCAGGCAAACGGGACGATTTGGCACCCTCGCCCTGACTTGTGGGCCCTCCATGTGTGGCCCCTCAACGGGTATCCGGGGACCTCCCAGAGAGGGTCTTGAATACTATCACTGAGGCTAGAGCTCTTTCTACCAGACGCCTCTATGCCCTAAAGTGGTCAGTGTTCACCGGCTGGTGCACAGCTAGGGACTTCGAACCCCAGTCATGTGAAGTATCAGTGATACTCTCCTTCCTACAAGAGCTGTTGGATGCGGGTCGCTCCCCATCCACACTCAAAGTGTATGTGGCAGCCAGCCTACCATGCTCCTGTGGCTGGCCAATCACTGTGGAGAAACGACCTCGTCGTTTGTTTTCTCAAAGGAGCCATGAGGATGAACCCCCCCAGGCCCCCTTCTATACCGGCTTGGGACCTCTCCACGGTCCTTGGGGCCCTGAAAAGTCCTCTATTTGAGCCGCTGCAGTCGGCTGATTTTAAGTCACTTTCGCTGAAAACTGCTCTCCTGCTGGCTCTGGCAACAGTTAAGCAAGTGGGAGATCTGCAGGCGCTCTCTGTGAGCCCTTCCTGCTTGGAGTTTGGGGTTGGTGACTCCAGAGTCACACTCAAGCCAAGGCATGGATATGTACCTAAAGTGCTCTCAACTCCGTTCAGAGCGCAGGTTATTACATTATCAGCTCGTCCACCCTCAGATAACGATGGGGAGGCTAATTTGCTCTGTGCTGTCAGAACTCTAAAAATTTACCTGGAGCGGTCTGCGTTGTTCAGGCAATAAGAACAGCTTTTTGTTAGCTTTAGTGGCCGCACCAAAGGGTCTCCGGTTACGAAGCAGAGACTATCTAGATGGATAGTGGACGCCATCTCTCTAGCATACGCCTCAGTGGGCCAGGTTTGCCCCATAGGTGCTAGAGCCCACTCTACAAGAGGCATGGCTAGTGGTGTACCAATTCAAGACGTGCGGCGGCCGGCTGTGATTTTATAATATGGAGGTTCCTTGCCTGCAGGCTCAAGTCCTCTCAATATGATAATTAGACCCGACGGTGTCCGGTCTTATCAGTCTAACATGTCACTGTCCATAAGCACAATTGTCCTGGGACTTATGTTATAGAGAGAGCCTGGTTCAGGTGCTCCAGCCCCCTTATTCATGAAACCCGACTCAGGTCCGGTTACTGTGTTTTTTATTTTGCCTTGTTTCTGTGAGCCTCGGGGTGCTTCCCTAGGCTCCAGTGGATGCAGCCAGTTGCTAATAGTGCGGCATGTTACATTGTGTCCCCACTGCGTATTAGCTACGCAATACGAAGTGACCGTTCTCGAAAGGGAACGTACTTGGTTACTAATGTAACCTCGGTTCCCTGAGAGTAGGGAACGAGTATTGCGTAGCCTGCCGCACTATTGCAATCTGTCAGAGTTTGTCGCTTTAGTCGGCAAATAATGGGCTTTTTATAGACATAAGCCCCGCTCATTCTGGCGGCTCTGACGTGCTTTGGTGCGGGGTCGCCTGATTGGTTCGCACATCAGAGGCGCTTCGCCATAGGGTGTGCACTTGCCGTAGAACAGCCAATGGGCGAGCTAGACGCTCTGCTGTGTTCGCTGTGCAGCTGCACTGCGTTTTAAATATAGGCTTCAATATTTCTCAAGGAAAGGAGTTTCCCCAATGCGTATTAGCTACGCAATACTCGTTCCCTACTCTCAGGGAACCGAGGTTACGTGAGTAACCGAGTACGTTTTTAAACCTGAACTGTTTGAAGCAATCGGTTTCCCAAATGATATGAGTTACTTCCAAGGTATTTTTACAGTAACATACCGTAAAAAAGGAGTGCTGTAAATGAACGGTAGAGGGCTGTAAACTAACAGTACTTTGCTGGGAACCACAGCTGCCAGTAGATTACCGTTATTTTACAGTGAAATTTTTTTCGGGGGCTTCTGTTGCCCACCGACGTCTACAATATGAAATTAATCATTACATCACTACTAAAACATTAATCACTACTAAATCTACCACTTAACATTAATCTTGCACAGAAAATCACATTATATTACACTTAATTTTAGCATTTACTCTCCCTTTTGAGTGCCATCGGCAAAGCATGCAGGGAAATAGACATCCCAGCCGTTTCAGTTAAACTTAAGTTCGTCTAAATTAAAATAAATAATTTCGTAAAACTCAAAACAATGAAACAGTTCAGTTTACTTAAAATATATCAGTTCTCTGTGAACTTGAAAGAAAAAGAAAGTGCTAAATACTCATAAAAGTTAATCTGACTGTCATTTTTTTTTGTCATTTGACTGAACTAATTAGTTTAATTAGTTTGTCCTACTCAAACCAATTAATTATTTTGAGCGTTGGGGTTTACAGTGTAGATTTTTCATGTTTGTTGTAGGCTTATTTGGAAATTACCATAGTTGTAGTATTTCATCCTTACTGTTAATTGACATTAGCCCCACTTGCATTTCAAAATGCGGCA
Organism: Leuciscus leuciscus; assembly: GCF_965113295.1. NCBI lineage: Eukaryota > Metazoa > Chordata > Actinopteri > Cypriniformes > Leuciscidae > Leuciscus > Leuciscus leuciscus. The sequence continues at coordinate 26,537,082 of NC_138728.1, read as the reverse complement.
ATTGCTGCTGTTTTGCAAAATGTCCCTTTGCGCCACCTGGAGGTCATTTCGCGAACGACTTTAAAATGGGACTGGTTAATTTTTGTCGTGGTGGCTTTGCCGCAGTTATAGTTAATGATCATGCCCTAGTTTTTTTCCATAGTTACTGATTAGTTACACCTGCGTTTCATTTAGCTCCCCTTGTTTGCCCAGTGTACATATACCATGTGTTTTACTTTAAAAACAGGAAACTTTTTATGCAATTTGGCCATTCATTTACACGACAACAGTGTTTTGGGGGCCTGAAAACGCAAACTTTTGAAAACAGGTTTCAAAGTACATGTTTTTGAAAACGATACCGTTTGATACATGCATATTATGTGTTCAGTCCATGGGTTCATGGTGTTTCTTTAAAAAGTGACATCGCCAACTACAGGCCTGGCAGCATAACATAGCGTTTGTAGTGGTTTTCGGGGATCAGTGTGTACGCAAAAAATGCAAAGGAAAAACTTTTCCACTTTTAGTACATCGTTGTTGTTTAAAATGACCCTTAGTTACTCCTGGTCAGGTCTCCTTAATGTTCATTATTATGTTTCTGAGATTATTACTAGTTTTTGTCTTGAGTTTGTACAATTTTATAAAGGCTGTTAGTCTCTCTAGATGATATGTGTAAAATTTGAGGTGATATGTTCACTTTTTCATAAAAGCATGAAATTTGGTACACTTGTAGTTTGGGGCCCTGAATATTTTCAGAAATGGAGCCATCATTTTACTTTCCGCCATAACCATATTATGTATTATGTATCAAATCTGCTGAATCAAACATGATAATGAAAGCCATGGCTCGCACTGGCCCGACAGTGGAAACGCGGCTACCGTCTCATTCACTGTCTCCTCCACATTGACACAAAGCTGTGCACTTTAAGGAGGCTTTTTTGCATTTGCAATGACCCCGGGAGTCTTTCTTGAAGCCACAACTTAAGAGTTCAAGGATGGACTGGCTTGCCAGTAGAAGAGTTGACCACAATGGTCTCCAATCGCTTGGGTCCATCCAACCCCAGTCTGTTGGAGATGGCATATTTGGTGCCACCTGAAGTACCAAGTTTCATGCTTTTATGAAAAAGTGAACATCATTTTAACATATCATCTGGACTATATTATTGTTAACCCCTTTGTCTTCATTGTGCACTGCTACTCTAATGCTCTAATGTGGACTTATCGAAAGTGTAAGCAACTTTTTTTTTCTGCAGAACAGAAAAAATGATATTTTGAAAAATTTGGTCACCAAACTATATATACCGTATTTTCCGGACAACAAGTCACACTTTTTTTCATAGTTTAGATGGTCCTGCGACTTATAGTCAGGTGCGACCTATATATCAAAATTAATTCATACTGACTGACATGAACCAAGAGAAAACATTACCGTCCCTGCTCCTGTAGCCTACCCCTGAAAAAAATTACTGAAAACAACTGATAAACTGTTAACTGAAACATTAACCTAAAGACAATTGAGAAAGACTGAATACAAACAAAATGCCCCCAAAAAGAAAAGGAAAAAAATCCATGTTTTCGGTCCTGATGCGGTGGTGACGCACGCGTTCATGTAACATGTAAGGGTGGCGCTGCCAATAAAGCACATAAAAGCTGTCACAAAGAACCGGCAAAAGTAATGATTATGAATATGTCAAATATAGCAAGGATACATTTTAATTGTTTATTAATAAACAAATGTTTTCTGCGTCAGTGTCGGCTGCAAAGATGAAGTTGACTATGCTGACTCGCAATCTTCGCAGTAGTGAACGTGCCGGAGGGAAATGCACATTTCATACGGATTACATAAGCAGAGAACAGTCTGTTTTCTTTCGTTTTGAAATGTTCTGTTTAAAAGTAGACATTTCAAGCTTTCTATACATGTCTCAGGTCTGTGAGGCAAGTAGGCTACCTTATACGCTGAGTTTCGGTTCATTTATGAGACGAGCTCCAGTTCACGCGCCGGCGCCTCCGTGTCGTGATTATCTATCGCCTATTATATTTACTTTAATCCAGGCAATTGGTTGATGAAACATTGATTAAAATTAAGATACAATTAATACAAAACGAAATTAAATTAAATTTAGACAGGCTTTGCTTTCTGTTTGAGGTCTCTGTGAACGTTTTAAAGCAGTCAAAGTGCCGCTTTCAGAGCGGTCCCGTCCGTAACATTGTTTTTTCCTCATAAATGCGAGCACGGAAAATAAAATAAAATAAATATTTTATGTTCTGTGGAGAGCCAACCCTTCTTCACCCAGTGGGTAGAAGTACTTTTGGTTTGCGCAGTGTATTTCACAGAATTACAAAAAAATATTTTGCCACCTAAAAGTTAAAGATTGTTTGTGTCACGTCACGCATGTGTATTTCCCTCATATTAAATATAAAACGCATGTAGAGATATTTTTCTAATGTCCCTTTATTAAGGGATTATGGATATATAAACAGACGTTTCAATATATTGGTATTAAATGCATTTTCTGAGAATTTATATTTCAAGTTTTGAATGCAAATGTCACATCCATAACACTGGAATTGCCCAATTTTAAAGAATTTATCCTGAACTAGTTTTGTGGTGTAGGTCTACGTATTTTATAATGTTAACTTAAAATAATACTAATAGTAATTTAAAGGCAGGGTAGCATTGGATCTGGACGGGAAGGATAACTCTGGGAGTTGGAAGGGGTGTGTCCCGATTCTGCCTTTTCACACCGCGACACAGGTTTGTGGATCTGAGTGTCGCGATTTCGGTTTCATATCGCATATCGTTACAGCCCTAGTTAATGTGTTACGTTAACATACCGGACACCTATTCAGCCTGTTGTTCTGTGTGCTATTATTGTGTAGTTGAATAACTTGCCTTTCCAGATTATGTCTATGATCCAGATAAATGTCTGTTCTTGGATTTTGTGAAATAAATTTCTAAATAAATGCGATTTATAGTCCAGTGCAACTTATATATGTTTTTTTTCCTCTTCATGACGCATTTTTTGACTGATGCGACTTATACTCCGGAGCGACTTATAGTCCGGAAAATACGGTATATATATTAGGGGTGTAACGGTACACAAACATGACGTTTTGGTACGTACCTCAGTCATGGTTCGGTATGGGTTCGTTACAGCAGGGGGGAGAAAACTAAACACAAAATTGCACAAAAAAACACTTTTTTTTTCTGTTTTTTTTTGTTTTGTTTTTTTTACAAATGTGCATATGTGTTTAAATACATTTTATTATAATAAAAATGTCCTAAAGGATAAAAAATATCTTAGCTAATGATGTTTTGCATTAATTAATTAATTAATTAAAATATAATGCATAGGCTAATATAGTGCATATAATAAATGCTTCTCTCTAGAGTTCATTTCTCTAGCGAACTAACATGCTGTCGACACTAAATGCCTAAGGTAAATGTAATGCTATGTGAGATATTATTCTCAATCTGTTTTATTGATATTTTCTGAAGTTGAAACACTGGTTGAGAGATGTAAACATATCGATTGATAGTCTCTACTTCTTCTGCGCTTTTTACTGGTAGCAAACAGCGTTGAATTACATGTTTAAAAATTTGTGGAGCAAAAGTTGCATGCAAAACCAGATGTATATAAATAAATAAGTAGTTTACAAGTGTCTGGAAAGCGACACAATTCACTGATTAACTAACTTTAACTACAGTCAAACATAACTCGTACTAGATTTAATGAGTGTGATATATTGTAATTAATTTCTCTAGGTTCATTCTGTGTTAGTGACTATCATATTGAACAGCGGTGGACAGTAACAAAGTATTTTTACTTGATATGTGTACTTCGTCCACCACTGATATTGAACAATGTCTCACCCTCGTTTCATTGCAGCAGTTCAATCAACAGGTTCAAACTACATATTAGTACTTACACAGTGTCAGTGGTCACTGCTTCATCACTGAGATCAGGAGGATGGCGCATAGATCCGTCACTCTTCATAGACACACAGCTAGTTACTGAACATGATGCTGTCCGACGTTCCTTTTGTCTGATAATGAGACAAACATATATAATTAGGATAATCTCTCTTTATTGCCAATGTTTAAAGGGGTCATGAATTGAGAAATCAAAATGTTCTTGATCTTTTTACATCTAAGTCATTGTACTATGAAAACATAATGTATCAGAACTCAAAACTTTATTGTTATTCCAAAAAGAAAACACTTCCAGGCTGCCAAAACATCTCAGGTTATGACTGTAACCATGGTTCCATGAGAAGGGAACGAGACACTGCATCTATGCACTATGGGGAATGCCTCAGCGTGACTGCATCTGAAGCACGTGTGCAACTATTCCAATTATGTTGGGTGTAGAGGCATATACCGCAAGCTATAAAAGATACACAGAACAAAGCAGCATTCGCTTCTGATTGGCTGAAGCAAGCTGCTCCCAGACATGCAAGAAATATGGCAGGGTGACGCAGTGTCTCGTTCCCTTTTCAGGTAATCATGGTAACAGTCGTAACCTAAGACGTTCCCTTTCAAGGGAACTCTATGCTGCATCTGACATCAACGCTATGGGAAATGAAATACCCACTGTGCCATACTGATGCATGCCTGTTCTAGTGTGAAGTCACTAAGAGCACAGTTTAGGATAAAAGCACTCGAGACCCTGGTGTGAAGTCCAAATCCAGGCTATAAAATTTGATCAAAATGTGTGCGGAGAGGCCCAGCCTGCCGCTTCACACACCTCCTGGAGGGAAACTCCTGAGGGTAACACTTTAGATGCCACCATACTCCTAGTTAAGTGGGCCCTCACTTCCAGAGGTGAAGGTAGTTCACGCGCCTGGTCGGCTGTAGAGATAGCCTTGTAACGAATGGATGTAATCAAAATGCCCTAGACATCATAAAACCTTCCCCCTCTCCCCTTTTGTTCAAATAAGGTCACCGGCCCCTAAGAGTCGCAAAACCAGTTTTCTTCAAACGCTGTTATCACCTCGGCTATCCATAAACGACCTTAGCAAAGACGGTGTCTGGAACCCTCAAAGACAGCACAGGAGACCAGACGGCACTAGCCATTTGGTCAAAGACTAGACAAACTTCCAATACACAAGACACTGACTCCATTTTTCCCCACACACTATCCCAAATGTAAATAGTATTTCTCCTGTGTTGTATGCATGTCACTATGTTATATTAGCCTAGTTATGATTCTTTAGTTATGTAAGGGTAACTTCAAATGCTGATATCCAAATTATGTTGTATCACTGCTTTAATGTCTTCAAATCCCTGTCTTTCTTGGTATCAAAAGAAATCTCTTTACATTTCATAATTAATGGTGTATAGTATGTTATAATAAATATATCATAATATTTTTACCGTTCCTTTGTGTAAAAATTGCACAAATTCTCTGTTCCACCATAAAAATGCAAACCGGGATAAAATAGAACAAAGACTTTCTCCCGGTCATCTTTGATTGGTCACCTCAACAAATGGGTGTGAACTGATAGGGCCTTTAAGAGTTCTCTGATCAGTTCAGATCTTGGCTCAATCTCTTTTGAGACGCTACGTTTCCTGTTTCCTTCAGGCAACTTTATCTTTAAGTTAACTTCGTTGGATTCAACGTGGACCACCCCAAGGAACCCAAAATGAATGCTTCAGCGCACTCCTGGCAAAATCATCAAGAATCTACCGCATCTGGACTTGTTCAGCAACCAAAGTCAATGCAAATACCTCAGGAAAGAGAGAGAAAGGAAACTTCAGACGCAGTCATGATGAGGCATTGCCTATTGCGTTGTCGTCATGTGCAGTATGGAGTTCCTTCGAAAGGATCAATGTTTTTTTTTTCTACTTCCTCCTCTATATTACATAATAGAGATGAATACATCTGTGTGTTCTCCCTTCATAATCATTGAAACTGTTTACACTGCACAATTGTGTCTACACCTTTTGGTTATGATGAGAACATTTGAGAGAACAAACTAAACAAAACACTGAACAAAACTGTATAATCAAAAATAATAAAAAAACTGCAATTTATGACCCCTTTAAGTTAGAATTCTTAATACTGATTATCGTATCGTATCGTATCACCTGGTGTTAACGGTCTCATCACTGAGATCAGGGGGATGACGCATAGATCCGTCACTCTTTATAGACACACAGCTGGATACTGAACTTTCCTTCTGTCTGATACTGAGAGAAACACATCAATAATTTAGATTTTTCATATAATTGGTACATTTGCCTCAGATCTTCTTAAATAAAGATGTATTTTTTAGATTAAATATAATTTGTTGAACTGGAACATAAGATGATAGTTTTCTAAGTCACATTACATGATTAGAAGTTTCTGTAGATTTCCATTGTATAGCTATACATTTCTTTGTTGCGGACCCGTAATCTATGCGTTGCCTCGGCTAACGCAAGATCCGAGCAGTGTGATTCTTATATTGTATAATATTCTAGTTTATTTGCTTTCCTACAGGACAAACAAACACCAAAACAGACACAGAGCACTTGCTGAAGACACTGAAGCTAACACTGCGTTGTTCCAGTATCCTTTATAGCTACCGTGGGATTCCATCATGTGTCACAGGGTGACGTTACGCCAATCAGAATTGGAATAATTGCACACATGCTTCAGACACAGTCACGCTGAGGCATTCCCCACAGCGTCGATGTCAGATGCAGTGTGGAATTCCCTCGAAACGGAACAAATCTATTTTTACTTCCTATTCTATATTATGCAATAGAGATTAATACATCATCATAAGACTGCCTGCACAGACACAGATCAACACCTCTTCGTCTATTTGACTCATCTACTAGTACATGTTAGTAAAGAGAAATATATTACATCAGGATTGCTTAGAATAAAAATAGATTTAAATGCCTAAACAACATTGTTCCTTTCAGTAGCATGAAAAACAACTGTTATTCGAACTGTGATTAAATTATAAAGAAAGCAATCAAAGGATGCTCCCTATACAGTATCTCACAAAAGTGAGTACACCCCTCACATTTTAGCAAACATTTTAGTATATCTACTCAAGGGACAATACTATAGAAATGAAACTTGGATATATTTTAGAGTAGTCAATGTGCTGCTTGTATAGCAGTATATATTTACTGTCCTCTGAAAATAACTCAACATACAGCCATTATTGTCAAAATAGCTGGCAACAAAAGTGAGTACACCCTCAGTGATAATAGCTGTACGTCGTTTAACCATCCAAAGCCACATGTCCTATTCATCATGCTCATGTTTTTGTCTGCTTGACAGGACCATACAATTTGTTGTATCTTGTATTAAAGCAGTTCAAATTTGTGCTTTGAGTACAATTCTCTCATACTGACCACTGGATGTTCAACATGGCACCTCATGGCAAAGAACTCTCTAAGGATTTGAGAATTAGAATAGGTCCTCTCCACAAAGTTGACCTAGGCTATAAGAAGATTGGTAACACCCTGAAACTGAGTCACAGTACAGTGGCCAGGGTCATACAGAGGTTTTCCAAGACGGGTTCCACTCGGAACAGGCCTCGCAAGGGTCAAACAAAGAAGTTGAGTCCTCGTGCTGTGCGTCAGGTGCAGAAGCTGGCTTCAAAAAACAGACGCATGATCATGCCAGCATTGCTTTAGAGCAGGGGTGGGGAACGTTGGTCCTGGAGAGCCACTGTCCTGCAGAGTTTAGCTTCAACCCTGAAAATAACTCACCTGATTGTAGCCTTAGTGATCCTGAAGACATTGATTAGCTGGTTCAGGTGTGTTTGATTAGGGTTGGAACTAAACTCTGCAGGACAGTGGCTCTCCAGGACCAACGTTCCCCACCCCTGCTTTAGAGGTTGCAGAAGCAGAAGGTCAGCTTGTCAGTGCTCAGACCATACGTCGCACACTGCTACAAGTCGGTTTGCATGGACGTCATCCCAGAAGGAAGCCTCTTCTGAAGCTGGCTCACAAGAAAGCCCGCAAACAGTTTGCCGAAGACAACCTGTCCAAGAGCATGAATTACTGCAACCATGTCCTGTGGTCTTATGACACTAAGATAAACTTGTTTGGCTCAGATGGTGTCCAGCATGTGTGGCGATGCCCTGGTGAGGACTACCAAGAACATTGTGTCTTGCCTACAGTCAAGCATGGTGGTGGTAGCATCATGGTCTGGGGCTGCATGAGGGCTCCTGGTTCTGGGGAGCTGCGCTTCATTGAGGAAAACATGGATTCCAACATGTACTGCGACATTCTGAAGCAGAACATGAAGCCCTCCCTTCAGAAACTGGGCCGAACGGCATGATAACGACCCCAAATACACCGCCAAGATGACAACTGCCTTGGTGACGAAGCTGAAGGTGAAGGTGATGGAGTGGCCAAGTATTTCTCCAGACCTGAACCCTATTGAGCACCTGTGGTGATCCTCAAGCGGAAGGTGGAGAAGCACCATGTGACTAACATCCAGCAGCTCCGTGATGTCATTATGGAGGAGTGGAAGAGGATCCCAGCAACAACCTGCGCAGCTCTGGTGAACTCCATGCCCAGGAGGATTAAGGCAGTGCTAGATAACAATGATGCTCACACAAAATATTGACAATTTGGACACAGTTTTGACATGTTCACTTAGGGTGTACTCACTTTTGTTGCCAGCTATTTTGACAATAATGGCTGTATGTTGAGTTATTTTCAGAGGACAGTAAATATATACTGCTATACAAGCAACACATTGACTACTCTAAAATATATCCAAGTTTCATTTCTATTGTATTGTCCCTTGAGAAGATATAGTAAAGTGTTTGCTGAAATGTGAGGGGTGTACTCACTTTTGTGAGATACTGTCAATACTGGATCTGTCGATCATGTGAAGAAGACAGACGTAATATGCTGCCATAAATGACGCAAATTGTCACGTGAACAAGCAAATCCACAAAGATCCACAAAGCTAATTAACGTAGATTTCAGCGCTTATGAGAAGCGCTTTCTCATAAAAGACTAGATAACTCGTCAGTGGCAGCAAGGAAAGAGTTAAGTTATAATTCTTACTAATAATGATTATCATCTCACCTGGTGTTAAAGGTCTCATCACTGAGATCAGGGGGATGACGCATGGATCCGTCACTCTTCATAGACACACAGCTGGATACTGAACTTTCCTTTTGTCTGATACTGAGAGAAACACCAATAATTCAGATTTTTCATATAATCGATAAATTTGCCACAGATTTTCTTAAATAAAGATGTTGTTTTTTTTTTTTAGATTAAATATATTTTTTTTCAACTGGAACATAAGATGATAGTTCTCTATCAGTCACACAACATGATCAGTTCAGTTTTGTTTATTTCTTAAGCACATTTAATGGCAACAACAAGGCTGACCAAAGTGCTGTCCAATACAAAATAAAAGACCATAAGATAAGAGATAAAAGTAAACAGAGAACAACAAAACAAGACATTACAATGTATTAAAAGCCAACGAAAAGAGACATGTTTTAAGACTAGATTTGAATGTAGATAAAGTAGAAGCAGTCCTAATTTAGTTTAGGACTTCTAATTTAGTTTAGTTTTGGACCCCGCCCAAGTAGCAGTGCTTCGCCTTCTGAGAATATAGTTCCCAGTATGTATACGGTTAGAAGATGGCTGTGTCTCATGTGACCTTGTTATTTGTACACGCTGTGACTATACAAATCACAACATGTAAATAGGAAAATGTTGGCGTTATTTTGTCACTTATTGGGAGCAGTATGCTAGCTGGAGCCGTTTACCTCCAGTCTTTGTGCTAAGCTAGTCTAGCGGTGGGTGCGTCAGACAGAGTTACGGCACGCACGGAAATGAAAAGGGTATGTATGACTTATCTAACTCTGGGGGATACAGTGAATAAGCTAAAGTCCCAAAAAGTCGGCGTGTTCCTTTAAGCAAGTTCTTGGAATTTGTAGTAAGTTTTGATCTTCAGACCTTTGGCTTTGTGAGGGATTATAGGGGTGGAGTAAATTAGACAGATAGTTTGGTGTTTGATTATGTAGAGATTTATAGACAAGTAATAGGATTTTTAACCCAATTCTATAATTAACTGGCAACCAAAGTAAATATTTCAGAAGGGGAGTGACATGCGTAAATTTTTTACATCCTTTCTAAAATTGCGCAGCTGCATTTTGAACCACTCATAAATGAGAAATTTGAGACTTAGATATACCATAGTAGATGGAGTTGCAATAATCCAGCCTAGTCATAATAAAAGCATGGATTGCAATTTCCAGAGACTTCTCTGATAGAAACGGCCTAATTTTAGCAAGCAAGCAGAGATGAAGAAAACTAGAACCAAATCACAGACCTAATAAGTTTATTAAACTTAAAGGTTGGATCAGTAGTTTTTGAAACACACTTTTGAAAACTGTGTTGGACCGAGTACCAAAACACACTTGTAACCAATCAGCAGTAAGGGGCGTGTCTACTAATGATTGGGAGGAGACACACAGCACAGACATTAGCCGAACGACAACAGAAAGATAGAGATGAAAGAGAAAAAACAAAAGAGGAAAATGTCTGTGGAACTTAAAATTAAAAAGAAGGCTTATGATAAGGCAAGAGGTAGAACTCGTGTTAATATCGGAGAATATTAACACGAGTTAATCTCAAGGAGCGGAAAGGCCTAACATCGGACACCGAGTTTGGTCGAAAGACTAGACAAACTTCCAATCCACAAGACACTGATGTCAGGGTTAGGGTAGGTGGAAGTAGCGAGGACTCACGTGCAGATCAAATGGGCTTTTATTAAGCATAAAATAAAACAAATACAAACAAAACTACCCCGAGGGGGAAAAACAAGACAGACTAGACTTGACTCAGCTTGACTAGACAGCAGGGAAACACACAGCATAGATACGACAACGAACCAGCACAGGACTGCAAACACAAGGAGAATAAATAGGGAGAGCAAACAAAGCAGGTAACGAGGGAGGACAGCTGGGGAAAATGAATCAATAATCAGGTAACAAGGTGGGCGGGGTTAGACAATCGACTAGAGAGCACATGGCACAAGGAAACACATGACAAGCCATGTGCTCACAACAAACAGGACTAGAACACAAAACGAGACATGAACACGCAGCTAGTGAAAACTCATAAGCCACGTGTTCACACAAAACATGACAACATGAAAGCACACAGCCAGAGAAAAACAAGCTGTGTGCTACACAGCACAAGACAAGAAAAAACACATGCAGACAGAAGAGCGCGCGGCTCGAGCGAACTCGAAACCGCGCGCGCTCACGTGACAAGACAGAGCGCACGAGAACAAGCGAAAGCTCTTTCCGTGCGCTCACAAAAGAAAACAAACACGCGGAGCATTGATGTCCGAATCCCGACACAGAACCGAAACCTAACCAGACAGACGTGTCGGGATCCAAACACCACGCCCCGCACATATAACAAGGCACGTAGACAAGTGAGTGCACGGCCCGAGCGCGCTCGGAACCGCGCACTCACACAGAGACGAGACAAAACAGGGAGTGTCAGAGCTCTGTCACAAAACCAAGAAATTAACTAGACCGAAGTGACAGAACCCTGACACTACCCCTCCTCCAAGGGACGCCACCTGGCGTCCCAAAGCGGGACATCAAAAACAAGACAGGAACATGACAAGACAACTCACCAACAGACAACACAAGACAGGAAGATCAAGACACAGAGACAAAGTGGGGAGGGAGGGAGGGGAGCCAAGTCAGAGCCAGCAGGAACATCCACAAAGTCAAAAAGAGGGACCAGGGAGGGACGGGCGGGTTGAGCCAGGGAGGCTCAGACAGATCTGGGGTCATGGCAGAAGACCAGGGTGGAACCGGAGGGACAGACCAGGGAGATTCCGGCGGGTCTGGAATCCTGGCTGAGGGCCAGGGCGGTGCTGGAGGAACTGACCAGGGAGATTCCGGCGGGTCTGGAATCCTGGCTGAGGGCCAGGGCGTTGCTGGGACCTTGGGTGGCATCGACAGGACAGGTTGCAAGGGCAGAGCCATCAGGGCAGGCGTAGCAGGCTGGCCAGGCTTGGGAAAGACAGGGACTATAGTGAGGAAGGCCATATAAGGAGGAGCAGGCTGCTTGGCGACGGCTTCCGGGTTGGCAACGGGCTCTGGGACCGCTTCCGGGAGCTTGGCCGAACCCGGCATGACTGGGAGCATGGGTGGCGCCGGCAGGGCAAGGAGCTTGGGTGGCGCCGGCAAGGCCAGGAGCTTGGGTGGCGCCGGCAGGGCAAGGAGCTTGGGTGGCGCCGGCAGGGCCAGGAGCTTGGGTGGCGCCGGCAGGGCCAGGAGCTTGGGTGGCGCCGGCAGGGCCAGGAGCTTGGGCGGCGCCGGCAGGGCCAGGAGCTTGGGCGGCGCCGGCAGGGCCAGGAGCTTGAGCGGGGCCGGCAGGGCGAGCAGCTTGAGCGGAGCCGGCAGGGCGAGCAGCTTGAGCGGGGCCGGCAGGGCGAGCAGCTTGAGCGGGGCCGGCAGGGCAGGGGGCCTGGACGGCGAGTCAGGGATAGCAGTCACCTCTGGGACGGTCCCCGGGCCCGGAGCCACCGGACAAGTCGTTGAGGAGGCCTTTCTTTTCCTCTTCCGTCTCCGGACCACAGACACAGGGACCACTGGAACTGGAACCACTGGAACTGGAACCACCGACACTGGGACCACCGGAGCAGGAACTGGGACCACTGGAACTGGAACCACCGGACTCGGGACCACCGACACTGGGACCCCCGACACAGGGACCACCGACACAGGGACCACCGACACAGGGACCACCGGAACGGGAACTGGGACCACTGGCCTTGAGTGAGCAACAGGAGCCCTCCTTCTCTTCCTCCGTTTCCGTGAGCAAGGTGGTGCTGCTGCAGTCTCAAGAAACGCCACAGGGGGCGCTGAAGTCTCTTCAGCCGCCAGTGGGGGCGCTGCAGCCTCTTCAGCCGCCAGTGGGGGCGCTGCAGCCTCTTCAGCCGCCAGTGGGGGCGCTGCAGCCTCTTCAGCCGCCAGTGGGGGCGCTGCAGCCTCTTCAGCCGCCAGTGGGGGCGCTGCAGCCTCTTCAGCCGCCAGTGGATAGGAGGCAGATGAGGCGGAACTGTTCTTCCTCCTCCCTCTCCCCGAAGGGGTCATCGGAGGACTGGGGACCTGGCAGCTTGTGAGATGAATAGGAGGTGGGCCAAGAGGTGGAAGGCCTCCCTCCTCACCACGGTTGTATACGTACCCCACAAACTGCCAGAATGAAAGAATCCCCAGCATTCCCATCTCCCAGGCACGGACAGGCTCATTAAGGCCGTTGTTGAAAATGTCCTTGAGCGCAGTGTTGTTAATGTCAAGCCCCTCTGCAGTGATGACAAACTGATGGGCAAACTCTTTCACTGTAGACACCCCTTGGCGAAGAGAAAAGAGCTTGCCATAGTGCTTCATCGTCTGACAAGTGGAGGGGCAAGCACTGGGAGATGGAAACAGGAAGATGACCATCTTTCTGCTGAGTCCTCTGATGGCCGGTTCATTCTGTTATGGTTTAGAAGGAGAGAACCCAATCGCAGACCATTTGCAGACATCTCTAGGGTTTAGTACAGAAAAAACAGGGAAAACAAAACCCACGAGGGGGCAAAACAAGACAGGATTGACAAACAAGACTAGACTAAGACTGACAGAAAACTGAACAATAAACTAACAGCTAAGACAGGATCAAAACACTTCACAAGACTTCTCAACAGGTTACTCACAAATGAATCTTCACATAAAGATTGGCAATGAACCGGCACAGGAAAGCAAACACAAGGGGATTAAATAGGGAGAAACTAATGAGGGAAACAGGTGACGGCGATGATACAATAATGATAACAAGATGAGATAACAAGGGGGCGGGGTTACATGACGAGACAACGCAAGCACATGGCCAAACAAATGGCCATGTGCTGCACATAAAACATGGGTCTGTCATGATCCTGCCTCAAAACAAGAAAGATCTAGGACATGAAGGCAGAACCATGACAACTGACTCCATTTTTCCCCACACCATATCCCAAATGTAAATAGTATTTCTCCTGTGTTTTATGCATGTCACTATGTTATATTAGCCTAGTTATGATTCTTTAGTTATGTTAGGGTAACTTCAAATGCTGATATCCAAATGATGTTGTATCACTGCTTTAATGTCTTCAAATCCCTGTCTTTCTTGGTATCAAAAGAAACCTCTTTACATTTCATAATTAATGGTGTATAGTATGTTATAATAAATGCATCATAATATTTTTACCGTTCCTTTGTGTAAAAACTGCACAAATTCTCTGGGCCACCATAAAAATGCAAACAGGGATAAAATGGAACAAAGACTTTCTCCCGGTCATCTTTGATTGGTCACCTCAACAAATGGGTGTGAACTGATAGGGCCTTTAAGAGTTCTCTGATCAGTTCAGATCTTGGCTCAATCTCTTTTGAGACGCTACGTTTCCTGTTTCCTTCTGGCAACTTTATCTTTAAGTTAACTTCGTTGGATTCAATGTGGACCACCCCAAGGAACCCAAAATGAATGCTTCAGCGCACTCCTGGCAAAATCATCAAGAATCTACCGCATCTGGACTTGTTCAGCAACCAAAGTCAATGCAAATACCTCAGGAAAGAGAGAGAAAGGAAACTTCAGACGCAGTCATGATGAGGCATTGCCTATTGCGTTGTCGTCATGTGCAGCATGGAGTTCCTTTGAAAGGATCAATTTGTTTTCTACTTCCTCCTCTATATTACTTAATAGAGATGAATACATCTGTGTATTCTCCCTTCATAATCATTTAAACTGTTTACACTGCATAATGAATCTCATGAAAAAACTGCAATTTATGACCCCTTTAAGTTAGAATTCTTAATACTGATTATCGTCTCACCTGGTGTTAAAGGTCTCATCACTGAGATCAGGGGGATGACGCATAGATCCGTCACTCTTTATAGACACACAGCTGGATACTGAACTTTCCTTTTGTCTGATACTGAGAGAAACACATCAATAATTTAGATTTTTCATATAATTGATACATTTGCCTCAGATCTTCTTAAATAAAGATGTATTTTTTTAGATTAAATATAATTTGTTCAACTGGAACATAAGATGATAGTTTTCTAAGTCACAATACATGATTAGAAGTTTCTGTAGATTTCCATTGTATAGCTATACATTTCTTTGTTGCGGACCCATAATCTATGCGTTGCCTCGGCTAACGCAAGATCCGAGCAGTGCGATTCTTATATTGTATAATATTCTAGTTTTTTTTACTTTCCTACAGGACAAACAAACACCAAAACAGACACAGAGCACTTGCTGAAGACACTGAAGCTAACACTGCGTTGTTCCAGTATCCTTTATAGCTACCATGGGATTCCATCATGTGTCACAAGGTGACGTTACGCCAATCAGAATTGGAATAATTGCACACGTGCTTCAGACACAGTCACGCTGAGGCATTCCCCACAGCGTCGATGTCAGATGCAGCGTGGAATTCCCTCGAAACGGAACAAATCTATTTTTACTTCCTATTCTATATTATGCAATAGAGATTAATACATCATCATAAGACTGCCTGCACAGACACAGATCAACACCTCTTCGTCTATTTGACTCATCTACTAGTACATGTTAGTAAAGAGAAATATATTACATCAGGATTGCTTAGAATAAAAATAGATTTAAATGCCTAAACAACATTTTCTTAGTTGTGGAAGAGCATAGTTTCTGCATACCTTCATAAGTATTTTGAATTATCTGCAATAGATAATTGTTTTGAAATGTAAGGACTTATGTAGTCAAGTCTCAAAATCATTCATTTCTGTTTATGCATTGGTAAATCAAGCCATTGACTGTACAGTCAACTTCACATTGTTCCTTTCATTAGCATGAAAAACAACTGTTATTCGAACTGTGATTAAATTATATACAGAAAGCAATCAAAGGATGCTCCCTATACAGTATCTCACAAAAGTGAGTACACCCCTCACATTTTAGCAAACATTTTAGTATATCTACTCAAGGGACAATACTATAGAAATGAAACTTGGATATATTTTAGAGTAGTCAATGTGCTGCTTGTATAGCAGTATATATTTACTGTCCTCTGAAAATAACTCAACATACAGCCATTATTGTCAAAATAGCTGGCAACAAAAGTGAGTACACCCTAAGTGATAATAGCTGTACGTCGTTTAACCATCCAAAGCCACATGTCCTATTCATCATGTTCATGTTTTTGTCTGCTTGACAGGACCATACAAATTGTTGTATCTTGTATTAGAGCAGTTCAAATTTGTGCTTTGAGTACAACTCTCTCATAATGACCACTGGATGTTCAACATGGCACCTCATGGCAAAGAACTCTCTAAGGATTTGAGAATTAGAATTGGTGCTCTCCACAAAGTTGACCTAGGCTATAAGAAGATTGGTAACACCCTGAAACTGAGTCACAGTACAGTGGCCAGGGTCATACAGAGGTTTTCCAAGACGGGTTCCACTCGGAACAGGCCTCGCAAGGGTCAATCAAAGAAGTCGAGTCCTCGTGCTGTGTGTCAGGTGCAGAAGCTGGGTTCAAAAAACAGACGCATGATCATGCCAGCATTGCTTTAGAGCAGGGGTGGGGAACGTTGGTCCTGGAGAGCCACTGTCCTGCAGAGTTTAGCTCCAACCCTGAAAAAAACTCACCTGATTATAGCCTTAGTGATCCTGAAGACATTGATTAGCTGGTTCAGGTGTGTTTGATTAGGGTTGGAACTAAACTCTGCAGGACAGTGGCTCTCCAGGACCAACGTTCCCCACCCCTGCTTTAGAGGTTGCAGAAGCAGAAGGTCAGCTTGTCAGTGCTCAGACCATACGTCGCACACTGCTACAAGTCGGTTTGCATGGACGTCGTCCCAGAAGGAAGCCTCTTCTGAAGCTGGCTCACAAGAAAGCCCGCAAACAGTTTGCCGAAGACAACCTGTCCAAGAGCATGAATTACTGGAACCATGTCCTGTGGTCTTATGACACTAAGATAAACTTGTTTGGCTCTTCATTGAGGAAAACATGGATTCCAACATGTGCTGCGACATTCTGAAGCAGAACATGAAGCTCTCCCTTCAGAAACTGGGCCGAACGGCATGATAACGACCCCAAACACACCGCCAAGATGACAACTGCCTTGGTGACGAAGCTGAAGGTGAAGGTGATGGAGTGGCCAAGTATTTCTCCAGACCTGAACCCTATTGAGCACCTGTGGTGATCCTCAAGCAGAAGGTGGAGAAGTGCCACGTGACTAACATCCAGCAGCTCCGTGATGTCATTATAAAGGAGTGGAAGAGGATTCCAGCAACAACCTGTGCAGCTCTGGTGAACTCCATGCCCAGGAGGATTAAGGCAGTGCTAGATAATGATGCTCATACAAAATATTGACACTTTGGACACAGTTTTGACATGTTCACTTAGGGTGTACTCACTTTTGTTGCCAGCTATTTTGACAATAATGGCTGTATGTTGAGTTATTTTCAGAGGACAGTAAATATATATTGCTATACAAGCAGCACATTGACTACTTTAAAATATATCCAAGTTTCATTTCTATAGTATTGTCCCTAGAGAAGATATAGTAAAGTGCTGAAATGTGAGGGTTGTACTCACTTTTGTGAGATACTGTAATTACTGGATCTGTTGATCATGTGCAGGAGACAGACGTAATATGCTGCCATAAATGACGCAAATTGTCACGTGAACAAGCAAATCCACAAAGCTAATTAACGTATATTAAAGGGGTGGTTCAGGATTTTGGACATCGGACCTCATTTCCAAGTTAGCCTGAGTGTTATTTATCAGTGGAGACAGTTTTCAAAAAATTTCACCCAGTCCTTCCAGTTGCATAGTTCGCCGGTGCTAGGCTAGCGCGAGTCAACGGTATCTGTTAGCCTGCCCACTCCACAGTACACCAAAATCAAATAAATTATAACGCCAGACCATCAATATAAATGTCTGTTGAGAGAATAATGTTAGAAATCAAACTACTCTTGCATCTCAATGATCGCATTACATTTACAGGAACTAGTTTCTCAGCAGCGGCGGAATTTTACTTTGCTCCGGTTAGTAGTACTGCGCCGAAAAGTAAACACAGAACAGAAGCGCACTACAGTCGGGACGTCTAGCTAGCTATTTCACGTCTAGCTAGCTATATGTAGCTATACATTTTCTGCACTGGCACCACCAGTCTCCCGATGTTCTGTCCCGGTTCTCTACGGCATCTCCAGCTGCTGTTGTCTCTACAGACATTCTTTCTCTTTCTGCCCTTTTAGCATCCATCTCGATTAATTATTCGTCTGTGTATTCCAGCTCATACATGTACAGTTCGTTGAACAACACACATTCCTCGTCTTCATCGTCTCCAAAGTCCGAAACATTGGCATGGCTTTCAAACGTGGCCATAGTCCTATGTCTTGTTGATTTCTTCGTGAAATATACTCTGATTCTGTAGTGATGAGTGTCAGCGGCAGGTAAATACACTTGCGTGATTATCATGTGGACCGGCTCTCTCGGTTGCCTAGGTAACTTAATATCACTCCGCTGCTGCTGTAGACTGTGCTAATAAATACAGGGAACAAAGTATAACTATTGCAATGCGATGAAAGGGTAGTTTGATTTCTAACATTATTCTCTCAACAGACATTTACATTGGTAGTCTGGCATTATAATTTATTTGCTTTTGGTGTACTGTGTAGTGGGTAAAACTGCTTTTAATGGCAGGCTAACAGATACCGTTGACTCGCGCTAGCCTAGCACCGGCGAACTATGCAAATGGAAGGACTGGGTGAACATTTTTGAAAACTGTCTCCACTGATAAATAACACACAAGTTAACTTGGAAATGAGGTCCGATGTCCAAAATCCTGAACCACCCCTTTAAGTCTAAGTCAAAGTGTCATCCAAAAAGAGCTCACATAAGTAAAAAGTATTTTTAAGACTTTTTTATGGTCTTACATTTTTATCTAATCTAATCTAATCTTTAACCTAATTTAAGACTTTTTAAGGATCCGCAGGAAGCCTGTAATGTTGATGATCGTGTTATCTTACATTTGCATATGATTACATAATGCTATCGCTTGTTTCTGCATCTTCTTTGCCTGTGTGTTTCACTGTTTTGATCAGGAGATTTAGTAGGCTACTCTTTCAGGAGATGCATAATAACCAGTACCTTATAACAGTGAAAACTGGAAAGCCATAAAAATGTATAATTGGCGGGGAAGCGCTTTCTCATAAAAGACTAGATAACTCGTCAGTGGCAGCAGGGAAAGAGTTAAGTTATAATTCTTAATAATAATGATTATCATCTCACCTGGTGTTAAAGGTCTCATCACTGAGATCAGGGGGATGACGCATGGATCCGTCACTCTTCATAGACACACAGCTGGATACTGAACCTTCCTTTTGTCTGATACTGAGAGAAACACCAATAATTCAGATTTTTCATATAATCGATAAATTTGCCACAGATTTTCTTAAATAAAGATGTGTTTTTTTTTTAGATTACATTTTTTTTTTTTCAACTGGAACATAAGATGATAGTTCTCTAAGTCACACAACATGATCAGTTCAGTTTTGTTTATTTCTTAAGCACATTTAATGGCAACAACAAGGCTGACCAAAGTGCTGTCCAATACAAAATAAAAGACCATAAGATAAAAGATAAAAGTAAACAGAGAACAACAAAACAAGACATTACAATGTATTAAAAGCCAACGAAAAGAGACATGTTTTAAGACTAGATTTGAATGTAGATAAAGTAGAAGCAGTCCTAATTTAGTTTAGGTTTGGACCCCGCCCAAGTAGCAGTGCTTCACCTTCTGAGAATATAGTTCCCAGTATGTATACGGTTAGAAGATGGCTGTGTCTCATGTGACCTTGTTATTTGTACACACTGTGACTATACAAATCACAACATGTAAATAGGAAAATGTTGGCGTTATTTTGTCACTTATTGGGAGCAGTATGCTAGCTGGAGCCGTTTACCTCCAGTCTTTGTGCTAAGCTAGTCTAGCGGTGGGTGCGTCAGACAGAGTTACGGCACGCACGGAGATGAAAAGGGTATGTATGACTTATCTAACTCTGGGGGATACAGAAAAGCTAAAGTCCCAAAAAGTCGGCGTGTTCCTTTAAGCGAGTTCTTGGAATTTGTAGTAAGTTTTGATCTTCAGACCTTTGGCTTTGTGAGGGATTATAGGGGTGGAGTAAATTAGACAGATAGTTTGGCGTTTGATTATGTAGAGATTTATAGACAAGTAATAGGATTTTTAACCCAATTCTATAATTAACTGGCAACCAAAGTAAATATTTCAGAAGGGGAGTGACATGCGTACATTTTTTACATCCTTTCTAAAATTGCGCAGCTGCATTTTGAACCACTCGTAAATGAGAAATTTGAGACTTAGATATACCATAGTAGATGGAGTTGCAATAGTCCAGCCTAGTCGTAATAAAAGCATGGATTGCAAGACTTCTCTGATAGAAACGGCCTAATTTTAGCAAGCAAGCAGAGATTAAGGAAACTAGAACCAAATCACAGACCTAATAAGTTTATTAAACTTAAAGGTTGGATCAGTAGTTTTTGAAACACACTTTTGAAAACTGTGTTGGACCGAGTACCAAAACACACTTGTAACCAATCAGCAGTAAGGGGCGTGTCTACTAATGATTGGGAGGAGACACACAGCACAGACATTAGCCGGACGACAACAGAAAGATAGAGATGGAAGATAAAAAAACAAAAGAGGAAAATGTCTGTGGAACTTAAAATTAAAAAGAAGGCTTATGATAAGGCAAGAGGTAGAACTCTTGTTAATATCGGAGAAGCTTACCAGGGCTGGAGAGATCTCAAGGAGCGGAAAGGCCTAACATCGGACACCGAGTTTGCTTTATTTCTTCTCGATAGGTGAGTAACATGGTTTAGCTTTGTTTCACAGAACTAATATATGCTGGCCATTGCTTGAATATGCTCGTGTGTCATCTTTGCTTGTTTTTTTCATTTGCGATATTGTCGTTCGTTTCAGCTATGAAAAAGACACATTCATTTCCACACCATATAAGCCTGGAGCATTTAAACCTCCTCAACTGTCTGTTTCAAGCGTCGGCTCCCAAAGTGTGTCTGAAAAGTAAAATGATATACTCCTAATATATGTTTGTTTACTTTGGTTCCTCGTTTAGTGATCGATATAACCCCCTAATCTTGTTATAGTTGTAATATATTTGTTACAATGACTGTCGTGCTCGTGCTATCGAGTTGATCATGATAGCTTTGAGTTTTTGGGATGGGTGTTGAGCGTCGTCTTCCATGTGAAATGGGAGCTGAACCATTGACGCGTTAAAACACACATTAGTCCCAAAACACATTCGACATGGATTACCATAGTAACACATTGCTTTCACTTATTGATGACATCATACCCTCAGCCGGCAGGTACAGCAGATTCCGGCATAGCCGTTGCCTGGGTTACAGTCGCGTACGTAAGTGCGGGGTGTAGCTATCAAATTAAGGGCGAGAGTATAATAGTGTGTAAAACTTTCCCAATGGGTTGTACGTTTTGTACACGGCCAAAACATATTTAATAATGAGACAACTTTTAAGGCAACATTATGAATCTCTGCGGTGTGTTAAATACCCTATGTATAATGTTAAACTGAATTGATCTATGTCTGGTTTTACATGAGAATCTTAGGGCATTTTCTTTTCACAAATACATTTCCAAGTGTCTTGTTTAAAAATACATTCCAAATCTTTTCCTCATTTGGATTTAGAAAATGCTGTTTCCTCTCCATAATAATCAATGAAATTGGCATACATATAAAATACAAAACCTCTGGGCCCTTTTTCCTCCATTATAATGTTATATTTTGGGAGCGAGGAAAGAGGCAATAAATGACCACCTTGTTGTGTAGCAATTTAATGCCTCACCTGAAAATACTTTTTAAAACATTTTTTTTTTGTAAGTATAAAAGAAACTTTGCATTCAATGGTTCAAATGTCATGAGCATATCTTCCTCATACAAATCACAAAATACGATTTTTATACCAATAATAATAATAATTAATTTGTTTAGCGTTTGTCATTTTGTTAAATGTTTACATTTATATAGTGCTTTTCTAGGTACTCAAAGCACTTTACATATGGAAGGGGGAATCTCCTCAACCACCACCAATGTGCAGCATCCACCTGGATGATGTGACGGCAGCCATATTGCGCCAGAACGCCCACCACACACCAGCTTATTGGCGGAAAAGAGACAGAGTGATGAAGCCAATGAGTAAATATATGAGGATGACCACAGAGAGTCAGGACTTCAAAGACCACCAGAATGATCTGACAATGAACAAAGCAAACACTGGCTGGGGAGGTCCGTCAGTTTGTGGCTGCCTGCTCGGTCTGTGCCCAGAATAAATCTTCCAACAAGCCCTTCCCTTCCAGGGAGGGGTTGGTCTGCTCCAACCCCTCCCTATCCCCTTCTGTTTCTTATGTTTATCATGTGCACTTTTGTTTGTCCTGTCTTTATCCCACCCCCTCGTTTCCTTTTCCTTAGTTAATTTGCCTCACCTGTTGTCTCTTATTACCCTCTTAAATTGTTGCCCTGTTTATTTCCCTTGTGTGTGCTGTTCTGTGCCAGATTGGTGTTTGTCTTTGAGCTTACAACTTTCAGTTAGTGTTTTTCGTCAGGTGTCCAATTGTTTTTTGTTTTTCTTTTGGCTCCAGGATTCTCTGTCTATCCTGCATTCCTTTTTATTTGTCTACCCCTGCCTGACTTAGACTGCCTAATCTGGCCTGCCTGGGATCCTGAGTTTCTCTTCTCCTGACCTGGATCTGTTAGCCTGGCCATTTGGATCTATTCCATTTTCCTGCCCTGGGCTGCCAAGCCAGCACACCTGCCTGTTTCCTGGATTCTCCAGTAGTCAAAGTTTGTCTCTGTGTTGTCTGTGAGCAGCCTGCCCTCCAATCTGTCCATTCACTGGTTCTGCCTGCCTTACTGACTCTGACATCAGTACCAGCCTGCCCCTTCTGGGTTGTTTGCCTGCGTGAATTATTTCCTGCTACTCAGCATCTGTTTCTTTCCTGGCTAAGGATTGGTTTTGTTCTGACCCTCTTGGGCTGGATTTAGCTGAGTTTTGCCTGTTGCAAATAAATATTTTCTATTCACCTGCTTCAGAGAGGTTCTCTCTCCGTTATTGGTCTTGACAAGTTCGCTGCAGATTGACTTTTATACAACATATTAAACATAAAGAAATTTTAGAGAAATAATTTTTTTGCTGGACCGCTCAGATTCTCTCTCTTTATTGAAAATTGTATATTATAATTCTGTATCTTGCCCCAAGTGCTGGTTATTGTCTCACCTGGGGTTAAAGTCTTCTCTGAACTTAAGGGGTTCTGCCATGGATATGTCACTCTTTGTAGACACACAGCTGGGCTCTGAAGATGCTGCATTCCCCTCCTCTTGCTCCTCGTAGAGACAGATTTTAGAGGGGGCTTTCTTCTGTGTCTCCATGAAGATTTAGGTTCTGCATTTAGAGAGAAAAACACTAACAACTAAACACCATCTTTAGAGACAGTTAAGCTCTTCATTATTTAAATGATTTACAACATCCAATAAACAACTGTGATGCATTAAACAACTGACAAAATGCTTTACACACTATACAATAAAGCAGTGTCTAGCCACTTTTTTAGTAGCTTGGTTCTGAAAGTATTTTCCCCATTTATTTTTTTCCGATTATGATTCTACAAACACGATAAGAATTAGTCTTCACGCGATAATAACGATAAAGCCTAGTTGATGACATATTTCTGTTTGGGACCCATTCGCAGCTCACATGCATGTCGTCGTGCAGAGCGAAAAACAACTATGGTAGAAGGCAGATGTGAAGCTGAGGCGGAGTTTGTCGCTAAACGAGGAACTACCTCTAGTACAATCACACCATAGGTACACAGATATATTTTCACTCGCTGAACGCTTGAGAGTTTCGCTCTCCATCAAGCGCACTATTTCAGTTTATTCCAATGAATGCACAGTGTATTTGATGCACAGTAAACACTAGTGTGAGGCGCCCGACTCACCGTCGCTTTGCTGAGAGAGATCAGTGTTTCTCACACACTCAAAGAGAGAGTGAGAGAGTCTTAAGCCACCTTTCCACTGCACACAACATTCGCATACGATTGTCGCATTTCGCCCCCTAGTGTCAGTCGCACGGAACTTTGAAATTGGTCGTGAAGCAACCGTTACCCTCGGCTATTCACAATGGTAAAATTAATGATTTTAATTAATGTAATGCATGCATGAATATATCCACAGAAAACAAATGACCCTCAATACATCTAAAATAAAAACATAGTAGATTTTATAGAGCTAATCAATATAAATATTGATTTAATAATTATAAAATATTTTTTTCTGCCATAATTATTAATAACCGACATTTTACATAAATAGCGTTTACAGAATGACGTTAAAGTGTTAAAATATTGGTTAGAATACATCGCATCCGGTCGACGGTCGCATACGTTCTAGCCGCAAAAGATATTTCAACGCATCCGAAGCTCGAATCGGATCCGAAATTTCCGCATACGCATATGATCGGAACTCCACGCAGCTCCCGTACTACTGTCCAATGGAAATGAATGACTTCCGGTCCGACGGCTGTCATTTGTCGTGTGCAGTGGAATACGATTGTCGCATTTCGCCCCCTAGTGGCAGTCACACAGAACTTTCATTACGATGGTACACGGCAACATGGGAGAGAAGTTGATTCTCGCAGTCTCCGAATACCTCATTCTGTATGATATAACTCTTGAATCATACAGAGACGTCAAGCAGGAAAAAGCCAGGTAGTGTTTTACCCACACTGATTTGAAGTATTTTTTTTTTTGCGTCTCCAGTAAATGAGTGCAACAACAAGAGCCTTTATTCTCCGTGCATTTACCATGGTTGAATGAATGAATTATACCGCCAATAATTTTGGATCGAAAATGAATACAATATTAAAAACAATAATATATATACATATATACTTATTTGTTTTCCGCATACGCATATGATCGGAACTCCCCTCAGCTCCCGTACGACTCTCCATTGGAACGGCTGTCGTTTGTTGTTTGTTGTGTGCAGTGGAAACGTGCTACATGTTAACGATATTACCTGTAGTTGTTGTATTTTCCTGTAAAAATAATGAAGTTCATTTGGAATAATTCAGCATTTATGAGCAAGCAGAAACTAGCATCTATGAGCAAACTCCTCTAGCTTTGAGAACAGGCGCGCTCAACTCCCAAATCGTTTATGGGTGCGAGTAATAAAAGACGTTATCAAAAATAAAGATGAAAAACCACACTCTCGAAGTATAATTTCATAAATGTATTGTTACCATGTCCACACAGACGCGTTTCGGCCTAAGCCATCATCAGTGTGTACATATAATGTACATATAATATAGAGTTTGTGGTTTTTCAAACTCCTCTAGCTACCTTCCCTCTTCATGCTTCTCTCTCCTCCACTCCCCACACACCCCGCTTCATGTGCACGTGCACTAACCCCCCAACCCCAAATCATTCTTGTCTGTTATTGGCTGGAACGTTATTTTTTCTTGCCGTTTGTGGAGCCTGGGCTATCTACAGAGACCGCGTTTTTTTACAGTGTGTTCAGGGGACAGGCAGCTTGCGGATAGTGAGGAGATGTTTGCTGGATGTGACAAAAAATGTTTTGGCCAAAAAACGCGTGACATCGCTTAGAGCACCTTTAATATTCATGAACCCAACAGCTCATCAATCCTAGTGCAGTTTATATTATTAGTAGTAAAAGTCGTAGTAGTATTATTACAGTATCTTATTAGAATTGTTGTTATTCTTATTTTTTCACAGAAACACTGAATTACCAACAATGTCTTAAGCACCACCAGTCCTAAGTTCTGTTAAAATGACAAATATGCATTCATACGTTTTCAATCATACATGGTTACCAAGTTTTAATTCTAATTAGTTAAGTTCTATCATTAAATAATGCTTGATTATTTGCACTTTCTTGTAATTTTGTAACCTATCTGGGTAGGGATTGTTACTTTTGCTGTTTGCACTATTTTTTGCCACTGTTTGCACCATGAGAGTATGAATAAATACAGAATCTGTGTTTACATTTCAAACTTACATTGATTTGAATTATTATTGTGTAATTATTATTGTGTGATGTTTGTCAGTACAGTTGCACTATTTAAACATTATCTGCCCTTTTACAGAATAAACGTATATCTGCAACTTTTCCATTTCTGCAAGGGCTGGTGTTTGGATTTTTACTGTTTTTTTAATTTATTTATTCTTTTGTGTAATTGGTATATTATATGAGCCTATTTGATGATGGGTATGTTTTATATTAGATCAATGTTTGTGTTTCTGAGACTCTCAAGAGTGAATGCAGCTATCACTTGTAGCCAAAAACAGTGGTGTATGGTACTATATTTATATCGTAAATGATATTAGCGCAATACATACGATAAAATATTGTGATATAGTTTTAAGTCCATATCGCCCATCCCTTTTTTTTAATGAACATTAATGAACTGGCGTGCATAAGAGCTGTAGGGCAGGATAGACACTGTCAACTGCAAAATCCACCACACAAGTCTGTGAGTCAAAAGTAGATGTAGTCCCTGTGCTTGTATGATCTGAATATACAGTAGTTACTCAACCAAAATGCATATTACCGTCGCGAGACCACAGCGTTAAATAGGCTACAACCCAATCACATGTGACACTCATTCGAAAATCACCACCAGGTGGCGCAAAGGGACATTATTGTAGCAGTAATTGTAGCAGTTGTAAATTGGTAATTAAACATGAATTAAACAATCTGAGGTATGATACAGATGGCATAGGGAATAATAGGGAATGGCATTCTAGGATACCACTCATATAGTTTTTTTGTAATAGGGTAGAAATAGCAGGATTAGTATTATGCTGTTCTGAAATCAACCATTATTACATAAACACAGTAAAAAAAAAAAAGAGGTGAGGCTCCAGTGTTGAGATTACTTTACTTTGGGTGCTTGGTATAGTTTGTACGTGGTTGTTCTCGTGCGCAAGATGCAACAGTATAAAAAGCAACTGTCATGATTAAGGGTTACAAAAGATAAGACAACATTTATTAATTATAACCAAATTATGTTTGATTTATTAAATAACGAAACAGATATTTATCAATTGGTTTGAGGCTTTTCAAAATGACAGATTATATTAATTAAACTAATAATAAATATATTTCTTTATATAATTACACATGGATGTATTATATATACATGTATATTAAATGAAAATACACTCTCAGAAAAAAATAAACAAAAGCAGTCACTGGGGTGGCATCCTTTCAAAAGGTACACCTTTGTCCCATATTTACCCTTATAGGCAGAGGTGTAGCAATAGGGCATGCAATGCCCCAGCATTTTGAGGGGGCCCCTGAGGGCTGATCATTTATACAATCAGAAATGTTAATATAAACACGCAGCAACATCTCTGCATCCCCCTTAGTGGGGCCCCCTCTCTCGTAATGCTTTTGCCAACTCCCCTCTGCCGCCTTTTTGGTGGCACAGCGCTTACTCGCGGTACTGTAGAAAATGCATGATTTGATTTGATAAACATGAAGAGGACTTATCCGTCTGGCATGGCCGCTCTCTATTGTTAGGCGCATATCGAAAGTGTTTGTACGGAGTGTGGATGCTGAAGTAAAATGAGCTTCAGGACATGGAGGCGCCGGCGTACTCACTTGCATTTTTTTCATAATACATTGCATAATACATCATTCGACTACTTTTATTTGTGTAAACTCACAATAACAATAAAAAAGTGTTGCTTTTGCAAAATAAAGAAAACAAAGAGTGTGCGCTTTCTGCCGTCTTTGTCTCTTAGAACTTGAGAGCGCGTCTCAAAAATGAAACGAAACTCAGCGCGGCGTATAGGCTACTTGCCTCACAGAATTGAGAAATATCTATAGCTATATAAAGCTTGAAATGTCTACTTTTAAACTAACCAATTTGAATCGAAAACAAATACTCTCTGGTTATGTAATCCGTATGAAAGGTGCATTTCTCTCTAAAGGCGCGTCCACTACACTGTGGAGATGGCGAGTCAGCATCGTCAACTTCATCTTTGCAGCCAACAGACTCAGAAAACCCTCATTTTTTTAGTAAATAAACAATTACTTCATTACTTTTCATTACATACTACTATCATTACTTTTGCCCGGTGCTTTGTGGCAAACTTTATGCGTGCGCTTAAGCATGGAATAAAATAATAAAATAAAGATTAAATTAAGATGCTAACCATATATTTCTATATTTAGGAGGAGCATTGTTTGTTCCTGTCACCACCACACAAAACACAGTTTTTTAAGGTGACAATCTGTTATAAATATGAAGATGCTGTACTGTATCTTGGAGATTGTATTGTATTGTATTGTATCTTCTGTTATAAGGATGAAGATTGACATTTTGTTAATTAGAAAATATAAACAATTTATGTTCTGTTAGATGTGTTTTTACTTTTTGTGTGCTGTATAATTATACTGTATATCTAGGCAAATAAGCTATATTAACAACAACAAAAAATCTTTTAGAAGGGCTTCATTGATTAATTTTGCCTGGGGCCCCCACTTAATGTAGGTTCGCCTCCGCTTATAGGGTGCATATAGTATTAGTACCTTAATGGTACACATTAGTACCTCAAGTGTAGTACCTTTTGAAAGGGTTTTGTACCTTTTTTTCTGAGAGTGTATAGTCATTTATATTATACTTATTTACAGAAATTATATAGTCATCATACATCACACCCCTCTCGTGTGTCTAATGCCATCGCAGCAGGGTGTTCAGAATGAAATCATTCTGTCAAATGAAGATATCCCATGCTCAGGGAGAAGAGAGCAGTGAACACTGAACAGGAACACAGCTTTTTTGTTTGTTTTGTTTTTGGACAAAAAGTCCAAAAGCACAGGCCATCTTTAGCATTAGCATCAAAACACATCACACATTCTGAGAGTGTGGATATGGTGCAATAAAGCAAGCCAATCTCAGCAGCTGGCATTTACTTGCATTTTTGAAAGAGGAGTGTTTTGACAGAGTAAAAATGAGTATGGAAAATTGTGGACAAATTCATTCCTTTGTCACGGATGAACAGATCCATCCAGTTGTCACACACCACTTTGTAAAGGAAAAACGCTCTCTGTTTCTAGCTTTTTAGACAAGTCAAGTCAAGTCACCTTCATTTATATAGCGGCTAGCGCTTTTAACAATATAGATTGTTTCAAATCAGCTTTACAGTGATAATAGGAAATTAATGGAACAGAGATTATTTTGGCTTTACAGCAGCTCCAGAAAAAAAGTTATTGTCCAGCTAAAGTTAGTTTTTGATTGATTCACTTCCATTGCAAAAATCATTTAAAACTTAGGCCTAGTGTTTACACGAGAACGCTCGCGGGTGAAAACGTAAAAATATTTTATTTTCGTTTCGTGCCTTTCGTTTAGACGGCGACGGCGTTTTGGGGGCTTAAAAATGCAAAAAAGTGAAACCACCCTCCAGAGTGGAAATCTTAAAAACGCTCCACCGTCGCGTTCCCGTCTAAACGGTAAAAACGCAAAAGTCTGCTAGACTGCTAGGTTGTACGCAGGCGCGCGGACTTGGTGTTGTTGTGTGGCAGTGCTTCACATTGCCACCTAGCCGCCTGGAGTGCATACTAGCCTACATCGAATTTCACACTTTTGCGTCACCATAAGCATGCAGATTCAAAAAGCAATCTTTGTAACTTACTGGTTTCTGGTTTACTGGATTGTTCAAATGTAGCCTAAAACTACAATCATAGAAGAGAAAATGTACATTGTGTTCACATCCACAACATACAGCTTGCTTTTCTTACATAGTAGAGATATTTGAATAGAAGTGAATCTAAAATGTTTCTTTACCCTAGTGCTAGGGCATTAGCCTACAACATTAGCAAAGTGCCAACAGTATGTTTATAATAAAATGTGGTAATAATCATAACATCTCCATACACATAGAATTACTATAGAACAAATATAGAACTTACGGTTATATCCAGGCTTAAACGGTGAAATCATCCACCGATATGAACTGCATAGCAGGAAAGTTAATCTGGACTGTCTTCACGAAATCGAAAGTAAACCGAAATGGCATAATTCTAGTGCAATACATTAAACATTCAGAAGGAGGCAGCTATCACAAATGGAAAATATGCAACAGCAAGTATTTAGAAATCGAATATTCAATCTGTGTATTGTTTCTACCTCAGAACGAAAAATCAAGCTGAATTCTTTTTTTCTTTTTTCTTACAAAAAGGGGTCTGTTTTCTAATTTTTCTGCTTTCAATATTTAATAAAAAAATTTTTTAGAAAAATGAACGAATGATACACGCACCGGACCCAAATGCAAGTGCTTGGATTGGTCTGTTCAGGGACGTCTCTCAGAGATGCATCTCCACTTTACCTGGCTGACAGGACAGCCTGACAATATTAGGCTGCAAAGACTTGTGTTTCAGATCCTCCTGGTCTGATCAGTGATCAGCTCTGCTCAAATGTCCTTCCTTTCCTCTGCATGGACCGCTATAAGTTTCATGTCTAATCTTTAACTACCCATACATTAGAGTAAGAACATTAGAAATGCACTTGGTCAGAAAGTTGTGACAGCCATTTTGCCATCACGCTTCTTTTGGTCAGTCAGTCGCTTGTAACACCTAAAGAACATTACTTTCATGTATTCCAGTTCCTAATATTCTCACCGAACTGCATAACAGTGTTGAGAAGAGTCGAGTGCAAGGTTTATCAAAAGAGCAAAGACAAGATTTACATCTGCAAAATATACAATAATTGGGGCTGCCATGTTAATAAATTAATTTTAAATGTTATGCTAGTGTTCCTTGATAGTGAAGTGAAGTCGAGTCAAGTCACATTTATTTATATAGCGCTTTTTACAATACAGATTGTTTCAAAGCAGCTTTACAGAGATAACAGGAAAATAATGCAACAAAGTTTGTTTCCAGAAGAAAATAGTGTCACAGTCCAGCTTAAGTTAGTTCAGTGATGTTTCATTTTTGTTGTAAAAAAGTTTATTCATTTAGTTAATTTAAATATATAGCCGCTCTGGAGAAAACGTGATATCATCGTCCAGCTCAGTTCAGTTCTCAAATAATGGTGGGCAGGCAGATTAATATTATTGTTGAATATTAAATTAAATGTTAAATGTAATGTCCCCAAATAAGCAAGCCCAACCAATGGCAACAAATGTGGAAAAAGGCGACAGTGGCAAGGAACCAAAACTCCATCAGGTGGCAGAATGGAGAAAAAAATCTTGGGAGAAACCAGGCTTAGTCAGGGGGCCGGCTCTCCTCTGGCCAATGAACAAACAGTGTACTATGATTATGATTCAGGCAGCATTATAGGTCAGAAGTCAGATTGGATTGGAACAATCAGAATATTATCCAGTTCCATCTAATTGAAGATCGGAGTCATCACGCCGGTATGGAGACGGGTTTGTTGAGGATCAGTGCCGATGGCTGTTGTGTCAATGAGGCCTTCACATTGGAGAGTATAGTTGACACAACCTCTGCTGACACTTCAGGGATGCATTGTGGTCGTGTCTAGGCGCAAAGAGTGTTCCTAGGTTCCTAACTGATGATGAAGAATTGACAGAACAGCCATCAATTGTTAGACAGTATTGTTTTTGGTTTTGTATTCACCTTATTTTCCAAGACAACAAGGCCCACAAGTCAGGGCGAGGGTGCCAAATCGTCCCGTTTGCCTGCGTGAGGAGATCCTTCCTCACTGGCACAGGCCAAGGGACTTTGTCCATCATCTGAGCTAGCTCTGGAAACCACGTCTGGGTTTTCCAGAGGGGGGCTACTAGGAGGACTGAGCATCCGCTTTCTCTGATCCGTTTGATGACCCGAGGGCTCATAGAGACGGGAGGGAACGTATATAGAGGGCGACTCTTCAACATTTTCAGAAAATGTTAATTTCCTTTGTTTTCTCAGAGAGTTGCCCTCTCTTCCAGTTCTTCCAGTCTTACAGCTTAAACACGTTTTTAATTTTGGTTTATCTGGCAAAGAAATGTATATTGTAATTGTGGTCATCCCCTTAGGTGCCTTCTTTCAAAATGTGGATGTCTCAAATATCTGCATTAATACCACTCGAGAAACTCACTTATGATACACATCAAAAGTCTAATGACTTTTGGCAGAAATGGACACCTCTTTGGCACTATGTCAATAACCTCTCCTGACTCTCTACTCTACTTTGTATATTTGCTAGTCTGCCTGACATTACATTTTTTTAAATATATATTTTAATGCATTTCATTTTCTCCCTTTTTTCCCTCACTGCATGTTTGAGGCTGTATTTGAATGCTTCTGGACATTGGAGTAACCAACAAATAAAAATAAATAAATAAAAGCAATTAGGTACAAGAGGCTGTTCTGTATTGTGAAGTAACTAACCCTATCCTTAACCCTATAAGTTCATGTAGTTAATATTACTTAATATTTAATTTGTGCAATTACACAGTAACATCACCTTAAAATAGTGTAAAGTAAAAAAATAATTTTTATTTTTGAGAGAACTATAATTTGAAAGTAAATTGAATGCATCTTTCTTTTCACTTTTCTTACTGCACATCAACAAAATGAAAATTTGATGGGCCATATTTCAGATATTTATTGTGCCTATATTACACACTGCATTGTTATGATACATTTTTTGTATGTTTTTTTAGCTTGTTTTCCAAATGCTTAAAACAATTAAAATATACAGTATAATTATTGCAATTGAACCAGAGATTTCACGCTCTAGAAAAGTGCATGTCACCATCCAGTGGAAAACAAGGAAGATTCTTTCAGGAAGTTGGTTCTTTAGTCGCATTACTGTCCGTTTCAGCATTTACAGGACTGGATCCTGCAGGAGAGCTCAAGTTCTCTGGTTTCTCCTCAATGTCTTTAGTGTGCGGCTCCTCCTGAGGGAGATCTTCACCAGAGGGTCTCACAGCCTCCTCTACTGGGGAAGTGTCTTGTGGAGGCGTCTTAGATAAGGGACTTGATTCGTCAGGACACAAAGAAGCAATGCTCTCCTCTTTCACGCCAGGAAACGTCCGGTCTGGATACAAGAGCTTCAACAGTTCCTCAAAGTAACTCTCCAGATTAGCACCCACACTGGCCATCTCAGTGTCTTCCTACAAACAGTGTGAATACACAACATTAGTTGTCACGTGTGTGTTCTTCAATTAGAGGCACTCAACACTCATCACTTATCTATTAACAATGACTTTCATTCCATATACATATACATATACATATACATATATATATATATATAACAGATGATATTCACATGTTCAATTTTAACCATAAAAAAACAGATTTTAGATGCCTTTCCGGATACAGGCTTTCTTTTACAAAACATGTCTTAACAACTTTTAAAGCAATGTCAGAACACCTCCAGGGCCCAGAAAACACCTCAGATCCTAGAGGGTTAAATTATAAGTAAAATGCACCTGCAATGTTTTGCATTTTCTGACTTTCAGTCGGATAAAATACTATTTTTCCAGTCATATTATGCCATTGAAGAATTCTTAAATATGGCGTTTCTTAAAAATATCTTCTTGTCTTGTCCTCATGAACCCGATATCGTGCATCTTCTCGTGTCA
Organism: Leuciscus leuciscus; assembly: GCF_965113295.1. Taxonomy (NCBI): domain Eukaryota; kingdom Metazoa; phylum Chordata; class Actinopteri; order Cypriniformes; family Leuciscidae; genus Leuciscus; species Leuciscus leuciscus. Next base: position 26,503,411 of record NC_138728.1, on the reverse strand, counting down.
TGAGCTAAGAATATCGTCACACCCCTAGTTTTCACCAAGCACATTCCAGTTTCAAGGGGACATATCTTGAAGATAATATGTTAACTTGCAAATCATCATACCTTGTGGAAAGTTGCACAGTTTTTGAAAATCAACCTGACGTCCGCAACAAAGTCCTCAGTGCTCTTATAACTGCTTTCCCCCAGTTTGCTTCTGATCACAGACAGGTCCATTGGCATCTTTATTATCTCACTGTATTCTGGCATCGACTGCAAATGTGAAGAGTGAACCAGGGTCAGAACAGAAAACAGTTCTTATCATTAAAATTGAAGCTTTGATTTAAACCCTAGAATCAACGCACTGATTCAATGGCACTGTCTGTGCCATTTCCCCCAAAAATCTGAAGAAAAACCGAAGAAACTATTCCATTTGATGGAAATTAATTTTATATTTTGGTATGGTGATTATTTGTAAAAAAAAAAAATTATGACAACTAAAAAATCTGATTCCAAACACAATGATTTCTTTATTTAATAATTTAATAAAATTAGCATAAATTGAAGGCAGTGGAAAAAACACTACCACAATGTATAACAATTTTAACACTTAATGGAAATCATTAAATTGTACATGAAAAAGAATTAATCATTATTTTCTGTATTACAATAGGCTACTGAGATTTCTGACAGGAAAATGTGCTTTATTATCATGAAAATGGTCACAAAACCCCCAAAAACAATAGTTTTCATAAAATAGGCTTAATTTTTATTGTGCAAAATATTTTCTTCTTTGAATTTGTGGTGATCCAGGCATGTATAGAATTTTATTTATTTTTTATTTTTTTGCAGTTACCTCAATGAAAATCAATCCAATCTAGTTCATGCATGTAGAATGCTATGTGAGATGGATGATCTTACCGATGGTGTTACAGGCTCCTGAAAATCTGTGCTGAGCTCATTGCAATAAAGACGAAGCAGTAGTCGCTCACATTTCTGCATGGACACAAATAAATGCAGCCATTATAAAAGTTAAATGTAAAATAAGTTTTTAAATGTTTTTTAAATAAAGCAGAACTGAATTGAAAGTAGTCCATACTCTTCTATCCACAGGAGTGAAAGCTTCAGAATCCGGATCCTGCTTCACACTGTTCGATTCTCCGCTAGCATTGACGTTATACTCCATTTCAGGTGAGGTAAGGTCACGGCAGAATGTACAATACCACTCACCACTAAAGATACACATATACATATTTCAATCATGACAACTCTCTGAATTGTTTTAGCATGTTAAAGGATAAATCAATGTTAATGTATTTGGTCTTGGTGGAATAGATCTGCTGCGCTACTGCTGCTACTTCAGAGCAAGTATGTTGCATAAATAGACGTACATAAATCCCATAGCAGATTCTGACAGGTGGAGCTGGGGGTGGTGGAGGGTTTCAGAGGAATTTTGATAGCGCAATACAATCAATTCAAATTGATACACCTCTTGATGGAAATAAATGTTGTGATGTTATTTCCATCAAGAGGTGCATCAATTTTTGGTCAAGATCTTGTATTGGCAATGCAAGAGTCATGCACTCAGTAAAGTCTCCTCCAGCACATCCCAAAGAATTTCAATGAATTTAAGGTCTGGACTCAGAGGTGCCGATTCATGTGTGAAAACGATACATCTCCCTTCCAATCATTCTTTCACAATTTGAGCCTGATAAACCTGGAATATGGCCATGATGTGTCTTCATACAAGTTTTTAAAGAAATTAAAAGCTACACTCTCCATCAATTAGAGTTAGAAGAACTGTTGCCAAACATAAAACATGATAAAAACACAATAATAACTGCAATAATGATCCAATCATAGACACTCAAGCATTTGCCTTTTTTAATTCATTTAAATCCAAACAGCAATTTTTTTTCTTTGGCTGGGCAGTGTATATGGAAATGCCTTTTTTGAGACAATACAACAAATAAATTACTTTTCAAATGACAATCCTAGGTCTCATTTGATTATTTTTCATGGACACAAAACAAAAACACATTCACATGCCTATGACATAAAAGACTCAATTATAAAATATAGTTTTGTCTTTAAAATCTGATTAGATAAACAACTAGCCAATGTAACAATGTAGCTATCTTAAATGTCCTAATTGAACTAAGGTCTAATCCTGGCTTAATCTAAGCCCTGTCTGTGAAACCAGGCCATTAGATATGAAATCTCTACAGATTAAATTATCTAATCAGTTTAATTTAATAATTTCTTATATTCAGTGGGGGTTGTTTTAGCTGCTTTCGATATTTCCGTTACCTTGGAGAAGCAGTCAGAGTGGGGATATGGCAGCTAAGATGGAAGACTTTGGGACATTTGTCACAGCAGAGCAGTTCTCCTCCGTTCTGGCACACTGCGCACCAGTCCTCATTGGGGTCTTCGTCTGCTTCTGGGGTCTTCTCTGTTTGCTGCTCACCCTGCAGTGGCGTTTGAGACTGAACCCCCGTGCTGTCTGGAAGACTGGCTTTAGCACTAGTGTTTACCTACAGTAGCATAGAAAAAAAAAAAAAAAAAAAATGTAATATATATATACAAAAATCCAGAAAATCACATTGTATGATTTTTAAATAATTAATTTGCATTTTATTGCATGACATAAGTATTTGATCACCAACCAACCAGTAAGAATTCCGGCTCTCACAGACCTGTTAGTTTTTCTTTAAGCCCTCCTGTTCTCCACTCATTACCTGTATTAACTGCACCCGTTTGAACTCGTTACCTGCATAAAAGACACCTGTCCACACACTCAATCAAACAGACTCCAACCTCTCCACAATGGCCAAGACCAGAGAGCTGTGTAAGGACATCAGGGATAAAATTGTAGACCTGCACAAGGCTGGGATGGGCTACAGGACAATAGGCAAGCAGCTTGGTGAGAAGGCAACAACTGTTGGCGCAATTATTAGAAAATGGAAGAAGTTCAAGATGACAGTCAATCTCCCTCGGTCTGGGGCACCATGCAAGATCTCACCTCGTGGGGCATCAATGATCATGAGGAAGGTGAGGGATCAGCCCAGAACTACACGGCAGGACCTGGTCAATGACCTGAAGAGAGCTGGGACCACAGTCTCAAAGAAAACCATTAGTAACACACTACGCCGTCATGGATTAAAATCCTGCAGCGCACGCAAGGTCCCCCTGCTCAAGCCAGCACATGTCCAGGCCCGTCTGAAGTTTGCCAATGACCATCTGGCTGATCCAGAGGAGGAATGGGAGAAGGTCATGTGGTCTGATGAGACAAAAATAGAGCTTTTTGGTCTAAACTCCACTCGCCGTGTTTGGAGGAAGAAGAAGGATGAGTACAACACCCCAAGAACACCATCCCAACCGTGAAGCATGGAGGTGGAAACATCATTCTTTGGGGATGCTTTGCTGCAAAGGGGACAGGACGACTGCACCGTATTGAGGGGAGGATGGATGGGGCCATGTATCGCGAGATCTTGGCCAACAACCTCCTTCCCTCAGTAAGAGCATTGAAGATGGGTCGTGGCTGGGTCTTCCAGCATGACAACGACCCGAAACACACAGCCAGGGCAACTAAGGAGTGGCTCCGTAAGAAGCATCTCAAGGTCCTGGAGTGGCCTAGCCAGTCTCCAGACCTGAACCCAATAGAAAATCTTTGGAGGGAGCTGAAAGTCCGTATTGCCCAGCGACAGCCCCGAAACCTTAAGGATCTGGAGAAGGTCTGTATGGAGGAATGGGCCAAAATCCCTGCTGCAGTGTGTGCAAACCTGGTCAAGAACCACAGGAAACGTATGATCTCTGTAATTGCAAACAAAGGTTTCTGTACCAAATATTAAGTTCTGCTTTTCTGATGTATCAAATACTTATGTCATGCAATAAAATGCAAATTAATTACTTAAAAATCATACAATGTGATTTTCTGGATTTTTGTTTTAGATTCCGTCACTCACAGTTGAAGAGTACCTATGATAAAAATGACAGACTTCTACATGTTTTGTAAGTGGGAAAACCTGCAAAATCGGCAGTGTATCAAATACTTGTTCTCCCCACTGTATATATAGTCTGACGTTCAGATCTATTTCTTCTCTGGTCTGGTGCAGAATGAGTAAAAGCTTACAAAATGAACTTCATCATCATCCTCTGGTTCATCTTTGATGACGATGACCGGTCCTGGAGACAACCTGCGTCGTCTTTTGGTGGAGGGGTTTGATGGGCCACTCTGGGGGGCTTCTGCACGTTTCCAGGAGACAGAACTAAAAAAAAGAAGAAAAAAAAGAAAAGGAAAACAACAAAATGACTAGAAGCACATTTCATGAAGGAAATAGCAAGGTAGTAAAGGTATTAAAAGAATGGACCTTTTTACAAACTGAGATAACGTATTTCTGATATTACTATCTTGCAAAGTTTTCTTTTTTATACATACATATACATATATATATATATATATATATATATATATATATATATATATATATATATATATATATATAGTAATTTTTAAACATAAAGGCCTGTTTTCACAGACAGGGCTTAGATTAAGCCAGGATTAGGTGTTATTTCAATTAGGACATTTAGTTCGCTTTTATAAACGTGCCTTAGATGAAAAACATTACTATCTTGAGACAAAACAATGGCACTGACATATTTTTGAAGATGTGTCAGTGCAAGTCGGCTTCAGTTAAAACAGCTCAAACATGCATTTTAGGCTGGAACTAGACTTAAACCTTGTCTGTGAAACAGGGGTATTATACCTTAGAGTTAATTAGTTAACATGTGAGCGTCTTTCTCTCTTCTAACTGCTGTAATGAATAGGTCTCATTCACTAACAATGCGTACGCACAAAAGTGTGTGTAAAATCTGCATACAAACCTTTTCACACACACAAAAAAAACAAAAAACTTTTGTACTAAAATTGATTGTAAATTTAGTAACACCTGAAACCACTTTTACACAACAATCACATGGATGGCCTTCTAAACGCGTTGAAATATATTTAAGATATACAATTTTATTTGATAAAACATTTTTTGTATAATTGTATTAATGTAACACTTTTTAATTAAAGGTATAGCGGAGGATTTTCCAGAATTTTAGAAAAGAACCGCCCTCTCCACTTTTTGAAAAAATGCACATGCGCAACACTCTACCTGCTCCCGAGAGGGAACGCCTATTCAACGCTAGCATCGCTAATCATAGCTTACATTAACTTTTACTAGCAGTGATTTTAAATGGATTTCTCCAAATAGCATGCCAAACTTTACCTGTCGAGTAGAAACTTCGCGACTGAGTCATCAGTGGGAAGCCCAACCTGTGCTTTTAGCACACGCCAGCATCTGAAATATTCTCCCAAAAACACTGGTCTTGTTTCTTTCTTCAGAGGCCTTTCTCTTCTTGTCATACAATTCGTAGACACTTTTTCTCTTGCGACCCTCAGACATTTTGAAAAAACCCGGTGAGAACGGCGAGCTTCAATGAATGGCTGAAACCATAGCTCACCACACATATACACCTGAAAGTGCGCATGTGCAGAAAGGACGAGCACGTACGACGGCCTTACGTAAACATATCACCAGAATGATTGACAATTAGGAGGACCAATAGTCTTGATGATCCACCCGGAAAAAGAAAATCCTCCACTATACCTTTAAATTCATTAATTTTATTGAATGTGAAATGAAAAAATACTATTGAAAAAGCTAATAAAGTAGGCTATAGTCCTACAAAGCTATTGTAATCAGAGCATGTGAGCAGATCAGTGAACAAGAGGATAGCGTCATTTTACCAGCGTTGTACAGCACAGTAGGGCTATTGCAAACAGAAACAAGTCAACTTCAGAGAAATTTCATGTCGGCACATCATTTGAGCAGACTTTGTTTTTCCAGTGAGCGGTACATGAGTGGAGCGTTTTCTTGGGCCGTGAGCAGCTGTACGGAGCAGAACATTGAGCAGATGTACAGATGTACCTGCTCGGCCAGAGTCGCTTCAAAGTTGTGCATCTTTGGATGCGGAGCCGCACGCAAAGCACTGAACACTGAGGGACGGGGTGGCATGTATTTCCGGCTCATATTTTCGGCCTTATTTCTCTTTTGGCCAAAATACGAAAATGCCATTTTCTGCCGATAATTTTCAATGGCCAAAATTTCAGTGCATCCCTAGTTTTTATTTCAACAAATAAGTGGGGCAGTGGGTTGGTGGCCAAGTAATATAATCGGTATACAGCCAAACAGCGTGTAACACCAATAGCACAGAATACCGCAGCAAGCCTAGTCCTGTATAAAAGGTGTTTTACTGTGTTTACATTTTCCGTGAAAAGTTCTCCTGTGGGTATAAATGCGAATAATCCATGTAATTATAAGTGAAAGAGACCCAATCTATCTATATTATTTTCCTCTTTTGGAGAGTTCAAGAAATCATTTTATCGTAGTCAATTTCACACATCCCTACTACAAGAGTGCACATGAGCTACAGCAGTGAAAAGAGATGACTGGATATATACAGTACTAACAATGGTAGGATATGTCAGTTTTTTTTTTCCAACTTATTGTTAGTTTGATGGGTAGAGTCAAGCTGGCTAGTTAAAGCGACAGTTCACCCAGAAATGAAAATTCTGTCATAATTTACTCACCCTCATGTTGTTCCAAACCTGTATAAATGTCTTTGTTCTGTTGTACACAAAGGAAGATATTTGGAAGAACGTTGGCAACCAAACAGATCTCGGGCCCCATTGACTACCATAGTAGGAAAAAAAGTACTATGGTAGTAATTAGGGTCCGAGATCTGTTTGGTTACCAACATTCTTCCAAATATGTTCCTTTATATTTCTTTACATGCCCTAAAAGTAAACTTCACATCACTCCCATTATAATGAATGAAGCTACACATGCTCACAGTGTTAACAGATTTATTAATTGTAATAGGAATGATTAAATGTTCCAGACTGATCCATCTACACTATGAGACACTTTCATTGCCTCTCATTTACATCCTTGAAATGGTCTACAGACGGTTATAATAATTTAGTATGCAGATAAACGCAGATCAATCAATATGCAAATATCACAAAGATATCCATATTGATATAACATTTGATATGATGCATAACATTTTGTATGAAGCATTTTAGGATGAATTATTTACAGAAGAGAACAAACACATAATGACTTAAAAAACACTCAAAACCTTCAATTAACAGAAAAATATTGATAAAATATTTACCTGGTCTTTGGTTCTGATGAGGTGATGGACATCTGAGAAAACTGCCTTCCTTGTGCTAAAAGTCAGATAAAATCAAGGCAATATTCAGTTAGTACTGTAACACAAAGCAATTGACAACACAGAACAAACAGTATAATGAACTGGACAGCAAGCCTTTATTTCTCCAATTAACAAGACAAGTCAAGGTGGTTACCAATGTCAGACATTTGTTTTTTTGCTGATTAAGCATACCAGTTCGCTCTGTTGGCGTGGAGGGGTGACTGGGTGGATAACTGGGCCTTTGAGCCGACAGCAGCGCGCTTGGTTCATATCTCCTGTTCAGGTATGATGTTGCCTGCATGTTTTGCTTAAAAAGCCACAACAGAATTGTGCATGTTATATATATAATTGGCCAGCGCCAATATTACTGTATATGGTGGAATAAGATGGCCACACTCACCTGATGGAGCGTGTGTGGAGAGGGAAGTGAAGCTCCACTGGAAAGAGCAGCACTGTGCGGATAGCGGCTTCTAGGCAGAACCTCCATCGGTTTAGGAGGGAAGGTGGGATTGCTGATGAGACCCCTCAGAGTCTTAAAGACAGAAAAAAACAGCAAGTTCAGAGTTACACAACTGTTTTTCCATTCATAAGTGAACACTGTATTAACATACACTACCGTTAAAATGTTCGGAATATTTCCTTTCTTTACTTAAAATTTCCTTACAATTTTTTTCATGTTTTGAAAGAAGTCTCTTCTGCTCACCAAGGCTTCATTTATGTGATCAAAAATACAGTAGAAACAGTAATATTGTGAAATATTTCTACAATTTAAAAGAACTATTTTCTATGTGAATATATAGTAAAGTGTAATTTATTCCTGTGATGCAAAGCTGAATTTTCAGCATCATTACTCCAGTCTTCAGTGTCACTTGATCCTCCAGAAATCATTAAAATGCTGATTTATGCTCAATTATTTATTAATTATTAAATAGTTCTTACTATTATCATTATTAATGTTTAATTTTTTTTAGCAGCTTAATGTTTTTGTGGAAACTGTAATAGTATAGCTTTTTAATGCCATGTCAGCATCTCAGGCTATCGTCAAGGCAAAAACAAGAGTTGCATAAATGCAATAAAAATGAAAACCAAACAAAACAGCAGTTAATATTATACAAGATGTTTTAGATTAACATATGATACAAATTCTAAAACTTTTTTTGGTTGGAAACCGTAATATATATATATATATATATATATATATATATATATATATATATATATATATATATATATATATATATATATATATTTATTTTTTTTTTTCAAGAATCTGTGATGGATAGAAAGTTCAATAAACAGCAATTATTTGAAAGAGAAATCCTTTGTTTTGTTTTTATCACATAAGACACTTTTGATCAATTTAATGCATCCTTGCTGAATAAAAGTATTAATTTCTTCTTTTTTTTTAATCTTACTTACCCAGAACTTTTGAATGGTAAAGAAGAAAATAAGAAAAAGTGTTTCTTGAGCAGCACATCAGCATATTAGGAAAGATCATGTGACACTGAAGACTGGAGTAATGATGCTAAGAATTCACAGGTTTTGATCACAGGAATACAATTACATTTTAAAATATATTCAAATAGAAAGCTTTTCAACAGCAATAACATTTTATATGTATAAAAGTGTTTTTGATCAAATAAAAGCAGCCTTGGTGAGCATTAGAGACAAAAATATTAAATAATTTCAAACTTTTGACATATGTGTCCTATGATTTACAGTAACTTTCTTGTAATATTAAGTCACACTTCACCTGTGGAGGTAAGTTAGAGGGCTGAAGCATAGGTGGAGGGCTTCGTGCGCCATATCTGCGCCCGTGCTGAGGCATGTTGGGTAACGTCTGAGATGGCGAGCCACCCTGTAGGGGTCTATGTTGAGGCGGCCCCGGTAAGCGCATACCGTGGTACCATGACCATTGATTAGGTGGTTGGTGGCGGTTGGTTTGCTGGGAGAGTTTCTCCACTTGCATCTGCAGTTGGGCCAGTGTGCTCTGCCGCTGCTGCTGTTGCTGCTGTTGCTGTTGCTGCTGCTGGGACGGTGAGCTCCGGAACCCTGCCTGAAGACCATCGGGTCTGGGGCCTGGGTTCATTTGCTGGAAAAGGAATTGCTGTGGACCGCTGGGATGACGGACTGGAGTTTTCTCTACGACTAAAGAACCTGGGAAAAGATACAGGAACATTTCCATTTGAGAAGCTGTAGATTTGCAAGAATTTCACTCTCACACATACGCAAGCAACTTAAAGTACACTCCAATGACAATGAGCGCAGATGCACACATTCAGCACGTGGACTACTTAGTGGACCTTTCTTTTTGAGAGCTCAAAACACTTGCACATGCGCTGTTGTCAGTGGATAACAGTGCACATGCGGACCAGTGGATGCATTAACCGAATATTTCCCGTTACTGACTGAATACGTGTCCTCTTTCTTTTGTGAAATAACTCTAAATACCACTTTATTTCTGTGACTAATGTGCAATCTTGACACAAATTAAATTCATTATGATCAATGTTATTACATTTTATTATAAACCTGTGGTAAAACATCAATGCTTGGGTTTTAAATCTTTAAGTAAACAACAAAAATGCCAACAAACGGCCGCTTTTATCATGTTCGTTTTGTGATCTCACTAGTTTTCAGTGATTTCTTTATGGTTATTTTTCTGATAAAACTTCCATTTGTTGGTGAAATGCTGGATTTGTGTGACGTTGTTCCAGAGAGGCGTGTTACGGGCGTGTTTTAGTGTAGCGCTGCGGAGCTTCAGGCACGACGGTGGAAACACAGCGTGATTTTGGGCTCGCTGCTGCAGGCCCAAGGCTTTTAGCCCTGCCCGTTTAACGCCCTGGCTCGGACTGGCCCGGTAGTGGAAATGCGGCCGTTGCCTCCATCCCTGAGGACACACCAGGGTCAAATTCAGCAGTGGATGAGCAAGACGAGGAGGAGCAGCGCCAGCACCAGCCAAGAGAAAAAGAGACAAAGAGGATGAGCTGCTCGAGCTAATAGGGAGGACATGAAGTTTCAGAGAGAGTCAGAGAAGAGGAGATCGCAGGGAGAGAATGGACAGACTGGTCGCTCATTATTTTGACAGATTACACTATGGTCCTGTTTACACCTGGTATTAAGATGTGTTTTGGTCGATCGGATCACAAGTGAACGATGCTGAATTCAGGTGTAAACGGGCTTAAAAAAATTCAAGTTTTCAATTAGCTTTATTTTGTTGCGCTTTTGCTACAATAAATAGACATCCACTCTTGGATTGCGTGTGTAACGGAATGTGCAGGCTGATGACTGATAGAGAATGCTGTGTTTACTTTTTAGCGTCCTTGTTAGCGCACCCAGCCCTGCATGCCAGCTATCAGGGCTCGAGACCGACTCGGAGAAGGAAGGTTAGAATTGGAGGGTGAGCTTCGGAGGCGGAGCAATTAAGAGAGGGTTGTGTTTGCTTGGGTTGATTTCAAATATCAACAATGTTCTAGCCTGGAAATCCAGACCTAAATCTAAAAGATTAATGGTCTGGTGTCGATCAATGAAAATCGTCCAGCTCGAGGGGCGGCACCAAGCATGCATTTGAAAATCTCACAACACGCAATTGGATAACACTACGACCAATCACAACAATAAACCCCATACGCTTAGCTACCAGCGGAGCTAACTGGTAGATTAGACTCTTCCGGTCGGCAAAACGGCAAAACAGCAAAAACACCCTTCTTGCAAAGGAACGATTCGAGCGCCCGTCTTCTGTTCCTCTTTTGGGAAAAAGCCAAGTCTAACTCGTTCATTGTAGCGGCCAAAGCCGTTTCAAACCACTGCTATTTATCCATAGGCATCTTTCCATGTTTACTGATGACTTCGACGTCACAGCGCTGTCGTCTTCTGTTTAGCTCGCCTCTGGCCCGCCTATATCAGATAACCCGATGTGATTGGTGCAGCTCGGATCGAGGGGCATATTTAATGAGCTCCATTGCTCGACACCAGAGTAACTCGCTGAGCAAATTCAACTTGTGCTCTCGCGAGAACTCTGGTTTACCAGGGTAACAATGTTCAGCAACTATAGAGGTTTTTAGGTCTCAGTTGAAAATGTATCTTTTTAACTTCGCTTTTGAAGGAAGAGCATGTGTGGCTATTTGTGTGTAGGCATGTTAATTTTTATTTTTTATTATATGCTTATTATCTTTATTATTTACTCTTTATATACACTTCTAAAACAATTGTGAAGCATTTTGGGCAACAAAGTTTTTAAATGTGCTATATAAATAAGTTGAAGTAGTGTGTCTCTTTGACTACCAACACAAGTGAAATGAGGTTGGAACAATATTTAATGTAACAACACTCGGAGCACACATGTGGTTTCGGTGTGGAATGACACGATGAGTTCAGCAGAGCAGATCACAGTTCATTTCCAGACCGTGTTTCAACGTTTTCTTGACATATTTCATAGTGCTCCAAAAACATGAGCAAGCACCGTAAATGCACACATTTTTCCTCATGTTTTCTTCAAATTAAATGTATATGTTGCAATAAGGACACTGATACAGCCGTACATCTGATCATGAACACAATGAATTATTCTGATACACTGAAGACAATCATGTAGACTGAAAATTCAAAGACAAATGGACAAAAAAATGCCTTTACTCTTTCTGTGTTAAACTGATGTGTCAGTTTGTTCAGAGATTGTAGTGCTGGTAAAAATAATGAAAATATTATTAGACCTTTTAAATGTTCTTCCACATTTTTTAATAGACCAATAGCTTCGCAAAGTTATAATGTTGATTTGATATTTCTAAGAATTATTATCAAAACGTTCATGAGTCTCTAATGATAAGAGTTGGTTGTCATAGGTTTATATTTTTAAAAAACATCAAGGTGCCCTCAACTCTTTTTTTTTTTTCTCCGTTCATTTATTAATATTAATTTGTCAGTACCCTCTACACTCCCACTTTCTTCAGCTTTACACAGCCATCTCTTCAGTCTTTTTCAAAAATGACCAGTGCTTAAACAAGGGATTTCATGACACTTTAAATTAATGACATGATACATTTCACTAAGTTGTACTTGTACTGTATCTTTCAACATGATGTTCACTTATGTTTATTTCGTGCTGTAACTAGTAGTAAAGAGGAAGAGATGACTACAACGATCTGTCACGCCACATTAAAAGGTGTCAAAATGACATTTATTTTTTCAATTTGTTTTAAAATTGACCAAATTTGTTTCATTTCGAAAGTATCAATGCTTATTTTGATTATTGGATGGCAACAAATAATGTTTTTAGAGAAGTATTGTTTATGCATCAACTAAAAACAGCACAGACTAAAAGATCTCAGCTCATCAAAATGGAGATCGACTAAAAAGGAGAAATCAATATTGTTAACACAACCTTAGTTTCCACACGCTGACTAGGGCTGGGTATCGTTCAAAAACTTTCGATATCGATACCGACACCTTGTCTTAGATACCGGTTCCTGTACAATACTTTTTTCGATACAAATTTTATGAAATCCGTTTTAACAAGATTGCATTACACATTACCTAAAAATAAAAAAAACTTTGGTTTTATTTCTTCTGTTTGTTATCTTTTTTTTTTTTACAGACTCAAAGGGCCCTATCTCGCACCCAGCGCAAGTGACTTTGTACACAACGCATGTATATTCCTATTTTGCACCCGCGCAAAGCGGACTTTTCCCTCCACAGAAGCACGTCGGTAAGTTAGGAAATACACTTGCGCTCCCGGGGGCGGTTCAGCGCAAAGAGGAGGCGTGTTCCGGCGCAAACGTTCCTTCATGCTATTTTGCAGGTTTAGAAAACAATTGCGCCACTAACCAGGAAAAAATAGTTTAAAGTCAGTCGCGCGTTGTGCATGTTATTCATATGCTATTTTAAGGGCGCATGCTTGGCCATAATCAATGTAGCGTGTGCACAATGCGCATACACTTTGATTTAGTTAGATAGATAGATAGATAGATAGATAGATAGATAGATAGATAGATAGATAGATAGATAGATAGATAGATAGATAGATAATTTATTATAAAAGCATACATCTAGCTTACACATTTACCCAAATTATCATACGCCTGTTTAACCGAAGCTAATATGGGTGTGTTTCTCCATTTCAATGTAACTTCTCTCTTTTACGGCCGTGACGAGAGTGTTGCTCTCATTGGCTGTGAAGCGTTCCTGGCTCGCGCCTGGCAAATCCGCCGTTACAATAGCAATCCGCTTTGGAAAAAGCGCCTCTGCTCTTAAAGGGAATGTGAGATGTCGCTCTGATTGGTTTATTTCACGTTACGCCCAAACCACACCTATGAATAATGAAGCTACTTCAGACCAACCCATTTTAGATTTGCGCCTGGCGCAAGAGTCATTTATCCCGCCAGGAAAATAGCAACAGCGCCGAGACCCGCCCACAAAGTTACTTGCGCTTTGCGCTTGACACTTGCGTTTCAGATCGTTAAAATAGGGCCCAAAGACTCATAAAGGCCACTGGGGACGGAATATATGCCTTGTGCAACTGAGCCTTATTGGCTCATTGATGTTGACGAGATTAACCCCTTAGCTATTGAAATTTGGTACCAAACGACAAGACATTTTGTGATACTCTATGGCATAGAGTAGTGTTGTTTTTGGCAGCCTGTTTTAATTTTAGTTTTAGTCTAGTCTTTGTGTCAAGCTGTCGTTTTAGTTTTTATTAGTTTTAGTCACGTTCATACTCTTTTTAGTCTAGTCAAGTTTTAGTCGACGAAAACTGATGACATTTTAGTCTAGTTTTAGTCAATGAAAATTGTATTTTAGTCTCTTTTTAGTAATGCAATTTTATTTAACCCAGTCAATATAGAATTTCAAACAAGGTTATCTTATTTAGTATATTTAGGGCTGTGACGGTGGCAGTTTTTTTTAACACCGCGGTGGTAATGGACCAACTACCGGCGGTGGTGGGGTTATAAAAACAAAAAACAAAACAAAAAACTCGTTTTATATTTCCACACAAAGACGCGTGATACCACTCTGCTCTCTGAGGGGGATGTGGGACACGAGCAGGAAAGAGACCATCGATCTCTTTAAATGATAACTTCGTGTTTTTTACTTGATGTAAATTGGTCTGAAGAGCGAATTTTATTCTTCACAAGGGCGAGATATTTAGGCTATGTTTGAGATTGCGCTGCCAGAGAAAGTGAAACTAAAAATCACCCGCGCGTGTGAAGCGCGCTTTACAACTAAACTTGACGCGCCCTATGTCTAATATAACAAGCACAAACTGTGTTAAAAATAATTTGACATGCAAGTACAAATGTAGGCTATCTGTCCTACAGCGTTTTTCTACTTTACCACAGTAAATAATACGAATATAATAGGCCTAATTAAAAGCGAACCAATGAAGAAACGTAACCAGAGACGGTGCCAATAACGCACATAACAGCTGTCACAAAGAACCGGCAAAAGTAATGATTATGAATGTGTCAAATATATCAATGAGACATTTTAATAGAATAACTAATGGAGTAATATTGTTCAATTCGCTGATAATCGGGTGACCAGATCGCAAACCAGAATTTAAACCCGACAAAGCTATGGGTTCACGCACAATTCTCTCATTCGTCGTGACGTTATAACATTGCCGTCGGAGAAGCACTAATTAAACGTCACTGTTTTGGTCAATGATTTCGGCCCCCAAAAACTGTTTTGGCTGAAATAATTTAGGTTTGCGAAATTTCGGTGCATCGCTCTGTAAAATGATGTTCTTGGAAGCCAAATCTGAATATTGTGATGAGGGATTTTCGGTATATAATAACTTAATTAGCTCTGTTCATCACAAGGCTACAATATCACAAAACTTCAGAAGACTTGTATAGCAAATGGTAATTTCAGCACTTTATTTCTTTACAAAGTTTTATTTTTTTGCTGTGAATGGTTATTGAATACCTATTATTCACCTATAATACTTTTCTTTTAGCCTAACGAATATTAATTTCAAACATGCCAAAAGTGTGTAAAAAAAAAAAAAAAAAAACCACCAGTGGATGAAAACCACTACCATGAATGTATGTGAACTGATTCTGTAAGCGTCTTACCAAGATCCACATTTGTGGCCCAAAAAGCAGATCGACACTGGAACCGAACCAAGCTCTGGGGAACATACGAGATGTTGCACTTTGCTCGCATGAGGTACTGGATTTGACATGTTATCTAAGAGGAGAAAAGGAATGTGAGAGACCATCAGCCAAACAGCGGGATGACCAGACCTGTCATAATAATTACAATACGTAATTTGTGATTATTTGAGATAACTGAGATTATCACTTGACATTACTGTTACATTAATAATAAAAAACACACAGGAGAGATGTCATATTATTTTACACGTTTCACTTTATACCCGTCTTGACAAGAGAAAGACACTTACCAACCGCTTACAGTACAGGAGGGCCGTTCCACTGTTACTGGCTGTGGCCCACTTTGTGAAGTTAATCACATGTTCGAGATGTGTGGAGAGTGACGTCACATCATGTTGCTGCTTTTTCAGGAGGGTTTCATGGTCCTTCGTGATGGCCTAAATGAACATGTATTTTACGTTTTATTAGCTTATGTAACACCACACTAATATGTTATATTTAAAATTACGAATTTAACTTGTGGGCAAAATTGGAATATTGTATATAAAAAACAAAATTGCGAATAAAGCAGTTTGCATCTCATGTTTTTAAGAGAACATAAATGTCACTTCCTGGGAAACTGGCACAAAACATCTGTAATAAAAATGGAAGTTGCTGCAATCGGGGCAGAAACTGTGGCTCTTTTTTCCCACATCATATAAATGACTTCGCAATAAACGCTTTCATGTTGTCTAGCGCCTCAATGAAATAAATTGTCTGTGCATTTTTATAACTTATCCACATCATGTTTTTCTTTTTTTAGACGATATCCCAAAATGCGCATCAAAATAGGTGAATGGAAACATAGCTATTGTACTCTACACCAATCAAATGTGACAGCGATGCTTCTCAACTGGTTTTGCTCCAGCACATAAACTTGACATTGGACATCAAATGGCAACCCAAAAAAATTCCCAAAATTGTATATCATATTGATAGCATGCGTTTTGCTGCAAGGGAAGCTAATGTAGTCTATTTTTATTTGACCAGCTTCTACTAAGTGATTTAAAAGGATTGTTGACCCAAATATAAAAATTCTGTCCTCTATTACTCACCCTCATGTCATGTTCATCTTCAAAACAAATGCAGAGAGCTTTCTGTCCCTTCATTGACAGCTACACAACTACCGCTTTGACGCTTAAAGTTCATAAAGAGATCGTGAAACGAATCCATATGAATCGAGCAGTTTAGTCAAAATCTTCTGAAGAGATTTAATTGAGGCTTTTATTCACATCTAAACATTCATCAACTCACACATTGTTTGAGATAAACAGAAAGTGAAGCATATTCGCACATCAAGGAGGTTCGGTTGAGCTTCTGTTCATGTTCACTGATCAATGTTTAAATGTGAATAAAAGCCTAAATTTAATCTGTTCATCATATAAAGCGATTGAGTCTCTTCAGAAAATTGGGACTAAAATACAATCTCTTTATAAGCCTTTTGAAGCATTAAAGTGGTAGTTGCGTAGCTGTCAATGGAGGGACAGAAAGCTCTCAGATTTCATCACAGGATTCTTCATTTGTGTTCCGAAGATGAACGAAAGTCTTACAGGTTTGGAACGACATGAGGGTGATGATGACATAAGGGTATAAGATGACAGTATTTCCATTTTTGGGTGAACTATCCCTTTAAGGTTGATAAGCCTATCAATATTGTTATGTCAATTATGTTGTATAATTGTATTACTAGCATTTGTTTTTCCCTGCTGTACGTAACCCATAATAACACACCTGAGACCAACCAGTTGGAAGCACTGCTCTTGATGATGATGAAATATTGGACACTAGTACCTCAAGTTGATTGACTAATAACTTCCCCTTCCTGTTGATCTCCATTATGAGATTGCAGATGGACTTTTTAATCTCATTAGCCACAGTCTTGCGATTTTCATCCACTTGCTGAAGACTGACAAAAACAAGAAAAAAATAGACCATTAAAATAAATAAAAATGAACAGTTTTCACATACTATATATCGTAACAGTGTACAGGGTTCCCAGTTTTTGACAAATACATTTTTATGACTTCTACTTCATGTAATTTCCTGATTTTTAAAACTCATCAAACAATGACTTCAAACAAAAAGTTAAAATCAAACAGAAACATTTCTAGTGAAATATATCTAACTGAGCACAACTATAACTGTATATCCACCATAGCATGGCTTCCCAAACTTTTTTGCCAGCCGAACCTTTTAGAAGTAAAATATTTATTCAAAGTACCCCCTGAGATTTTATGTTAATATTTCAATAATTTAATGTGGTTTCCTGATGTTATAAAATGGTAAATGAATATATTAGATATTAAGTGTGTATGCACACACACACACACACACACACACACACACACACTGTATATGGTAACAGTTTAATGTTGATTGTTTTAAAAAATATATTTTGTCATATATTGTGATTTGATCTGCGTTATGACATTTCATTTCATATGAAAAGTAAAATGTCTCATATTGCCACTGCTGAGAAATCCAGATACTAAAAACAAAGACTTCACTGCTAATGCAATGGCATTACTTTTAAGGGTGTTCACACTTTACAAGAACCAACTAACACTACAAGTAACATTACAAATATTTATGTCTTAAATTCTTGACTTGCAAATGTTTTAACGGCAAGTCCTAAAGCTTTTTTTGGAGGAATACTGGCGAAACGCTGTAAACTTCTGTCAACAAAAAAATAGGAAAGTATGAGAATTTACAAAAAGTAAACGTAGCGCACTGCGTTCCCAAATGCATGTTAAACTCAGTGCTTGCAAGATGGAGGTCGTGAGATACAGCATTCAACTTAGTCGCTCTGAAAAAAAATATTATAAGCTGCATGCGTGTAAATTGCCACTCTTTACTCTGAAACATGCAGCACAACTATATTCTTCTTTAATTAAATTGCAGCCTTTGATTTGATAATCACAATTTGATAAGATAAGATGTCACTGTTTCAGTTCTATTTTGATCAATTGTGCAGCCCTTTTTATTTCTTTCAATGTTTTTTGAGATTAAGGAACCCTGGCTTTACATTTTCTAAATACACATAAAAATAAATAAATAAAAATCACATATATAACATAACATACCCATTGTTTATGGTATTAGATACGTCCTCTATAGCTTTCTTCTTTTCTTGAAGTTGGCAGGTCATATTTTCCAGATGTTCCTTGTGGTTCTTATACGCATCTTCTAGAAATTGGTAACTGTATTGGAAAATCCTGTGTTAGCTGTAGTGTTCAGTTATTACAGAGACTGATGATGTCAGTGATATTTGCATTTATGTTAAAGCAATAAAGATCTATAGGGCAAAACACTGAACAGGGACAGATATTAAAACGCACACTGCTTCAGAAGTACAGCCTAAAGACTTTCAGATGACACAAACATTTTAATTCTGTCATCATTTACTCACCCTCAAGTTGTTTCAAACCTATATTCATTTCTTATTTCTCGTGAACACAAAAGAAGATATACTGAAGAATGTTGGTTACCAAACAATTTCGGTGACCAGTGACTTCCAATGACAAAAAAACCTCAAAATATCTTCTTTTATGTTCGACAGAAGAAAGGACGTCACACAGTTTTGGAACAAGTAAATGAACAGAATTTTTTGTGAACTATCCCTTTAAACAGAGGTCTTCAACCCTGGGGACCCACATGAGCAATGTGCTTAACACCATGATGAAATTGTTGTAATTACCAGATTTCAACTTGTAAAAAGCATTCACGTCATCGTAGAGCTCATAATTACAGCTTGTAAGATGGGAGTTTTCTAAGAGCTCCTACTTGTACCACATGACCGCTGTACCACCTGTTACGCCCTCGGACGTATATGCTATTAAACTGTGGTTTTCTTTTCTCTCTCGAGTTTTTCCTCTCTCAACTGCTCCAGGTTCCAGCTTCTAATCACCTCGGAAAGCGGATTGTCTCCTCTGTTGGCATCGCATCTTTTAAAGGAGTAGTTCATTTTAGTATTAAAATTTCCTGATAATTTACTCAACCCCACGTAATCCAAAATATTCATGTCTTTCTTTCTTCAGTCGAAAAGAAATGAAGGTTTTTAAGGAAAACATTACAGGATTTTTCTCCATATAGTGGACTTCAATGGGAACCAACGGGTTGAAGGTCCAAATTGCAGGTTCAATGCAGCTTCAAAGACTCACGATCCCAGCCGAGGAATAAGGGTCTTATCTAACCATAGGTCATTTTCTAAAAAAATAAAACAATTATATCGTTTTTAACCACAAATGTTTGTCTTGCAGGTCCACAACTTCACGCATTACATAATCACGTTGAAAAGGTCAGACGGTAACCTGACATATGCGGAAAATGTAGAGAAGGGTGAAAATCTAAATTCCTCCTCCAACTTCACAATCGTCCGACATCGTTGTTTTACCTTTTTTTTATTTAGTAAATGGCGTTTTAACTTAATCTTTACACGTTCGCTTTGTAAACACTAGGTCTGTACTTCCGCCTACGTCACGCGTGACGTCACGCCTTTCAACATGATTACGTAATGTGTGGCGCAATTACGAAAACAAGCGGCTGTGTGTGTGTTCTGCTGGGAGGATACTTGTGTCAGCGTCCTTCCGAACTGTTGTTGTAAAGTAAAGATGATTAGAAGAGGAGTAGCCAGGTACTCACGCTTAACGTTTTTCCCTTCATCTTTTCTTTGGTTATTGCTGCTAGTATTGTTACTATTGTGCCGGTATTAAAAGGCAATCTGTAAATAGAAAAATGCCACTATCTTGTATGAAACGGGTGGCTATTATTTTTAAAAGTATATTTTCTCCTGGTTTGAAACAGATAGGGAGTTAGGGAAGTGGAATGCATTTTGCTTTACTATTACTTTATTAGGTTGTAGTAGTGCTTAAGTAAACCGCTAGTTTCTGTTTTGTTTGTCATTTTGGCACATACCCATTTCTGAAGCTCATGTAATGGCCAGTAAAAGGAAAAGACTGAACGCTCCTACAATAAATGAAAGAAAACCCACGCTTTTCTTATGTGTCGTTTTTCATTTATGTTACTGCACGCTGTTCCTAGACCGGGACGTAACACAAGTTACACAACTGACCACTGCAGATTCATTTAGGCATTGATAGTGCAATAGAAACGCATAATTCCCTGTATGAAGACGTGAACAGCTCTGAATACAGCATCATGTGTTGTCATTTCAAGACTATGATAATTATGACATGGCAGCATTAGATCCAATTAATTAGTTGATCCAATTAGATCCAACCCTAAACAGAAGGGAACTTAATTCTCGGGGAACCACCCTAGTGGCTAGTTCCTGGGAACTAAGTTCCCTTTTGTTTAGGGTTGGATCTAATTGGATCAACTAATTAGTTGGATCTAATGCTGCCATGTCATAATTATCATAATGGTTCCCCTAGGAACGTTTTCCTGGTTGCATTCGCACCGCCGGTAGGAACTCTGAAGTGACGTAAGCCACGCTTGTTGTTGTGACTTTTATTTTGAAGGCGCTGAGAACACCAGAGCACACAGTGCTCACTTTCTCCATGTTCACTAGTTTACGATCTGTCTAACAGTCCTGTCTAATATGTTATTAGATAGAACTGTTAAACATAATTACACAGTATATGACAAGTTATAGGTGTATGCTGTGCGGTTGATGTCCAGTGTTGCTAGCTGTGCAGAAATACATAATCATGTTTCTCTTGTTTCCCTCAAAGTTGCGTTTGGATTTTCTCTTTAGCGTAAAGGTTAAGAGGCCAATCTGTCACTGTTTTCCATGTTCGTGGAGTTAGTTTGTGGAGTAAATATATAGACTATAATCTGGCTTTTACACAGGCTTTTTCAAAAATGGCCGGTGCTGGGGTCTGGCGTGCGTTCGGCCAATCAGCGTTCACTAACGTCACGGATAGTTCCTATAGTATTGGTTTAGACCCTACTCTGAAGTAGGAGATTAATTAGTTCCTCCAAAATTAGTTCCTAGAACCAAAATTGTTCCGGTGCGAACACGCCAAAATCCGGGTACTTCCGCCAATAGTTCTAGGAACTATGAAAAGGTTCCTCCGGTGCGAAAGCCCCTAAACACACCTTAAGTAGCTACTCAAGGTCTTCAGGATTGCTTGAAAATAACAGGCAAGTGTGCCGAATCAGGTTGGAAACAACTTTTCAGGACAGTGGATCCTCAGGAGCAGGGTTGAAGACATTATGCCTGTTAATATGAGACTAGAGTGATAAACATTCCATGAATGATTTCTTACTACAGCTATAAAGTCACTACACATGACATGAATGTGGGCCGTACTTATGGTCCTTGTGTTTGAGTAGCTGACAGTCTCTGCACGTGAGGCGGTCGCAGGTTTCACAGAACAGCTTCAACGGCTCTTGTCTGTGGATGTCGCAGAAGACGGGCTTCTGTGTGGAAGCGCCCATCGCCTCTGTGAACGAACGGGAAGAAAAGTTCATTTGTGTACCTTCAGAATCGACTCCTGCAAGTTTGTAAAGTTTAGTTTCTGTAAAAGACCATGAACGGTAGTGTCACCAAAAAGTTTTGGACACTCAAGTCACACACTGTATATATGTATTATATATACATATACTGATGAGCCAAAACATTATAACCAGTCACGGGTGAAGAGAGGGTTGCTCCCAGTCAATAGATGATGATTTACCAACAGTGTGTTTTACTAACTGTGGTTGCCAGAACTTTACAGTGAAAAAAATAAAGTAGCAACATTTTAGGATTTACACATTTAGTTTACAGGAAATAAAAAAGTTTATTTCATTAACCGATATATTAATGTTAATCTAGCCTGCCAACCAACTGAAATGCTGAAATCAGTTTTGTTTCTTTATAATACACTGACAAACATAAGAAAAACACCGGTAATGAAGAGAAATCCACATGTAGAAGCACATTACAAGTTGCTTTTCCACAAGCTGAGGTAAATACTAATATACGAGTTCACAACACTGTATGTATGTATATACTGTATATTATTGCTGTCAAATCGATTAACAAAAGTTGTTTATATGCATGTGTGAAAGTCACACAAGGAACCCAGGGAATGTCAATTTGCGGTTTTTCACTGTGTGAATTAGTTGTTTTTCTACATTAAATGCCCTGTTAGATTTACAGAGTTCCCACACCTTGGTTAACTTCAAATTCAAGGACCGTTCAAGGACTTTCCAGTTCCAATACCCTCAAATTCAAGGACTTAATGTGGGGACACATTTCAAGAGAGAGCAAGGTTACATCCTCTTTTTTACAGTCTATGGTTACATCATGTTACCTTGTAAGATACATTGTTACAGTGTTCATGTGTCAAACACAACTATGCAAAAAAACTTTTTTTTGCCCATATGATCTGATATACTATTTGTTGTATTTCTGTTTTGCATAAAACTGAAGAATATTCGGTACATCCTATCCTGTGTTCTAAAATGATCTGATATTAACGTTTGCATGGATTTTACTGAAAAGAGCTTAGGCTCATGCAACCAAAAGTTTTAAGATATATGAATATGCATTTAATTTTTTCTTGCCTCATGGTTTACATTATCTTAACAAGCATTCTTTGTAATCTTCTTTGATGAGCCAAATATCTTGAAACCTGAATTTTCCAGGCATCACGTTTCAGCGTATTTTTGCAAAGTTTCACGGTGTGTCTGAAACGCTGAGGTACCATCGTTGTAGTGTGCATGAACGTCATGGTAAAGTGCAACACAAAGTACCTCACATGGGAAACACTTAAAGTAGTTCACTTTAAAATTGAAATTAGCCCATGATTTACTCACCCTCAAGCCCTCCCAGGTGTATATGACATTCTTCTTTCAGACAAATACAATCAGAGTTATATTAATAAACATTCTGACACTTCCGAGCTTTATAAACGGCAGTGGATTGCAACCAACAGATTGAAGCTCAAAAAAGTGCATCCATCCATCATAAAAGTGATCCGCACGGCTCCGGGTGGATAATAAAGGCCTTCTGAAGTAAAGTGATGAGTATGCGTAAGAAAAATATTCATATTTTAAACTTTATAAAGTAAAATAACTAGCTTCCAGCCAAATGAACATACGGACTCGACTTAAGTGTAAAGCGCAACTTATGCGAGTAATGCGACGTACTGCTGTACATGACGCACTACGCTACTTCTGACATCCTAAGTTGCGCTTTATATGTTTTTTATACAATTTTACATTGTAACGTGATAAATATGAATATTTTTCTTGAACAAACTCATCGCTTTGCTTCAGAAGGCCTTTATTAACCTCCCGGAGACATGTGGAGTTCTTATAGAATGGATGAATGCACTTTTTGGAGCTTTAATCGGATGGTTTCAATGGTTGCAATCCACTGCCATTATAAAGCTCAGAAGCGTCAGGGTTTTTATAAATATAACTCTGATTGTATTCGTCTGAAAGAAGAAAGTCATATTAGTGTTGTCAAAAGTACAGACTTCAGTACCAAGTCGGTGCTGAAATTTAAAAAATGTAATGCTTTGAGCGCTGTTGAGCGGAATCGTAAACGCCTCTGATTGGCCATTGTGTTCATACGCTCATTGGATATGTCTGTGATTGGCTACAATGATCAACACACGGGAGCGTTTAAAAGCACACGGAACTGTTTGAACGTTTTTTTTTTTTTAAACGGGTGCGGGAGCTTTTGAAAGTACAATCAGCCGTCTATCAGTGGACCGGTCCACCGATAGACACCTGCTTTTAAACGCTCCCGTGTGTATCTGTGTAAGCACTCGTTGAAGAGCGTCATTGATGTATATTTACAACATGTTTTTGAAGCGCTGACCATTGTAGCCAATCACAGACATATTTGATGAGCGTGTGAGCAATCAGAGGTGTTTACGATTCCGCTAAAAAGCGTCAAATTTTTTGTACTTTTGACAACAATAAGTCATAAACACCTGGGATGGCTGGAGGGTAAATCATGGGCTAATATTCATTTTAAAGTGAACTACTCCTTTAACGCAACGCGTAAATGCGCGTCACTAACGTAAATCAAGCAAGCTAGTATGCATAGGCCACAAAGTGTTTGCGAAATAACACATTAGCGGAGCGGAGGGAATAATATGGACTTTTTCCAGAAAAATTTCTTGCACAAAATAAAATCAAGCACTTTCAAGGTCCTGTATCTATTATGTTTATTTTCAAAAATTGGATTTGGCCTTGAATTTTTTTTTCTTTCAGATTCACAAACTTTCAAGGATTTCAAAGGATCCGTGGGAAACCGGGATTTATTCGAGTTTAAAGGATTAGTTTACTTCAGAATTAAAATTTCCTGCTAATTTACTTAACCCCACGAGATCCAAGATATTCATGTCTTTCTTTCTTCAGTCGAAAAGAAATGAAGGTTGAAAACATTCCAGGATTTTTCTCCATATAGTGGACTTCAACGGTTATCGACGGGTTGAAGGTCCAAATTGCAGTTTCAACGCAGCTTCAAAGACTCCACACGATCCCAGCCGAGGAATAAGGGTCTTATAGCTAAAAGATCGGTCATAAAAAAAATAAAAAAAATAAAAAAAATATATATATATATATATATATATATATATTTCTATACTTTTTAACCATAAATGCTTGTCTTGCACTAGCTGTGATGCGCCACACTTTACATAATCATGTTGAAAAGTCACGCGTGACATATGCGGACGTACCGACCAAGTTTTTACAAAGCGAACTTGCAAAGACAAAGTCAAACGCCATTTACAAAAAAATTTAATTAAAATAAAAGTTGTACGATTTTAAAGTTGGAGGAGAAAACGAGATGGAGTTTTTCGCCCTACCCTAAATTTTTTTAACCGAAACATGCGTGACCTTCCAACATGAATACGTAATGTGTGGCGCATCGCAGAGCTAGTGCAAGACGAGCATTTGTGGTTAAAAACTATATAAACATTTATTTATTTTAGAAAATGACAGATCGTTTGGCTACATAAGACCCTTATTCCTCGGCTGGGATCGTGAGTCTTTGAAGCTGCATTGAAACAATTTGGACCTTCAACCCGTTGGTTCCCGTTCAAGTCCACTATATGGAGAAAAATCCTGGAATGTTTTCCTCAAAAACCTTCATTTCTTTTTTCGACTGAAGAAAGTCATGAATATCTTGGATGACGTGGGAGTAAATTATCAGGAAATTTAAATTCTGATGTGAACTAATCCTTTAAGAAAATATCTTATAAGGTAACTTAAATTAACAGGTTTTTACTGTAGCATTTTTACAGACTTTCACCATTAAAATGTAAATTTTTTACAGTGGACTTAAAATGTCTAAATGTTACTAACCCTAACTCAGGTCTCACAGGCTGATATCAATTACAAATGTTTAGGGTCAAACCTGAGGACATTTCCGTTATCTGCCGGACCGTGTGATCTCTGGTGAACTTCACACGCTGATGAGCATCGATGCAGGTGACGCACAGAAACTCCACACACTCCACGCAGAAACCGCTGGCCTCAGTGTTATCGTCGCAACTCACGCAGAGCTGAGAGCAAAAGAGCCAATGTCAAAGCCAATGCCACTTGAATGAATAAACATACACATTAATTTCTTCACAACCAGCCTTGAATGCTTTAAAAAGCATTATGCAGCATCAGTATTGTGATTTTAAGGAGCATTATGGCACTGTGGTGTTATAAACATTGACAGGCGTAAAAACACACACACCTGACAGCTCTTTTCCATCGTGCTGCTCGGCACTTCCACAGAATCCTTGACAAAGAAGTTATCCAAGACCTCAACATCCATACACTCCTGCTGACAGACTGGACAGCGGATCATGTTCACTGATGTAACACAAGAGAGGAGAGCATGAAAACATATTCACCAGCATGTCACAAGATACAAAAGAGGAGATATTATTAAATAATAAAATAAAATCCATTTATTTGAGCCATCATTATCAATATTGGTATCACTGGCCTTAATTCATAGTAGGCTACTTGGTAAATATATGCCATTAAACAAATATTTATAATATCAACAAATTAAAAGTCTTGTGCTGTTTCCTCATTAACTCAGAGATTTAATGACCATATATCTATGATTGTTACTGTAGGTGTGGTTAATCACGATTAATTATAGAAACCTGTGTGATTATTTGGATCGATTAAAGAACTAACTTTATGTAAAAAAACAAACAAATTTCACCCCTTTCAGAAAAGTTTTTTCTCTACGATTCAGTCTCTCTAAACCCCTCCTTTCAGCGAGACTACTCTGCTCTGATTGGTCAGACGGACCAGTCTGTTGTGATTGGTCTACTCTGCTCTGATTGGTCAGATGGCCCAATCTGGGGCATGTTCAAGTTCAAAACGGTGCGCAACGTTTTGCTACGGTTTCCGGGTTGAACGTCATGTTTCCTGGAAACGGCGTGCACCGGTGTGCAACGGGGTTTGAGATACGTTTTCTCTTGTTTGGTGGGTGTGTCAGAACTGCAGTCCAATCAGCAGCAACATGTATATAAAGCATGCGGTGTTAAAGTGAACTTGCACAATGGGTTCAAGGAAAGTAATTTACAAATGTGTTCGATGCAGCTCGGTATACGCAACAACTGAGGATATTAGAAGACATGTTTGTCGTAAGTTTTATTGTAAAAATATAGGATATCAACATAATGATGTAGTTGTTTATATTTTTAGCTTCATTGCAAGTGTATGACATTTGGTATAGAAATAAACAATGGTAATTAAGTGCTTTTCCTAAAAATGAGAAAGAAAATATAGGGTATTAAAACAGTATGACCTACAAATAAAGTCAGTATGTGAGGCTAAATACATGTGTTTTAGTCTGAATTAGGTAAGATGTGTGCTTCCATTTCAGTTTCAGCAATCCCTTCACTCGATTGGGATGTTCTCTTTTGTTCTGGGCGGCAAGTGCAGTAACTGTAACATGGAGCATATTTTGTAGTATTAAACACATATTTATACCGACTTCATCAGGCTCAGAAAATTCTTCACAAAGAACACAAAGAATGAGCCTTCTCAGCTGCCATAGTTGCAACTCTTGCATCATCAGAACAGTGTGTTCAACGCATCACCGTTTCTATTTAAAAAACGTTGTGCAACGTTTTGCCGGGGCTGAACGCAGCCCTGTTGTGATTTGGTCTACTTTACTCTGATTGGTCAGATGGCCCGTCTGTTGTGATTGGTTTACTTTTCTCTGATTGGTCAGACGGCCCAATCTGTTGTGATTTGGTCTACTTTACTCTGATTGGTCAGATGGCCCGTCTGTTGTGATTGGTTTACTTTTCTCTGATTGGTCAGACGGCCCAATCTGTTGTGATTTGGTCTACTTTACTCTGATTGGTCAGATGGCCCGTCTGTTGTGATTGGTCTACTCTGCTCTGATTGGTCAGACGGCCCAATCTGTTGTGATTTGGTCTACTTTACTCTGATTGGTCAGACGGCCCAGTCTGTTGTAATTGGTCTACTCTGCTCTGATTGGTCAGATGGCCCAGTCTGTTGTGATTGGTCAACTTTTCTCTGATTGGTCAGACGGCCCAATCTGTTGTGATTTGGTCTACTTTACTCTGATTGGTCAGATGGCCCAGTCTGTTTTGATTGGCCTACTCTGTTCTTCGGACCGCCTCGATAAAGATACGGAACAGTGACTACGCAGCAAGTTGAGTTGACAGAGTTTAGCGATTTGGAGAAGAGAAAACTATAGAATAATGTCATGGAGTTCATTCATGAAGCGTCCGGCCGTACATACATCCGCACACAGTGTACATTCAATTCATGTAATAGTGGTAATAATGCGATTAAGGCGTTTACAAGCCTGTTTATTGCGATTAAAATTGGCGTACGCCCCAAAGGTTAATGCAAATATGGTTACTCTGATTATGAGCTTAATTGCATTAGTTTTATCGAAGTATTGTGTTTACATGAGGTAAAGTTTAATCGCAATATTGCCAAAATCCCATTATAATCGAGTGTTGTCGCAGTCAAAGAGACAACTGTTTTTTCCACGTTTCCAAAACTAATTTGTTTGACCTTCCAAAGACTGACGAGTGGTTAAAATTTATTTTAAACACTGTTCCTGAACATTATAACTCTAACGTTTCTCTGAATAACTTTTGTAACTTTGTAATGTATATTTTATTTATAAAGCGTAGTGTTATTTTACATTTGATTACAGTTTCTGTACCTAAAAATCTTAAAACACTGTTTACTTCAATCGTATATTTGGTCAGTTGTATTTATTTGTGTGATTGCTAATTTATTTGTTCTTTTATAATTACAGTGTTTATTTGTCTTTAATAATGCTTGAAAATTAAATTAGTTAGGCTAGCTGTTTTTGTTAATCTATGGTATTTTTAAACCATAGGTAAAAGTTGCTTGTGTAAGCATTCTTTAGCCTGTTAATTTTTGTTCATGGTATTCAGCATTATTTAAAATAAATGTGAATGATATCTAAGTTTAATTTGACCTTATTGGAATCGTTAAAGATACCCAATCAATCCTACCCATGATGAATCATAAGTATTCAATTTGAAAGGAATAGCAGCATGTCACTCAGGGCCTTCTTATCCCCAAGGTCTTCATCTTTTAACTTAAAAATAAAAACTAAATTTTTTTTACTCCACAAATCTAAAAATATATGAATGTGTCCACAAACCCCTCATTAAAAGACACACACACACACACAAATCAACATGATACAATGTCACAGATCACTATTTTCCAGAGACACAAAATGAGATCACTTAATCTTAAAATGGTTTCGACTGACTAGATCTTCCAAATGTTGACATTCTAATGAAATGACAAAATTTTACGAAAAAAAAATAAGTGGGGTGGGTCATTTTACCCTATATACTTTAGTCCTTTTTGTATATTCACATCACCTTCATGCATTTGACAGACAACCTTATGCGAAGAGCTTTACAGTGCATTCAAAGCACATTTTTGATCAGTCATGCATTCCCTGGGAATCGAACCCATGGTGTTTAGTGCCATGCTTCTACCATTTTGTAAACATCGAATGTTCTTTGTTCTAGCCTGAACTTTTACAGCAGCTTCGGTTCTTCTGTCACAGCCATCTTAAGATGAATTTTGTGAACGAGTAATAATGAAAGCAAACTCTTACACTGGTTGGCGTTGCCGGCTGTGCTGGCAGGTGTGTTGTGAGCTGGTAAACATCTCTTACAGAAGGAGTGCAGGCAGGGCAGAAGCTTCGGTTCTCTGCTGCTGAAGCTGAGCTTACACACGGGACACACGTCCATCAGAGCCGTCATCATCATCATCCTCACACTACCCTGGTCTTCATCATCACGCTTACTCTCCGCTTCGTTCTCCACGACAATCACCACATCATCAGATTCAATCTTCTCACTTCCATCCATCCTCTTATTTCAGGAAGACCATCTCAGATTCGCACCAGTAACCGCTGCTGTGCTGCAGTCCGCGCTGTGATCTTCATAAACATCGGAATAAATCTACACAACGCTGAAGATAAGCAAAACATAGAGAATCCCGTTCACTTAATAGCGCGTTATCAATAGTGAATTACGTTTAGAAATGTAGCACAGTGCTGTGTTGTTACCAGACGCATAGGATGATGACGACCAGAGGCCACAGTAATGACGTCCCATGGCCTCCATTGTGACGTGTCCCACGGCAGCCGAGAGAGGACAAATGTCTCAGGGAAAAACAAATCGCATGGTAAAGGTATAATGAGAACGAGCCGTCTTATATTCGTAAACGCAGATATACTTTGTAAAAATTGTATTCTTAATAGGATAAATAAAAATAAGCAATGAAATACTTTGAAAAGCTAGTGAATTCTACCAAGTTTATATGTGATTTGTAAACAATTAACTTTTTCTTGTATTTTATTCTTTTAATTATTTTATTGTAATATAAATGAATGAGAGTTAGCAAGAAATACATCTATAATAATGATTTTTAATAATAAATAAATAAATAATAATAGAATAATAATTTCCCCTGCAGTGTGTAGCCTTTTTTTATTTCAACGTCTATGTAAAGTTCCTGTTTCAAGTTATTCGGGTACAGAGCGTATAATGTTACACGCCCTATGGTTACACGCCATTGTCATCATCATCAAGAATCAAATTGGGTATATAAAACCACATAAATCATTTTAAGCTAAATATTGCTTTATCCAGTTCATTTTAAATCAATTGTTGATAGTTAGGGAGAGTGGGGCACAACCCACAACCTAACAGAGTTCAGCGAAAAATCGGCAGCTGGCAGAAGGAAGTAGTTGCACTGGCAGCTGACGTCAGCTGCCGCTAATAAGCGGCGACCGGAAGTCGGAGGTGGATGCCGCTTTTAGCCAGGCAAATAAGTTATTATATCAATATAACATTTTAGTGCTTATTTAAATAAAATAATTCTATTAGTAATTATTTGATATTATTTGATTAAAAAAAGGTTTATCAAATATAAATCAAGTAACGAAGATCATAGACATAGCCTAATAAAAAAAAATAAAAAAAAACATTAAGCTACATTTGAAATTATGAATTTGTACGTGTATAAATATAATTTATGAATGAGTGTACATGTTTGTTAAATAATGAAATCTATACAGGAAAAAAATGCCTATGTAATCATATTGTATATTTATTAAACATAGGCTATACCCATTTAAACTTAAAAAATGAGAACAGGCAAAGGCAAAATTCCTTTCAGGATAAATCTCTGTCCAAATAGGCCTTAATTAAATTATAAATATTGTAGCTAATGTATTTAAAGGTTTTTCATAAAAAAAAAACACACAGAGCTGAACACAGCACATCTTCCTCCCTCCATGCAGAACAGGACACAAATAGATGAGCCAGAATGCTTTAAATTTCTGAACATTGAACATTGACTCAGTCTTTTTTCACCTGTTTCTCAATAAAATTCATAAATGTTAGTCATGTGAATAACATATCTAATCTCATAGAATAATTATAAAAAATACAAATAAAAGCAGATTGTATCTCAGTATTTCCGCACAACTGATTTAAAACTGGCTAGTGTCTTCTGCTAGTTAGCTAAGCATTAAAGAAGTATCAGTTAACACTTTACAATAAGGTCTCATTGTTAACATTAACATTTAAACCACCTGTGCATCCCAAATCACATACTGTCTAAGTAGGTACTACATTTGAATTCGAACTTACTGACTGTATGAATATGGGTAGTATGAATGAAATTCGGACGTACTACATCAGCAATGTTGTTACTATCACATGACCTACCAGCATCAGTTGCGTTGCTTCATTGCCATTCACAACTCATCTCCCAGACTTCTTCCCGACAGTCAAAGCGAATTTACGTCACGAAAGTGCGGACTTGTAGGAAGACCACAAGTGTTTAGGGTGCCATTTGGGACAGAGCAAAGTGTCTATTGAATGTGCACTTCAGAATCTCGCTGTTAGAAGCTGCTCATCTGGGTATTTTTCGCCTTTTCCTCCCAGAAATCTATATATTCTGACATACTACTCTGTTGGTGTACTGTTTTTCACATACTGTATGTATAGTAGGGAAGTATTCGATTTCGGGTGCAGCTTATGTCTGTTACAACTAGCCCAGCATTAGGTTGTTCCTTGCTAACCCCTATATATCAGTAATATCCAAAGTATTAACCGCTTTAATTTCAGTCCTGCTCTGATTAATAGAAAGACCTGAGGCATCGCAGAATAGATTTAGCAGTTGAAGCCAGAATGTGTGATTGAGATAATTTCAAATTCTTCAATTTCAATGTTGTGTTTTAAAGGCACACCATGCAAGATTTGTACCTTAATATGACAGCTTTGACATCATTTCGATGGTAAACAAACTCATAGTAGGGAGAATCATCCAGATAGCAAAGCCAGCAATGCAAGTTTGAGAGGTGGCGCCCCGACAAATCTCGCGAGAATCACAACTTGCCTTACGGCACGACGTCACATACATCAACAACATATGAAGCAGCCTCTATGGAAAACACTAGCACGCATTTCAGACATGAATCATGGCAGAGTCGACGAAGAAAGCGCGGTCAGAAGAGGGCAGTACTCCACAGCGACTCCAGGGGTCGCTGTTTGAGAAAAACGTAAACTGCATAGTGTGCCTTTAATGAAGTGTTTTGCATCTGCTGTCGGCAATGGAGGAACTGGGACCAATAGGCCAATAGACCAATGTCCCTAGTTGAGCCAGCAGTAATTGTGGCCTCCGGAGAAGCATTAAGACAAGATGTCTGAATAAGGAATCTAGACGCATGGATAGCTTAATATGTATATAATGTATATAATTCAATGGACTGTCTGGGTCCACAAGACTGTTAATACACTTGCCCATATTATTGCCGACTAATGCCAAACATCAGGCTCTGCAGCTACCGATCTGGTTAATGTAGCTCTGCAATCGGTGGGTTCAAGAGCAGGTCAAAGCCATGGGGTGGTTGGTTCAGGCGCGGCGCAAAGTTTGTATAGTGCAATCATCCTTATCTGAACCTTGCAGGGATACTTATTCTGATTCCTGGTCAGGTATTTGGACCAGCTGTTCAGAGCAGTTTCATTTAATGTTTCAATTTCATTTTGTTTAATTTAAGGCTTCTAGTTATTTGCCCTGGTGGGGTGTACTGTATTTCCATTGCAGTGCCAGTTTCGAATGCAACCCAAAAGATCACATAGAGCCCTGCTCTCTCTCCCATATATGCTTGCAAAATATTTGTTGCCATTCAATGAAAAATCAATTAGTTTTAAATGCACTTTTGCACATCTAAAGACTACAATTTTGTCACCAGCCACCCTCAAACACTGGGATGTATTCTACAGTTAAAACAAGCTCAAAATGATCTCAATAAAGATCAAACCCTATTCAGAAAAGATGCAATAGAGGAGATAAAACCACCTAGTGACGTCAGTGATCATGTTATGCCTGGTACAGGTTGTATGATTTTGGCCTGTCCCAGACGAAAGATGGCCAATCGTGGCAATTTCTGTGGCCGTGGCTCCTAAAAAACGGTGGCCCTACATCGTACAGTGAGAGAGGTTCAAAGACGGCAGTTGTCACAGTCTTGCGACCAAGGATAGCCTGCGATAATTTTCTGACAGTGTCAGAAATGTAGCATGATCATCTCACAGTGTTTGCTGCTATGATCTACGTCTACTGACAAGCCAATAGAAAAGAAACACGAAATGGCCTATTGATCAACGTGACATGGTGCTAAAACTTAAAACTACTTACCTCAAGCCTCATTTGCACTTGGCATGCCAAGTTGTCCTCTTTTCCCAAGCCATGACCTCGTCCATATTCTCCTCTTTTGCTTCCTCCTTTTTCAGCACACATAAAAACCACAATTGCCAGAGTGCGATTCATCTCGCTCTATTTGTTTATACCACTAGCGCATGCTGATGAAATTTTATTATTCTACACTAACTTGGTCAGACAGGGAACATGGGAAAGAAAGGGGAGCAAGATGGGAACATGGGGAAGAAAGCTTCGGTCCCAGCATATCAATT
Source organism: Leuciscus leuciscus (assembly GCF_965113295.1). NCBI lineage: Eukaryota > Metazoa > Chordata > Actinopteri > Cypriniformes > Leuciscidae > Leuciscus > Leuciscus leuciscus. The sequence continues at coordinate 26,469,565 of NC_138728.1, read as the reverse complement.
ATCTGGAACCGAAAGTTGTTTTCAACAGTAAATCACTTTTTAAATCAGAACACAAAAAAATAGACCGCTCTACAGTAATTTGAAAGTGATTGCAGTACCAGTTTTGGCCACAATCTTACATACGGTTCCTTTAAGTCCGGTCGAACGATATATTAATTAAATTCAGATTGGATTATGTTGGTAATAGGCACTTACCTAACGCTAAAATAAGTTTTGTACCTCTATCAAGTGCTTTCGATCTTCTTTCTGATCTGAATGGTGTGTGGAAAACACTTGAGTTTTGCCACAGACTTGTCCCAGCGCCTAGAACGCAACTGAATGCTTTTTCAAGCGCCTCCATACTTGAAAAACTGCGGAAAACTACTTATAAACAGGAAATTATGGAATATTTACGTACATATTTACAGCGGGTCTATTAACTTTTACAGAAGGTAAAAGTCACTGTAATCTTTACTGACATTGTCTTTAATGAATACTGAGATGGCACATTCGGACGGGACTAAAATCACTGAGAAGCTCTGGTAATAATTACTTGATCCCACCTCTTCATGTTAAACTAATCCCATCCAAATAAGACTTAATGTGGCTTCCACACCACAACCACAACTGGGCAACCAAACACACTTGTGAGCTTTTCAAGATCTTTGTACCATTCAAGAGCTTTGTACTTTGTAAGATTTTTCTAATGAAAGTTCAATAACCTTGTGTATGCTTTTGTTCAATAAATTGTTTGTGCATGTCTTGAATGATTGGTGGTGTACTAATTCTGTGCAGGTTCAGAATGGCCCTTTAGTGATAAATATATGGGTGATGCACATCGCAGACCCTCGTGAAAGATTTGTTATTCATCTTCCACTCAGTCATGCTCTCTGGCGGTCAGAAGCCAAGGAAACAGAATATATTGGTTACGCATATAACCGTGGTTCTCTGACTGGCTGAAGACAGCCAGTCTCCAGTCACTCAGGTCAATGAAAAGACTTCTAAGAAAGTTGATTGTTGATTTGTAGGCAGGCATTTATTGAGACACATCATTAAGGTCACAAGGCGAAAGCTACTATTTAGGGTTCTTCACAAGCAGAAGGACATGAAGGTATTCCACTCATTTATGCCCTCTAGTGGTCTTCCACCAGTCATAGAAACAGTTACAACGCTTAACCAACATTTCATCATGCAACTGTAAAACTAAACAAATAATTTGCAGACCTCCTCAAAATTAAGTAAACAAGTTTTTACTAATAATATATGCTAGGAGACAATAGGTGGGTCAATCTAGACACTTTTATTTAAAGGCACAGAAGGCTCACAGCTGCACCTCAGTGTTTACAGGTGATGTGATTGTGGAAACTATTAGTAGTTCCAAAAACTGTCCAAATGTTCAGATCTTGAAAAAAAAAAAAATTAACATAGTAAAAGCAACAATTAAAAACAATAAAAAAAAAAAAAAGTTACCACAGCCGTTATTCATTTTACATTCATACAATAATATTGAATATCTGTACACTTTTCTGACTGCATTTGATAGCTTGAAAAAGTAAAGTACACAGTATTGGATAGTTTTCCCTATAAAGAATTTAGCAAGCAAACAATTTTTTTTTTTTTTTTTTTTTAAATTTAGTAAATAGGCAAGTTGAAGAGAAAAGACAAAATCTACAAGGAGTTTAAATGTTCTAGATGGACTTTAATGTTGCATTTTTAAGAAAGATACAGAAGATATGAAAGACAGGAGGATGAGACCGTATAAGAATGACAAGTACAAAGGTCTTTGGACATGTAGATGTTTGATGAAATTGTAAATAAGTTATTAAATAATAAAGAATATCTTTTCTTTTTTTTCTTAGACGTAAAATCTAACAAGGATTTTAAAGATTCTACATGCACAACACCTTGCCAAAAAAAAAAAAAGAAGAGCCAACATCAGATTGTTAGGGAAGTGTATCAGTGCATGTGTTTCATAAGATTGGGCGTTGTTATAGTTTGCTACCTATTTGTAATAACTTGCCTAAGTGAATCATCAGAACAGGTCAGTCTCGCATCTTTTCACCCCTTAAGTCTGCCAGAAAAAGGGTGGAGTTATAAATCAACCGTTTCAATAAGGAATAAACTGTTAAAGCAATGACTTGACAGAGCTGTAGAGCGGTCGCAGATAAGTGTAGCTGTGGGAAGTGGCAGTTCTTACACAGAGGAGGGCGAGAGAGGCCGTTATCAGTCCCAGGTATGGTAAAAGTGTGTAAGTGTGTTTAGGCGGATGTACAACAGCCTCCGGCGGGTATGCCAGTCTGCGGCTCGTCATCAACGATCTGTACGCCTCTCCGGGCTGTGCTTGTGTGACTCGCGCCGTTCCCCCTTGACCTCTCCTCCGCCTGAGCTGTCTCCATCATCCCTACAGATGCCGGCGAAAACATCACAAATTAAAGACAGATAAGTAATAATCTATAAAATAGACAAATAAATATATTGCAAGTGGATGACTCAATGTCTTCATGTTTTGAAGAGTGACTTAAAAAGTTTGACGACGTTGTAGAGTGTTGAAGTTTGCGTGAAAAGTAACATGAAAGCACACGGGACCGCCACTTTTCGCGTTGTGAATGATTGTTTATAGTAAAAAAAAAAGTTAGTATTTTTCTTATACACACCAATCGTTTTGCTTCAGAAGACATTGATTCATCCACTGAGGTTGTATGGAAGGCCGCCATAATATACATCTATAAATGTATACTAAGTCTTGTCATATACTCTGGGAAAGCATAAAGTTGAGTTAATTTTTGGGTGGATTATCCCTTTTTCTGATAAAACCGCAATTGCAATATATAAAAAAAAAACTCAAGGTAGTAAACTAATTATTAAAAAAAATTTGGCCAAATTGTACAGTCCTACAAACAAGCACTAGAAGCGTTTCTCATTAAGGTTTGGGAAGATTTTTGGCGCATGTTGAGTTCCAAAATCCACGTTATAACCAACCCAAACTCAAGAGTTTGAAGTTCGTGTGGAGCAGCATTTAATTTGAACAAAGCCGTTCTGAGACAATAGCCGCGTTACAGATTTGTGCAAAACTTTTGCGATATTTTATGAATGTCGATAAAAAACGATTGCAAAATGACGGCGACTAAAACATTTTTTTGGTATGTTGGTAGGTTTACGTATATCGCAGCTAATGCACTAGCCATTATTTGTAATCGAAGATGTAGGTGTGTTATCCAAGCATTCATGGCAAGGAAAGCCCCTTATACTTGAGAGTGCCACGTATGAGGCGTTTCTCCCTCCTGTCTGCTTCAAGGTCTTAATAAATTGTGGCATTTCCTTGTCCTTTAGAATCCAGTATTCAGTAAAATGATCGACTTTTACGTACGCCAGATGGCCTGTAAATGTGGAAAAACGCTTTCCATTATCATTTTTGCAAAATTTTCCTTTTTCGAATTGCCTGAAAAACCACCACATGCGAGCGTAAACATTTTTTTTGCGGCATATGGGAGTTTTTGCGAAATTGACGTATTTCCATTGGGCGTATTTTCAATTTGTAATTTGCGCAATTTGAAGGGTAATGAAAACGCTGGATCATGAGCTGCTGGAGTGTAAAAAAAACACAGTGCCAAGCTTCACAATAATTCCTATATTCTATAGGAACCGAAGAGAACTAAGTAATGTGTCGTCTAATGAAGAGTTGAGCCCCAGGGTTCACGAAGCATCAAATTTACACAGGACGCGCACTGACAGAACTCTTTAATTTGACAGACGATCACCTGGTTGCACAACATGCATCTGAAGTGTGTAAAACATTAACACTGTGAACCAAAAAACATGGTCCACTTTCAGAATTATTTTTAACGAATATCACACAAGTTTTCATACACGTTTAAATAGAAAAAATAAATACTGTGATATACAGCGAAATCGCCAAAATCTTAATAAATACCGTGATACAGATTTCTGGTCATTCCGCCAAGCTCTATGCTTGGTGAACATTACAGTCTAAACTGACTACACTTAATTTTTGTTTAATTTTTGGTTAAAGATTATACTTTTTTACATTTTCCACTTTAGTGTTTAATGTTGACGTTTTAGCATGAAAAAGGTTGATGGACTCCAACGGGAGTTACTCTCTTTATTAGTAAGAACTGTTCCCTGAAACGCCTTGATTGTAGTCTTCCAGGAACGAACACATCTCAATATTCCTCATTTAAATAATTCTCGCCCCAAGGCATAAGCAAAAAAAAAAAGGGACAAGGTCTGGCAGAGTTATGGCGTGACATTTCCAAAACACACTTCAAGTGTTTGACCAATCACCACACACTGATCCAGCAGACCAATCAGAGCACATTGTGCTTTTCAGAAGGAGGGGCTTAATAGAGATCAGAACTAAACAGAGCGTTACTGACAGACTGGGAAGAGAGGTGCTGCAACAACGTCAAAGATTTGAAAAATAATGTTTTTCTGTTTTTTTGTTGTTGTTGTTTTTTCATTAAAGCATGAAAACCTATCCTAGTAGACCCAAAAAACTAAATTAAGAGTTCGAAAAAGGTCATCTTAAAAATAAATTGATTTTAAGTTTGAAAACAAACTTCCTTTCAAATGTCTGCAAGTATCTTCCTAACAATAGGATTCAGCATATAATTGCATCAATTGTAAAAACACAAAAACACTGAGTGATCAAACATTTAGGTGAGATGATAATTCTGCTTCACCTCAAATTAAACTCAAACACCTCCATCCCCACCCCCTCCTTCTGAAATAAAATTCAGGCCCCGATAAGGGAAACAGACAGACTGACAGAATACACAGCATCTAAAAGTAACATACGTTTACACAGGTCCAGAAACAGCTCCTCAATGCCTTTGTTTAATTTGGCTGATGTGTGATAGTGTTTTGCACCCACTGACTCTGCATATCTGGAAAAGGACAAAAAAAAAAATTAACAAAAGAATAATTTCTCAGAAAGCACGTAAAGGCGCTGGAAGTAGGCCTGCATGGTTAATCGTATTTTAATCATGATAATTATAATGTAAAAAGAAAAAAATCGTTGTGATATTGGCCTGCTGTTTATTTATCCTAAAACCTTTTTTTTTCTATATTTACGTTATCTTGCACTAGTAATACACCTCCACTATCTTGCTTCGGGGTTTCCAGATGCCAAAACCTTAAATCCCCTAAATGGAGCTTTTATCTTAAAAGGATACATTTTCCACTGAATGTTTTACTTAATCGGGTCAATTTGGCAACCAATGCGCAGACAGAAGCTCTCTCTGGGATGCAAAAAAGCGCTTGATGATCTGACAACACTGACAAATATGCATGTTGGAGTTCACTGATGTCCATTGTGAAATTCTGCTCGAATTAAAGAAACAATTATACAACTAGTCTACAATAAAAAGTGTATATTATGTAATGTAACATTACTGGAATTAATTAGGGGTAAAAAATAAAATAAAAATGCATCGCAATTCTCTCTTCAACGATTCTGGAATCGATTCAGGGAAATACAGAATTGATTCTGAGCTTAGATTTGAACCGCAGATGTGCGATGCATGTACATGTGCTTTAGATACACCCGTATTCTGCTTGCTTCCAGTTCCTCTCACACACACACACACACACACACACCACTCGAACCTTCCGTAAAGTAATCTTTCATAAAGTGAATGCAGCTTATTAGATCTCCCGCTGTCTATGATGTCATCAGTAAATCAAACAACAGTAAAGCTGAGAAAGAGAAAAAAAATCACTCACTGCTCTTGAATGGAAAACATTTAGATACCCTTAAATACTGAAAGCACTCTTTGTTTATTGCTTGTAATGTTTTATTTTTTATTTTTTTTATTACTAGCTTAGCTTGTGTTTTTTTATTTTTTTTATATGTAATTATTTTAAAAAGTACTAATAATTACATATGTAATTAAATAAAAAAATATTTTAAGATTTATTAATAAGATTAATTAATAAGAAAAAAAAGTAGATCAAGAATTGTTTTGGATTCGGGTCATGACTGCCAGAACCTTTATTGCATTGAAAGTTAATATTATACAATAAGTGCATTTTGTGTGTGTGTAAACTTCTCTGGATTTTCTCAAATGAGATTAATTGATTAGAAATTGCGATTATAATATTTTGCGAAATAATCGCGTATAACCATTATCGTGCAGCCCTAGCTGTAAGCATTTAATTTCGTGATAAAATGTCCCTAATACTGACAGATATCAGTGAAATTTGCTTCTCAAATAAATGTGTCTTGTTTTAAGGATGTTTAGATCTTTTTACTGGAAACCAGGACAAAAACACTGATTGAGAATGAAGGTTCAGGATAAGAGCAGTTTAAGCAAAGATATTCCCATATTTCTAAGGTAAATTTTGTTCCGCTGAATAAAACCTATTTTGAAAAGTAACACAGAAGAGCACAATCTACTGCTCCATTCAGTACATCTTGTGTAGACTCATCTTCTCATGTGACCAGTCTTAATCATGTGACCAGTCTTTTAGTGCATGTGAACGTCATACATCCTCACTCAAATAGTGTATTATACAATGTTAATCTAAGAGATATTACTACAGACTATGACTATATAAAACTGTATGTGTACTTTTGTAACATATACAAAACCAAAATATATGAATATGTCTTTAGGCATAAAGACTTTATATAATGCTTTATATGATGACAGTGTTTCAGGCCACTTTGAAGCATACGGCCATTTACAAGCCAAATCCGATAACTTATTAACCAACACTGCTGATAGCTGAAAGTTAGAGCCAAATTGAAGTTTAGATTGAAATAAAAATAAAGCTATAGAATTTTTTTTTAAGTTGATAGACAGACTGACTTCTGTCCTTCGCATCCAAGGTTTCCTTCACATAATCTAATATCCACAAGGCATACTAAAAACATCCTGATTCAATAAAAAACACATTATCTGCAGTAAAAACACCTTACAGACATGAGAGATGTACATACCCCTCTGCTTCCTCCACTGAAACATGTCGCTCTTTGTCCAGGTCAATTTTATTGCCTAAAAAAAGAAAGTATATGTTCACAGCAAATAAGAAATATTACATCAAAATTGTATAATGCATATAAAGTCGTGATTATGGAAAGTTTCAGACATAACCATTCATTGCATCTTTATTTAATATTCAGTCTAATAAGATAATGCTTTTCTACTATCAATAATAACACATTTACCATCATCGTTCCCACTCTTTAAGACCAAAGAATTCCCATGACTTCTCCAGTTTAAGGATTTCGAGTAAATCATTTTTGAGTTTCTGCTCACAGAGAGCGATAAAAATAGCTGATGATATGTTTTAGAGCTGAGCACAACTGGAAAAATTGGATATTCCCATGATCTTAAGATTTTATCCATTTCTAGTTTCCCAGGCAATCACCATTTTAAAAATCTCTCATATCTTCCATGACTAGGGAACCCTGTAACATCTTTAAACCCATTTGCCAGATTTCCCACCAAAATCACCCCAATGTTACTCACCTACTATACATAAACAGATCTCATTCCCCAACATTTTCCTCAATTCTTTTACCCAATTCTTCACCTATCAAGAAAACAAGAGTTAGGGTTACAGCAAGAACAAATCATTAAAAAAACCATTTACCATATTAATCTACAAACTAGAACCCAATAATATAATATCACCCAGTAAAATACTGTGTCTTGAAGAATAGTAAAAAACTTGAGAACTGATGTAATACATTAATCGTTGGCTTTCATAGTCATTATTATATTCTAGGGGAGTGACGAGAGTGTTACGAGATTTTGCAATATTAAAACGTGATGATATTTCTCATCGAGGTGAAAGCGGTCTCGCTATTTCAGCAGAGTTGAGTTTGTGGCAAAAACATTTTCCAGTGCTTGCATTATGTCATACTCAGAAGGTAGACCTGGAGTTATATTCGTTAACATTATTATTGCCTCGTTATTTTATATGTATTTTAAATCCTTTTAAAGGCTATTGTTCACTTAGGTCTATTTTTATTACCACAAAAAATATTATCCGATTACTCAATCAAAATAATTAGGGATGCACCGAAATGAAAATTCTTGGCCGAAACCGAAAACCGAAAAAGAGGAAACTAAGGCCGAAAACTGAAACCCCGAAATAAATTATGCCAATTATTAGTACCATTGCATTTATGGCTATGACTGTGTACTAACTTTACTATAATCAAGGCATTGCATAAATTAATATTAAAGTTTCAAAGAATAAATCAATTTAAATTTTATGCAAATATTTATTTAGCACATTGCAAAGTATAAAATTAAATGTTTAACTTGACCCCACTCGTGTACATTAAATAATAATGTAAAGCCTACTGGCCTGCAGAAAGGTTTAAAAATGAAATGTTCTCTCATAAAAACAAAGTGCATTTAGGTCAATACTGCCATAGCCCATAATAATATCTGCAGCTATATGCTCATGGACGTGAGTTGCAAAAACCATAAACGGCTAAGGTAAACACACACACCTCTGATAAATGACGGCTGCTCTGCACACACACGCAAGGTCTCTCGCTCCCTCTCTCTGCCGCGCACGCGCGCTATATGCGCGCTCATGCTCGCTCGCGATTCCGGGAGATTTAAACTAATTTGCGGGCATCAGGGAGCCGCTATCAATACGCGGGAGACTCCCGGAACTTCCGGAAGACTTGGGACGTCTGTGTTTTAAAAATCGCTGTCCGTGGGTCACTCTCAGATATATTGAAATACGTCCACACCGCAGATATGTTGCTTCAGACAAGCACGTGCAGGTCGCGGTATCTGCTGTTTGCGTCATCACAACATTTCGGCCGTATTGTTTCGGTGATAAAAGTCTTTCGGCCGAAAACGCACTTTTGGGCCATTTTCGGCCGAATATTTTCGGTGGCCGAATATTCGGTGCATCCCTAAAAATAATCGACCGTTTATTCGAATGACAAAATAATCGTGAGAGCCCAAGATTAGTGAAAACATTTCAAAGTGCACCTGCATTGTTTTGCATTTTGTGACTTTCAGTCACATATTTTGACATTGAAGATTTCTTAAAATAGTGTTAAAATATCGTCTGGCCTCATTCTCATGTATAGCCTTCTCGTGAGATAAGTGTATCGTCCCACCTCATTAGTTTCTGATCATTTAATGTAAGCATTCACCTTCTGAAACGAGTCCTCATCCGTGACGTCGTACACCAATATGGCGCCATTGGAATCTCTGTAGTAGATCGGTCCAAGGGCATGAAAACGCTCCTGACCAGCCGTATCCTGAGACCAAAGTAAACATATTCAAGAACAGAAACCTAGTGGTTGTCCACTTAGAAGAACCAATTAGCTACTGTGAAGAGTTTCATGACTGAATTATGCATTTTAACTACTTTTTGCAATGCTCATGCAGGCATCTTGTGTTCGATACGCAACTGACTGGAAAATTCTTGTCAGAAACTTGGAAGTAAAGTGCAAACCTGACTATGACGAGATGAGAGTTATTGTGTTTGGCTCATGGAGTTACATTTTGAACACATTACTGGTGTTATTGTGAAGAAAGTCATCTTTCATCAGGACGCAAAATATATTTCAACAAACATGCTACGCTTCTGAAACATCTTTCCGTTACAGCTGACATCCCCTCGAATCACTGGGCTCCATTCTGGTAACGCCCACTTTTATCAGCACAAAAACAAAATAATATCTAGAAAAAAAACCTACATTTTCCTCATTGGTGTTTGTGAACGCTACTTTAAGACTGCATCTCACCAACTATTGAGTACGAGCTGTTCATTCTCACAGACATCTCACAGGCATTTATACAGGGATCACTACCTTCATTCCAAAACAAGACTTTGCTTAATCTTTTTATTCAAGATCAACTGCTACACAAATGCTACAACCACAGTGAGGAATGTGTGTGACTCACCCATATAGCCAGATTGACTCTCTTTCCTGTGATGTTGAGCTTCTTTGTAAGGAACGATGCCTGCAAACAAAGACATAAATGCATAAATTTGTATTAATTCAGAAGATTGAAGTCGATTTACATTTCAGCATGCCAGCAGCCATATCACCCTGTAGGCCAGGACTGGTTTCCCACTGAAGCTAAGCAGGACTGAGCCTGGTCAGTACCTGGATGGGAGACCTCCTGGGAAAAAAAAGTGTTAGTGAGGCCAGCAGGGGGCACTCACCCTGTGGTCTGTGTGGGTCCTAATGCCCCAGGATAGTGAAGGGGACACTATACTGTCAAAAAGCCCCGTCCTTCGGATGAGATGTTAAACCAAGGACCTGACTCTCTGTGGTCGTTAAAAATCCCATGGCACTTCTCTTAAAGAGTAGGGGTGTAACTCCGGTGTCCTGGTAAAATTCCAAATCAAATCAATCATGGCCTCCTAATAATAATCCCCATGCTTTGAATGGCTCTATCACTCTTTCTCTCTCTATAGCTGGTGTGTGGTGAGCGCACTGGTGTTGTTTGACTGTGGCTGTCGTTGCATCATCCAAGTAGATGCACACTGGTGGTGGTTGAGAAGAGATCCACTGACATGATTGTAAAGCGCTTTGGTTGTACAGTAGTACATAGGAAAGCCCTGTATAAATGCCTCATTTAATTTTATTTCATTTCAAACTTATGAATTTCACTTGACGTGCCACTAACTTCTACAGTAATTGGAAGACATTTAAACAAAGTAGTTCAGACACCTAATGTTCAAGAATGCCTGATTTAGGCCCCGATCACACCTAACGCGTTTTTCAGGTTCGAAAACGCGAGACACACAGCCCTTACCATCACACAGAACGAGCAGTGCGCTGCGTTTTTTTATGTTGCTAGGCAACCACTGAAACAGCTGTCCTGTCAGTCAAGTAAACGTCAAATCTGCCTTTTATTAACTTTATTTACTTTCTGTTAACATTGTGGTAGTTACGGTTCGTGAAGTCGTTAAGCTCCTGAGAACCCGCGAGAGCACCACAAGTTCATCCTCCATCATCGCACTCTCCGGGCGTTCAAGCAACTGTAGCTTTCATCATTACAACGGAAGGCCCACCTCTCCATTCATTCGATTGGACAGTGGAAAAAAGCGCGATGACGTCGGGCGCTTTTTCCGCTCGGAGTTGCTTTTTTTTTCAACTTCAAAAACGGGAGGCGCAGGAGGCGCATAAACAGCGCGCAGAACACTCGCTGCCATAGGAAACCAATTGAAAATAGGCGCCTCTCACTGCCAAAAACGCGTCAGGTGTGATCGGCCCCTAAGGGTGTTCACACTTAGTTCGGTTTGCTTCAAGATTAGTTTGGTCCGGAACAAAAAAAAAACCCATTTAGTCCTGGTCTGCTTAGCATTCAATGAAATATTAACTTAAATTCTCACTCAGGGCTAGTAAGACAATTTTTTACGTCTAAGGGGTTCGGCTGAAGAAGAAAAAAAGCTTGGTCAAAGAGGAATGATTATAATCCATACAATCATTATAATGGATTATTGACAACATGTAGCAGATTTCACAGTGTTACATAAAGGCCACAGCAGACTTTCCTGTATGCTTTATAGTTTGTTACACAGTAACATGGATGAATTATTACAAATCCATCCTCATTCTAAACTCAGCCACAGTGATAAAAATCTTTGATGGCCTTTCATTATATTTAATGTTGAGTTTTAAAGGATTATGCTAACCAATGCAGTTTAAAATAAAACATAAAAATACCCTTTTTCCCACAGAAAAAAAAGAAAAGAAGATCATACAGGTTTGGAACAACATGAGAGTGGTTAAATGATGAACATGTTTTTGAGTGAACTAACCCTGTAAATATACATAGATTTATAGTTACATAAGGCATAAGATATACACACCCTTTGATAACTGATAAAAGACGTCTTAATTGTTATAAGGACAAAGGGGGACAGTATTGAAAAATCAAATAGGCTATATAATCAATACATCATTCTTCCCTTTATGTTATTTCAAAATGTGGAAAATATTAATCTTGTATAATAATACAAGTATAATAATTATTTAGACTCTTGACTGGTGTATGGACTGGTTTTGACTACTTAAGGTATAAAAAAAATGTTTTAAACTACACACAAAAGTTTGGGGTCAGTAAGATTTATTAGGCTATTTGTTTGTATTGACAAAATATACAGTAGTCAACATTTGAAGTGGATCAAAACCTTTCGAAGTTATACATGAATTTTGAACAATAGCCTACCGGTTCTTGTCTTAGGGCAACTTTGATGAACTTTTTTGATCCACTTCAAATGTTGACTACTGTATATATGTATGTATATATATGAAGACTTCAGATGCAAAAGCCTCTAAGTCCATCTAAAGTTTTTTTTTAATTTTACCACCATTTCTGAATGGGCTGAGGCTGGGATTTAGTGAGTTTGAAGTTAAAGTATTTGATGAATGTATAGCCTTCTATGTGTAGAGGCTTTTGCATCGGAGGTCTTCATAAATATATATATATATATATATATATATATATATATATATATATATATATATATATATATATATATATATATAAATAGCCTATACATATACTTTTATTCAGCAAGGACACATTCGATTAGTCAAAAGTGCCAGTATTTTTTTCACTGTCACATAAAATTCTATTTCAAATAAATTGTGTTTTTTAGGACTTTCTATTCATAAAAAAAAATCCCGAAAAAAAGTATCATCAGGGTTTCCACAAAAATATTAAACCGGTTTTCAACATTGATAATAATAAGTTGAGTATCAAATCATACAGAATGATTTCTGAAGGATCATGTGACACTGAAGACTGGAATAATGATGCTGAAATTTCAGCTTTGATCATAGGAATAAATTACAGTTTAAGATATTTACAAATAAAAAGCAGTTATTTTAAAATGCAATAATATTTCACAACTGAAAATACACAACATCTGTTCTAATCTTTCTGTCATAATTCTGTCACTACCCATTTCCATCATAACTAAATATGTGCACACAAACATCACAAATGAACTGAACATGTTTTGGTTCTTATGAAAAAAAAGAACAGGAAGAGCAGCAGTTTCCTCTAACTGAATATATACAGGTAACGTTAGGCTAGTTGATGAAAAACTTGGGCATAAATTAGTGACCACATAAAGATTTAGGTTTAAATGCCCAACGGATTTTTTTAAAGAACAATAATTTCAAGTGGTAGCATGAAAAACAGTAAACATAATTATACAAGAACTAACTAGTCAAACGGTGTTTGGATTACAAATGAAAGCTTATCGCGTGGCACTACAGGCCACTGCTTGACATCTCATGTTAAATATATAGATATTATACACAGAATATGATTATATACACCATTTTTATTCGAATTGCATATATAATCTTATTATCGTGCTATATAGGCTAATCTATCACAATCTAGGCCCACCATCTACTACTATAGGGAAAACAAAAACGAGCAAAGCAACTTAATAAGCTAACAAATCGTTTATTACAACAAGTAAACACACAATATTTTCGATATATTACAGCTGGCTCACACATATAATAACGTCGAGTAACGTTCGTTCAGCAGACTCGCTCACCTGAAGGGTGGTGATGTGTTTGTCGTTGAATTTGTTCTCACAGTATCGCAGCACCAGCGATGTTTTGCCGACGCAACCCTCCCCCAGAAGCACCACCTTGAACGAGTACGTCTTCCCTCCAGCCGCCGCCATGCCCAAACTCTCTCTCTCTCCCGGACGCAAAAACAAAGCCTGATTCGAGCCCCACTAGCCGATCACAGCAGCCATATAGATCCACAGATGACAGTAACGCACACAAAGAGCCACCGATCTGCGCTTCGCATGAAGTCTTCGCACTGATTCCACTGTTAAACACTGATTCACTCCTGTTGAAGATCTGCCATCAGTCTAATGGCGCTCTGTGTCTGTGACGTGACTGAGAGGTGGTCAGGTGATCCACGGGGCCGCGGCTCGGTTTCCTATGAGACTCACACGATTTATTCCTGCAGGGGGCGCGCGGTGGCTCAGACTGAGAGACTGAATGCATTGAGCCGCTTCAGACGTTTTGTTTGATTTATTTCTGGTGCAGAAATTAGTTTGTTAAAATATGTAATCATTTTAAATAGGTTGTTTAAAAAATTTTTAAGATCAATAAATCACACACTTCAACTTACCCCCCCCCAAATTTCTCTAAAGGCAAACGGTAATCCAAAACGCCTGTGATTCGTCAATCTTGGTTCAGCGCAGAGAAAAGTAACACGAATCACGCGAAAGCCACCTGAATTATAACGACGATGAACTTAAAGGGATAGTTCACCCAAAAATGAAAATTCTGTCATTAATTGACCCTCATGTCGTAAAACAGCATTTTATGAAGAGGCACGATTGCTTTATAGGCTATGATGAACAGATTTAATTTAGACTTTTATTCACATGTAAAAATTCAACAACTCCAGTTGTGGTAAAAGGGTTTGTTAAACAGTTTGTTTGACACGTGAGAACCAATTAGGTTCATTCTCTGTTGTTTGAGCTTCTTCAAGAACCAATGAGGTTTGTCAAGCGTCAATCATGTTCGGTTGAGCTTCTGTTTATGTTTGTTGATCATTGTTAATATGTGAATAAAAGCCTAAATTAAATCTGTTCCTCATCTAAAGTGATTGAGTCTCTACAGAAAATGTGTACAAAACCACTCAATTCATGTGGATTATTTTTCCGATCTCTTTATGAACTTTTTGAAGCATCAAAGTGGTTGTTGCATACTGTCAATGGAGGGACAGAAAGCTCTCAGATTTCCTCAAAAAGATCTTAATTTTTGTTCTGAAAATGAACGAAAGTCTTACGGGTTTGGAAAGACATGATGATGAGTAAATGATGACAGAATTTTCATTTTTGAGGGAACTAACCCTTTAAATAAATAAAAAATAAAGCCTGGTTTCACAGACAGGGGTTAGATTAAGTCAGGATTAGGCCTTAGTTTAATTATGGCATTTAACTAGCTTTTATAAATGTGCCTTAGAAAGAAAAGAAAAACATTACTGGTGTGCATCTTGAGACAAAACAATAGCACTGACATATTTTAAGATCTGTGTCATTGTAAGTTGCTTTCAGTTAAAACATCTCAAACATGTATTTTAGTGGGACTATAGGCTTAAACCTTGAACTGGGGGAAAGAGAAGAGATGTAAATTATGATAGTTATAAACATCTGACCAATCAGAGACAACATCTGGGCCATTAATCCCCTCCTATTTAGTATAAATTTTCTTTCCATTCTACCAACTGATTATTCTTGTATAGTCAGAACTGACAGTAGTTGCTAGAAAGTCTTATGACTTTTAAAAGCAGCAGATACCATATAATTCACGAGTGACATATTACGTGTAAAAATGTAAAATAATAAAAAAGGAGAAATACTTGGCCAATGTTTTCTTATAAATTGATCTACTGTCAAAAGTAAACTATCATGTAGGCTATTGGTTGTGTTTTATTGTTTAGTATGAAATGTATCAAAATATTAATCAAAATGAAAGATCTTTATTGGAATGTGTCAATGAGGAAACTATTTAAACAGATTAGTTTAAGCTAACCTTCTAAAATAAAACTTTTTACATATGTTTTTTTTTTTTTTTGTCATTTGCCTACTTTTTAAAAATCTAATTAAAAGGAATTTAAACATGATTAAATAATTTGTCAAATATCTTTACAGATAAGCTGCTTCTTATGGTCTTTGTATTAGGTCTGATTGTTATGGTCTTAGAAATTACAGATCCAAGATGGATATTTCAAAACTCCAGGAGTGCAGTTACCCTCCAACTAATCGCATAAAATACATCAGATCTATTTTGGGCGATGCATTTTGGCAGGGATGCGTTTTGCTGCATGGTGAATGTCAGACTTCAGATTGCCATGGCAACAGCAGAGAGCTACAGTACATGTTTGCCACAAGACGACACAGCAGACTGACTTTGGCAGATCTGAATTGTTTAAGAAGAAAATCATCCAACATGATCTCCTCTTAAGAGCTCATGAGTAAGAAATGGAGGATTTGTGGGGTGTCTATGAGGTGTTGAAGATGACGATGAGTTGTGCTTGAGGATGGGCATCATCGTTGTAGAAGGAACATTCTAGAAAATACATGTTCTTTAAGAAGTCACTAAGCAAAAACATGGCATTGCAGTCAAGGTCCTGGTTTTTATGAATGCTAGCCTGAGTTCTGAATGAAGAAGGCCGTCATGTGACTTTTTCTGACAGCCCTTTCTTGATCAAGCCTGGTCCAGAGCCATAGAGAGAAAGAGTTGCGACACTCTTTGATGTCGCCGCTATGGCTGTCACGTGGTTCATGTAAGCCCCAATAGTTCTAAAACATACGCTGGCTGTCATGTTATTCTATGGGACAGACAGCAGCGACTGCATTATTGAACGGTAATATGAAATAAAACACACACCCAAGTACTTTTTCAGCTGGTATTGCATTTTTTTAATGCCAGTTTTGCATTTGGAGAGGCAGGGTGACAACGAAAATACTGCATTATTTAGAAGTTTTAGGTTATATTTTTGGAGGGAAAAGCTTAGTGTCCATGTTCGCATGGGTAATAGCACTGGCTGTAGCGGCTCCAACTTAACTTTGGCATATCATTAATCTGATAATAAACGTCTCATGATTTAGCACAACTGGCCTGTATTAGGCTATTGATTCTCATGATTTTGATATAAATTCCGATCCAGCCATTAGCCTACCTTCGTGATCACGCAGAGGTTTGCCGTGACGGTCCGTTCTGAAGTCACAGAAGCTAGCTCATTTCTTCTGATGAAAGAGACCACCCCAGAACCACAAATGTAAAACATGACCATGTTAAGACTAAGAATATAATTTTATGATTAAGCCATACACATTATCAAAACTTTAACAGATTAAAAACAAATTTACGCTTTATGTTTGGATTTATAAGTAGGCTAAGTGTAGAGTGAAGATTTTTCTAAGAGTAAGGGTATAGCTGTAACTCAAAGTAACTTAAGCAATTAACTAATAAATCATTTAAACGTCTGTTACAATACAGCACTTGTGACATAAATTAAGCATGGCTGATACAAATGAAGGTTTTCAAATAATTTTTTTTTTTTATTAAACAATGACAAACAACAAAAATGCGTGCTTGTGTGAGTGAACAAGAAAAATGCAAATATAGTTCTATTGTGGCACTACATGATATAAAACCCTCCATCACGTCACATAATGAAAAGTTAAATCCTAAAAAAATAAAAAAATAAAATCAAAGTTGCTATAAAGGTGGTATAAAGGTGGTAGCGATTCATTACCGAACTCTTAACTGTTACTGTCACAGCTGACGAAGTTGCGCTAGCTAACTAGTTAGCATGCAGTGCTTGAAAATTGGTTGAAACAACCAAGATAAAATATAAATAATTACGCTGTGCATATACAAATAAAGACCAGTATAAGCATCGCAAAGGGCCTCTGATACAATTTAGACAGTTGACAATTCAAAAGAGGTCGATATTTCAGCAACTTTACCTCTGGAACAACTCGACGCGGAGCAATGTAAGTGAATGGGGTCCAACGGCCAAATGACAGTGTTTAGAACTATTCCGATCTTCAAATCCCGGAAGTAGGCGGTTACGAGCGCCGCCATTGATTACAACGAAGGTCTATGGAAGTGTCGCAACTCTTTTCTCTATATGGCTCTGGCCTGGTCTATAAAAGAAGCTTTCGCACAAAGAACCAAGTGATGCTGACTGAGAATCAAAGACTACATTTCATGCAAGACTGCTTTAATATTTACCTCGCTTTTAAGTTGTTCTCTCTCTCTCTCTCTCTCTCTCTCTCTCTCTCTCTCTCTCTCTCTCTCTCTCTCTCTTCTGTGCTTCTGATAGACTTAAGTCTTTTTGACTTGACTGAGCAAATAACATTCGAGTTGGCTTGACAAAACCTTGTCCGAAAGTTGCCTAGTCTTCTTAGTGGCTGCAATAATCAAATCAATTATTATTATGACATAACATAGCACATGTAGGCCTGCAAGATGTCTGTTAAATATCACTTCATCTGGAGAGCATGCATCTGCTGTTTACTAACATCTGATAGACGTCTTTAAGATGTCAGTCTTACATACATTCTAAATCATAAACATCTTAAAAGATATTTTCTAAATGTCTATTTGACATCTGACAGGAAACGTCCTATAGACGTATTGCAGATGAGCAAACAATCTAAAAAATTAGTCTTCCAGATGTACATCAAATAGACGTCTTCGTGGGGTACGTGTGCTATCAGTTTCGAGATGTGCAGAATCTGCAGATGTATTTATTAATTCGTAGAAAATGTACTTTGGCCAATAAAGTTTTTTCATCTCATGTTTTTTTCCTACTCATTTTCTCTTTTGAGAAATAACAATTCACAAATGAATCAATCATTCCCTTGAACGGGTTTAGAACCGAATCGCAGAGCGTTTTTGAATCACTGGACTAGTTTGTGAGGTGATTTGGTACTTGAATTCTAAACAACGAAGCATTAAACATAATAAACACAAGTAAATGGTGAAGACAGCTGCAAACATTATTATGAATGGTTAATTCATCACAGAAAAAAAAAAGAAAAAAAAAATCATAATTCTTCTATCTTTCCACGAGCTATAGAAATGTATGCTATTCTCGTTTTACTACAGTTGTATTTGACTAAAATAAACAACAGGTTTAAAAGATAACTATTTAAATGACTATTTTTTATTTGTTATGGACCAGACGTAACATAGCCTGAATCGGTTCTATAAAATGAATTGATCAACCGAATCGACTCGCTAAATGAATCCTCTCAGCGCTAGAGAGACACAGGGTGTGTGATCACAGAAGAAGCGGAATTATTGTATTAAACAGCCATCGTTTCAGTGTCTCAACATAGAGACACTGCAGCCTCGACTGACATTCATAAAGGCATAATGTATTTTTAATAAAACGAGGAGAATCATGTTCGTCAACGCGGCATTAGTCGTTATTTCTTTATTGATGGGATTTCACGTCACAGGTGAGGCTAAAAACAATATCGATATCGATGTTTGTTTTAATTCTTGCTGTAATAATTTCCTCATTTGCTACTGTAAGAGTGAATTCGGCGTTTATTTGGCAAATACATATGGTGTGTTTTTAATAATATATGGGCAGTTGGATTATTTGAAGGCTAGAAGGAGTAAATAAAACCAATTTCATGTCATGGAAATAGTGAAATTATGCGAACCTATATTAGACAGGAAAATGTTTATCTAGTCAGTGCTAAAATGAATAAGAATATCACCTATGCACAGTCATTTCTGAAGCGCAGATCAGGTACAGTAGCAGATAACGCAGATATTCATTACTTTTTTTCTTTTTTTTTTTTTTTCTTTTTTTTTGTAGCCGTTGTCTTGCGCCTGTGTCATGTTCATACGATATTTATTTTGATGTTGTATGATACAATATATTATATTATTGATAATTTGCAAAAATTATTTATTAAGGCTGACTTGAGTGTTGAGTTTTCTTTCTTATAGATAGATAGATAGATAGATAGATAGATAGATAGATAGATAGATAGATAGATAGATAGAGTTTGGAAGGTCATGGTGATTAGTAAATGATTAAAAACTTTACATTTTGGAGTGAATTATCCCAAAAGGAAAAATAAATAAATAAAATGCATTTATTGTCATCTTTGGGTTCATCAACACTCTTAAAGATATTTATAATGGATATTAAAAGTTCTTCATGGAACCATAGATGCCAATAAAGAACCTTGATTTTTAAGAGTGAATGCCATTTATTTTAATTGGATTTTCTTGGCTCCAAGTGGTCCAAGTTTCATTTGTATCGGACATCAAAATTGTTTCCTTTACGCATGATCCCTAGATATTTTACATTCTTACACATCCAGTCAGTCAGATTTCATTACAATGTTGAGTTCTTGAAGTTATTCACTTGTGTTTTTATGTGCATATTTACAAAACAAGACAACAAAAGTTGTATTCAATATGCAAAAAATATATATTATAAAATGTACTGTTGTGGCCCTGGATTGAAATTGGTTTAATAGAGTATTCCAGTCATTAGGCTATATAGTAACAGCTGTGACGTGAAACTCTTGTTTCAGGGGGCATCTCTGAGGACGATGAAGTTTATCAGAGACCGCATCGACGCATAGCTAATGGATTGACTGGCCTCGTGCATCAGCACACGGGTGTCCTCAGCCAGGGAAAGGCTTTGGGATTTCATGGGGAATTGCTTCAGACTCAGTCCCGTGGTCGATTGGCCAAGCTGATGCCTGCAGTGTTTCTAGAATCCCATTTCCGAAGAGCTCCACAGAGGCAGTCAGACCTCAACTTCGTGCAAAACATCGACCGTGTGGAGAACAAGCCTGTGTCTGCCCACCACACGGTCACAATGGTGAGATCCTACACACATTGAGATGTTTTAGTTACTTTTAAGGGATAGTTCACACACATTTTTTCATTCTGTCATCATTTACTCACCAAACCTGTCATTCCAAACCTGTGAGACTTTTTCGTTCATCTTCGGAACACAAATAAAGATCTTTTTGATGAAATCAAGAGTTTTCTGTCCCTTCATTGACAATATGCAACTACCACTTTGTCGCTCATAGTTCAAAGTTCATAAAGAGATTGTAAAACTAATCCATATGAATTGAGCGGATTAGTCCAAATTTTCTGAAGAGACACAATCGCTTTATATGATGAACAGATTTAATTTAGGTTTTTATTCACATATAAACATTGATCAGTGAAACATAAACAGAAGCTCAACCGAACCTGCTTGACGCACGAGAACAAACCTCTTGCGGAAGCTCAAACGTGCTGTGTAACACGAGAATGAACCTCACTGGTTCTCACACGTCAAGCGAATATGCTTCATCTGCTGTTTATCACAACTGATGTGTGAGTTAATGAATGTTTATATGTGAATAAAAGCCTAAATTCAATCTGTTCATCATATACAGCGATCGAGTCTCTTCAGAAAATGTTGGACTTTTATGATCTCTTCGTGAACTTTTTGAAGCGTCAAAGTGGTAGTTGCGTCTGTCAATGGAGGGACAGAAAGCTTTAAGATTTCATCAATGCTCGGGCAGTTCCTTCATACACAGAGCGGTCATCGACAGGTAAAAAAAAAAAGGCGCCATTTGAGGCGTTATAGTGTTTTCCTAACAACTACAGACAGATTGGAAGAATAAGTCCAAATGGACTCGATTTCAAAGCCGCAATTCCATGTTCTGATGCAAATATAAATGTAAATGGTGCACACTAACAGCGAGTGTTAAGGCCGTTTCACAACGGACGCAGCAGTGGAGTGTCTAGTTCATTTTCACAGAGAATTTCATTCCTGTTTTTCCATTGTTTTTCTATGTAAACAGACATGTTTGACCGTTGCGCTTCTTTTGCAGCATCTCATGCATAACACATTTATATTGAGCTCAAGTTAAAAGAAGTTCAACTTTTAAAAAACACGCCTCTAGAAAAATAGTTTTAGCCGCAGATATGGCAAGTTGAGACATCTGTGCCTTTGTTCATACGGACATCTGACTGCTAAGTAGGGTTTGTGTTTTCAGCAATAGTGCTTTACTGAGAAAAGAAGGTCAGGGAAAATCTGCAAATGGAAAAAATTTTGGCAGTGTTTTTTTTTTTTTTTTTACTTGTTACTTTGCACTTAAAAAAAATTAATAAAATAATAATATTTACTATTTATTCAAGTTTATTTTATTTTATTTAGGATAATATATTTTTGACCCTTAATTTCCATGATCTAAATAATTAAAAGGTTGTCATTTGAAAGTGTGTAGGCCTACTTGCATTATTATGCTGTTATATTAGGATTATATATTCAGTGGCATAAAATGGTCTTAAAATGACAATAATATCGTTTACCGCAATTATTTCTGGGACGATATATCGCAAAACAAAAAGTAGTTATCGTGACAGGCCTAGTGATGAATGACAGAATTACAATTTTTGGATGAACTAACCCTATAATTTGAAAAGGGTGAGATCAGATAAATGAAATGTTTGCCACATATTTTTAAAGACGTACACACATGCCTGCACATGCCTTTTATATAGTGTGTTTAGTGGTCTCTCAATCAGCTTTCTCTGTTTGAATGAGAGTCAGTTTATTTTCCCCTCTTAAGGTTTAATTTGAAGTAAAAAAAAAATCAATATTTTTCTGTATTGATCCTTATACAATGTTAGAATTGCAAGTGTTCATACTTAATTCCGAACATAAACCTGCGTGTCTTAATCACTTAAATAAACATGTTACTGACTGGATCAAAACAAGATGCCAGATGTGGCCAGGCAAGGTGCCAGCAATGTTGCTAGGGTGTTCTGGGTGTTTGCTAGGTGGTTATTGTGGGGTGCGTTTGATGTACAATGACAATGCACAGTGAATTCTGCTTAAGTACCATAGTACAATACATTAGCTAGTCATGACTTTTTCTCGAAACTGTACTGACTTTGTAACATCCGTTGTTTGAACCACGTTGGTTAAAAAATATGGAATCGTTGTTAAAGACGTCGTAATGAAGGAGTAACTTCTGCTCCGTCCCACCGACTCCCCCTTGGTCAGGCGTCGCTCCACTTACATACAGGCCATCCGCTATCCCTTTTCCCCTATGGCTGCAGCGGGCTCCTTTCTCCCTTCAGCATCGCCAATGTCCGATGTCGGCAGCCACGCCTTCTACATCTAGGCTCCTCCCGCATTCGTCTCTGCCGTGGGCGGTCGGCTCTGGGGAGCTCTGGGTCTGCGCCATCGGACTTTCTCCACCCTCAACATCTGGGTCTCGTCGTCACCAGCCCTTCACCACATCCCGCCTCCATCCCTTCACTTCAGCCTCCCTGAAACGTTTCGCCATCTCCTCGTCCTCCTCCAAAGCCCTCTCCGGCCCTCCCTCTGTTCTGCCCCAGTGCGAGGTCACGCCTTGCCAGAGGGGGCGACATGTCACCATTATCATCATGGACTTTTAATTTGTTTTCATTCTAATCATGTGTTCCTTTGTTCAGTTTTCCCGCTCCTCATTTGTGTTCATTGGTTTCAGCTGTGTCCTATTAATTATCCTTGTTTGATCTCTCACATTCATTCTCTGTTCGGTCTATGTTGCATTTAGTGTGTGTTGCCCTTCCTGTCTGTTTATTCTTTGTATTATTGTCATTAAACTTCGTGTTGGAATTATATTCATCATCTTCGTCTAACTTCCTGCAACCACCCGTGACAGTAAGATTATTGTTGGAAATAACAAACTTGTCGATGTCTACTTTACTATATTTGTTCTCCATTGTTTTGCTTTGTTTACAGATGTTTGATTCACGGATACTTGCATCATACTCCCGTGTTTCCTTGGGTGCTAGAGCACCCACTTAAAGCAATTCTTTCATTCTTTCAACAAACTACGGGTATGTTTACTTGTCAACGATATGCTTAAAACTGAGATGTTTTCCTTTGAGTTTTCCACGTACAGACGACATCATTGTCAAAACGATCTCCATTCACACAGATCCGCGAAAATGACTAAAACGCTGTATTCTGCTGCCAGGCCATTAGATGGCGATGAAATACTGTAGATTGAACACGTAATACGCATGTGCACGACATCATCGTCTCTTGATCGATTCGGTATGAAACCTCAAAATGAATAAATACAGTCAAATGCGAACTCAGAATATTACGCAAACCTGCAATAATCAAATATGTTAAATTACACAAATATACGTTATTTATTTAATCTCACTTTATTAACCAGTGTCTTCATTGCTGACCTTTCATGATATAATTCAACCATAAAAATAAGCAAAAATGACTTGAGATAAACATTACATTTCTGTTTCATTTTTTTGTTATTATTGCTGAAGTAAGAGTGTTTCTTCTTCCGTGTCAGCTGGACAGCTGAAAAGTTTGTACAGGCGTGAATTTGCATTTACTTCAGCCTGAGGCTTATTCATTTCACTTTTGGTATGAAAGGGCCTTTAATTTTTTTGTTATGAAAAAAAAAAACCAAGCAAGCCCAACCCAGCTTAGAAAAAGTAACACAAAAACCAACTCGATTTCCATAAAAAGTAACTACTGTAAGTAATGCAATTAGTTACTTTTTTAGAGAGTGACACAATATTGTAATGTAGTGATGTAAGTCTGTGGGATTTTTTCACTTATTTTACTCGCCACCATATAAAAACTGTAAGTCGGATCACTTAAAGTTGCAATGAAACACAAGCGACATATCTTTTCTTCTGTATTGTATCACATCCGAGTGTAATGGATTATCGAAAAAGAAACCTGAAACTTGTGGGAACTTGGTTTTATGCATGGGCTTTTGATTGAATTTTGAGTGCATTGGACTTAAAAATGGAGGCAGCTGAATGTGAGCTTGCAGGGGCAGGTTAAAGTGGACTTAAATGATTGGAGAAAAATCTTTTGTTTCCACTGCAAGATCCAGTTATAAAAATATTTTGATTAAACATTAAGAGGTAAAAAAAAATCAAACATATTCAAAGGTGAATTGTTTACAATATGATCTACAATATGCATTTAGAAAATAGATTTTAATTTCATGTTGACTAAAGAAGCAACACACCTCTCCTCAGTGATTTGCATGATTTAAGGTGTTTTATTTTATATGGTAGTTTAGGTATATGAGTAACATTAATAGATATATTTGCTGTAGCAACACCTCTCATAAAGATGAATAGGTTTGACATTGAGTTTGGCGCTGAACATTTGGCAACTGTCTATACGTACCAGATTAAATAATGTGTTTATGCAAGTATTACAGTGAGGAGGATGTGTTTTATGGTGGAGTGAGATGAACTCTTTCACCCTCAGAGCCAATTACACTAATGCACCTGATGCGAGACCTCTGGAAGCTTCCACACTCCCACGAGGTGTCCAAAAAAATCAATCACAGCTCGCATATATCACCACTTCAGCTCACAGCACTGCCTGTGAGAGTCACACATTTATATATTTATTTGCTTTAATGCCGGTGAAGCTTAATATGGGATGTGCTCAGTACACAAAAGGTCATTGCAATTTGCCTGTCAAAATTAATGCAGGTTTGAGAAGTACTTCAGTGTGGGTGGTAATTAAAGTCAACATGAAATCAACATCGACCCTGCTTATGTCATGATTGCCCTGTTTTCTGTGCTTGTTATGTGGACTTTGTTTCTCCACATTAGTCCCTCATGGTTTGTACCTGTGTCCTAGCCTTTGTACATAGTATAACTCTTGGCTGTGTCCAAAATCGCCCCCTATACACTTATATAGTGCACTAATTGAGAAGACAGCCATTTTTAGTGCCGTCCAAAAAAGATTGAGTTCACTTATTCACTCCCATAATGGACATCTGCAGAACTTTTTATTCACTCCCTCAGTGGACTATATTAGTGGAGTTATGTAGGGAATAGTAAATGAGGGTATAGGGGGTTTCGGATACAGCTGTTGTATTTCATATAAGGAGGTTTGATTCCAGGGGTTTCAGGGTTGACTCGTACTCCCACCGTAGGAATTAATGGAATCGACTCCACGACTACATTTGCTTTAAATCAAAACAGGGTCAAGAATAAAAATACATGATTGTAGTTGTTATTAAACACTAAATGTATTCTTTTTTCCAACATGAGGAATTACTCTGTTTATTAATACAACACACATTACACTGGTTGCAAGCGGCGTGGCGTGACAAAAGCAAATAGAACCCATTATTAATTCTGATTCACCCAGGAGCTGCACCTGTAAGTTCTGTTTTTGTGATGTTTGAGTTGGGGGAGGCTCGACGCACGAAAAGGGTGCTTTCAAGGTTGGTTGAAAATATGCTTTATTTTTGTAATTAAAACTACATACTTCACCTCTACCAAAACAAAGAAGGAAATCCGCAGGTGAGTTGCAACTTGGCAACTTTACAAACTTAACAAAGACAATTACTAACAACTCAAGGTAGAAACACGGGGCAATATATACAATAGAAAATGAGCAGCTAAATAAGACACAGGTGAAGAACATAATCAGTAACCATAGAAACAATCAGTAACTAAGGCCTGGGACACACTAGACCAGGGGTAGGCAACCTAAGGCACGCGGGTTAATCGCTGGCACACAAGCAAATGCGAGAGAAGTGTCTGTATTTCATTGAGATAAAGTAGTCTACCTGCACACAGATCTACATTTTGATGTAATAATTCCTCATCGTAAAAAAACGCGGAACGCACATGTAGGAAACCTCGTGAATTACGGCCATTTCACGCATAATTTTTTCGGCGTGCATGTTAATCAATGATCACATTCACACCGGGAGCGGGAGCAGCGCGTGAGCGCCCAACAGGAGCGTCGCGTGAGCAGCAGTGAAGCGGGGGTTTCGTCGCCGAGTCTATTTTGTCTGCACTGCTCACGCTCAATTAAAGTGAAAGCCCACTTTTGATGGACAAAATAAATATGATTTCAAACAAAAGTGCCCAAAATGCACAGAATGTGCATGTCTAGTGTGTTTTAACAAGAATTGGATTAGGTTATGTCAGAAAAGAAAATGAAGACTCAAAAATATTTATATAAAATTCACCCATTTAAACTTGTTTTTATTATTCAATTTGGGTAAAAGGATATGGTATTTTATTTAAAAATAATATATAGAAAATAAATATTTGTGTGTGCTGTAAAGTGGTTAGAAAAAATGAAATCGGAATCGGCTAAAATCGGTATCGGCAGGTCAAACTCAATGAAAAATCGGAAATCGGAATCGGCCTAGAAAATTGTCTCTAGATTGAAGTTATAAATACTATTAAATTGTCTATCTAAATCTAAAACAAATTTCAAGAGAAATATTTAAATTTCTGTACTATTTCTGTATAAGCCATTATGAAAATGTAAAATGTTTGTGTATTTATATGAGTGTGTTTGTGTGTGTGTATATATATAGGCTATGTGTGTGTTGTGGCACAGTGATGAACTCGGAAACTTAAAAATGGCACTTTATGACAAAAATGTTGCCGACCCCTGCACTAGACGATATTTAAATCTTAAGCGATTTTAAAACTGTGACAGAACACAGACATAATGACAGTTTCAACCGATTTTTAGAATTATAATCCTCTGAATGCACACACTAGATGATTCAGCCGGACCACGAGACCACACACTTGTTGATTGTTGGAACAATTTCACAGTGAGATGAGATCCCATGAAGACTCGCGAGATCCAACGTGATTTAAATGAATAGTTCACTTCCAAATAAAAATTCTGTCATGATTTACTCACCCTCGAGTTGTTTCAAACCTGTGTGAATTTCTTTCTTCTGTTGAACACAAAGGAATATATTTTGAAGAATGTCGGTAACCAGACGGTTACCCCATTGACTTCCATGGTAGGAAAAAAAATACTATGGAAGTCAATGGGGTCCATCAACTGTCTGGTTACCGACATTCTTCAAAATATATTCCTTTGTGTTCAACAGAAGAAAGAAATTCACACAGGTTTGAAACAAATCGAGGGTGAGGAAATCATGACAGAATTTTCATTTTGAAGTGAACTAATCCTTTAAGAAGAAAAACAAATGGAGGACAATCGACGTCGTCAGCTGGCTCTCCTGGAGTGCGTTCTGTTTTAAAAAAAAAGAATTTGGGTGATCTTCTTTCTCAATACTCCACTTTTGTGGCATGTTTGTGGCTGCCAAATTTCAGTTATAGAAACATGCAACATCCGGTAGGTGTTGCATGTTTTAACCATTGGTGATAGAGACATTTTAAATGAATTTAAATGAAATTTCAATAAATCAACTCATGTCAAACAATGCAGTATTTCTCCTGTACTACACACTACACTACAGCTTTTTTATGCTTAACATTATATTCACATAATCAGACATATTTTGATTGTGTAGTTTACATGTAGAATGGCAGGTATATTTTAATCATATATTTATATTGTTATTATTGTTACAATCATTATATGTAAAATTATTATTAAATGTTTTATATATATTTAATATTTAAAATATTATACCATACATCCATTTTATCATGAATAATAATATTTTTTTTTTATCTTGGGTCAAGTTATAATGTTAGTTGTTTATGACTAAAACAGTGATAATTTAGTAACATATCATTTATTTAATTTTCAATGACCATTTTACACACACTCACCCTTACTAATAACCAAACTGCTTGTTTACATTGAATGCAAATTTTATTTTGATAGTTGTTCTGCTGTTACGAATAAAAAGCATCTATTCTACTGCCTACCTCACAGTAACTGACACCGTGAAGTTACTTATCATCCAGTAGGCGTTATTGACATATAAATGTGGTCATGTGTTTTGATGTTCATCTGTCTGAGATCTGAAAGCTGCAGAAGTTGTCACCGCTCAGTTTCAATAAAAGTTTTGACTTTCATTTCATCGTTTTCACTGAACAATAATCTTTTCTCAAAAGATCAAGGAAAATGTGATTCCTTATGATATGAGGCCTCTACAGTGTTGCAAACGTTTAATCTTTCATTGCATCACACAGGGTTGTCCCTGTTCTTCTACCTCTCTCAGTTCCCATTGTGGTTTGGGAGAGAGTCAATGAAAGATTTGTCTTAAAAGTTATTTTCTGATCTTTGATGTCGGTGTTCCTCTTTCAAGAAGATCTGAGGCTATAGCTTCTGTTCCCACCAGCAGAGGGCACAATCCCCAATCACTCCTGCCCATATTTCCTGTAGACCCGTGTAGATATGCAATTTGGTAACACAATTAATGTGAAGTCTTGTTAGTTTAGGTGCAATTCTAGGCATATATATATATATATATATATATATATATATATATATATATATATATATATATATATATATATATATATATATATATTTATTTGCTAGTTTATAATGTTGATACAAAGCTCTATCAACAAATAAATAAAAACATTATAAAAATCTAGAATCTTCCATGTTATTAACTGTATAATGGATATAGGATAAATTCATTGTGTAATATATATTTTTTGCATGGGCTTTAAAACCGTTCTGTTGATTCTTAATATTTTAGAAAGGATATTGTTCATACACCATTCTTCATGTTTTTAGGAGGAAAATGATGACATAGAACTGTATGTGTCGTCTGTTGGAGTATCAGAACCAATGGCTCATGAGGAAATGATCCAGTTGCTCAACATCAACACCCTTCACCACAGCCCTGGGCCGCTTGCAACCACTGAGGCGTCCACTGAGGTTTGTGGCCTAACTGCTCTTGTGTGAAGTTACAGTCAGCTGTAAAACTACAAAACATATATTTCAGTCATTACAACTCATGTTAATGGATATGACAATGTTAATTTAATGAATTTTGTCTTGGACTAAATATACAAATGCTGCTGCATAGCAAGTATGGACTGTGAGTTGCTGTGAGCATATATATGTTATATACAGAGGTGTGTGAGTGAGTGAGTGAGTGCGTGCATGCGTGCGAGCGAGCGATTCATCGTGCTTTTTACTCCTTTATCATCATGCACTGACGTACTAAGTGATGTTTGAAATCAGATACTCGTGTTGAGCAAGTGTTTCTGACCTCTTGTGATCGAATCAGAAATATGTATTCATTCATTCATTCATTCATTCATTCATTCATTCATTCATTCATTCATTCATTTATTCATTCATTTATTTATTTTTGCCGTATGGGAGGTTTTCAAATATATATTTCAAAATTTTTATTGCTAAAATATATTTCAAAATATATTTACATAAATATGTTTTTGGAAATTTTTTGTATATTTTTGAAAACATTTTTGAAAATATAAATATATATTTTAAAAGCATTTAAAAATACATTTCGCCCTATGTATTTTAATCTAAGAAAATACATTCACATGTCACATTTGAAGAAAAATGTCTCAGGGTACAACTGTAACCATGGTTCGCTGGGAAGGGGAATGAGACACTGCGTCCTAAGGCTCTATGGGGAACCGGTGTTGACAGCGTGACCGGTGTCTGAAGCACGTGCCTAATCACGACAATAACATTGGCGGGTGACAGCCTATGACATCACTAACGGTGTGATTAGAGTTTAAAAGGGTACCTTTAGTACACATCAACAACTTTATCTGAAGGAGATGTGGGCAGGCATACCCGAAGCATGGCAACAAGACGCAGTGTCTTGTTCCCCTTCTCAGGGAATCATGGTTTCATTCGTAACCTGAGGCGTTCCCTATCGAATTGAAACTCGCTCTACATCCTAAGACGCTATGGGGAAGAAATGCCCACTCCAACCTGCTGAAAGAATGAAGAGGGAATGTGAGAACTGACATAAAGTCAATGACTTCGTGGTTAGACATGGAGCTAGGTCCGAAGTAACAGTTCCCTGCTCCAGAGTGACTCTCTTCCCTAGGGCTAAAAACCCTGGCTATACATACTCCATGGGCAGAGCTCAGGGCCTGGTATTCTGGCCCTTCAGGGGACACTATACCCCTGACGAATGGAGGTCTCAGGAAAATCACTCTCAAAACAAGAGGAGACCTAGCAACACTCTAAAACAATATCATCAAAGAGGATAACAGAGAGCCAATGACCTGATATAGTATCCGAGGGGAGCTCTAAGAACAGAGCCTCAGCAGGACGACTCTCTAAAGCGAGAGGAGGCCTGCTATGTTCTACACTAAGGACTGCTTACCAAGGAGGCTCAAAAAAGAGCCTGACAACTACATACACTCTAAACAAAAATGGTGCTAAATAGCACTAAAAGTGGTTCATTGGCTTGTAATCATAGGGGAACCACTTTAAGTGCCATATAGCACCTACCTTTGTCAAATGGTGCTATGTAGAACCATAAGAGGTGCCATATAGCACCTTAACCACCCCAAAGAACCGCTAAAGAACCGCTGAAGAACCAAACTGGGCTTAACAGGTTCTTTAAATGGTAGTGGTGCTATATAGCACCTTAACCACCGCAAAGAACCCCTGAAGAACCGCTGAAGAACCATTTTTTTTTAGTGTGTACTGCTATCCAAGCTGAGCTCTGGGCAGTGGAGGCCTCAGCAGGATGACTCTCTAGAACGAGAGGAAGCCTAGCAACGCCCACCCAGACGACAGTTTAACAAGGAGGCTTAAAAAAGAGCCTACAACCTAGTCCACTGACTAAACAGAGCTCTGAGAGCAGAGGCTTCAGCATGACAACCCTCTATAGCGAGAGGGAGCTTAACTGCGCTCTACGCAAAAGACCACCTCACCAAGGAGGCTCAAAGGGAGCCGTACGAATGTCATGTTATTTTATGCGGAGCTGTAGGGAGTGGAGGTCTCACAACGCTTCCCTAACGATGGTTCCACCAAGGAGGCTCACAGAAAGTCATTCAACCTGGAGTGACCACCCAGACGGAGCTCTAAGAATGGAGGCCTTGGCAGGACAACTCTCTAAAACGAGAGGAGGCCTAAATACGTTCTAAGCTAACGACTGTTTACCAAGAAAGCTCAACAAGAGCTCTACAAGTCAATACTGCTATCCAAACGAAGCTCTGGGGAGCGGAGGTCTCAGCAGGACGACTCTCTCTTTACTCCACCAAAGACAGTTCCACCAAGGAGGCTCACTGAGAGCCATACCACTCAATGTCACTGTCTATAGCAGAATGATACTGAAGTCAGAACAAGCTCATTAAAGGGTGCAGAGGACCTTGCCCATAACTGGGAAGGTTCTACTCCATGCTCATCCTAAATGACCAATGGGAGCTAACAGCTACAACCATTGTAAAACCTGTAATTAAAATTTGGTCTCTAGACTCCAGCACTCTCAGCCATACAACAGGAGAGGTTCACCCAAAGTGAACAGATCACTTCCTGTTGGGGTCCAGAGACCAGAAGAGCTCCGAGCCTTCCTTGGTCGGCAGATCACACGAAAGTATAAGGGGGCAAGGCAAAGTGCTAGCCGCACCATCATAAATGTTCAACTGAGACTCCAGCATTAAACCGAGTTCTCAACTATTAAGGATTCCACTTACATTCGACCACAAAGACATTGCCATCAAGGGGGGGCTGCTGAGTGCTAGCTGCGATCACTCAGAAACAAATGTCTTTGTAGGATCTCAAAACTCCAGACACTCCCGAAGGTGCCTTACGACAAAAAAGGGTCCTCGAACTGGGGCAAAAAGAAAACTTCCTTTTGGGTTCTCGAGTTCGAAAGATAATAATGTAAAGTATTTGATAATTAAAGTCTTCCTTCCAACGTTCCTTCCTAGTCGTGAGCATTTCTGAACACCACCATCCGTAACAGTGAGAACCCATATGCAGATTTATTCAAATAAACAAAATATAAAATGGACAGACTTGAACTTGAACACATCAGCAACAGTTATAGGGAACAAAGCTAGACAAAGGAACAATGAAACATGAGACTAATGATTGACAAGAAACACCTGAGCATGATCAAGACAATGAACCAATGACAAAACAGAACTGATTAACACATGACAAGGGCAACCAACCAGCAGAAGACACATACGACTAGGGAAGCACATGACATGATCACATTAGGAGCAAGGGAAACACATAACTAACAGGAAACATGACTATAAAAATAGGTGTGTTTGATTTAAAGGACAATTCCGGCGCAAAATGAACCTAGGGGTTAATAACACATGGGTACCGATTTGACCGTTCTCTGCTCACTTCCAAGTCACAGTTCAGTTCACGTAGAACCGTGTTCGTGGTTCGATTGGTCCAAAGATGGCTCCTGCCTGTATACGCGAAGTGTCTTTATAAAGTATCTTCTTATTAAACTGTCTGTACACTTACAAAGTTCTCAATGCTTCGGTTTGCATGTAGGGACCCTCATTATGCTACCGTGTTAGTGTGGGGCTATTTTGAGGCTTGTTAGTGGTATTAACTAGCGATTTCTTTTTACTTACTCTATGCCCTATATCCTAGCGTTATAAGCTAATCAGTGGTTCGAGCTAAAACGGGGTACATTCGATTAGCATGAAAACACACGGTCGACTCGGTACTCAGTGTTATTAACCCCTAGGTTCATTTTGCACCGGAATTGTCCTTTAAAGCAGCGCTGTACAAACCGATCAGTGAATGGCATTAAAGTCCCGAAAGCATGCATAGCCGTCTGCTCTCTAATCAATCTCGTGGTACTTTGATGTCATACACCGACACGGTCTGTGCAACACTGCTTCAAGTCGAACATACCTAATACGTACATGAACAAGAACAAAACCTAAACGAATGTGACATAAATGCTGTAAGAAGCATGGCAAAACACAAAGTATTTTTGAATACACTACATAGGCAATGACTCATGGGAGATAAAAACTGTAATTGAAAATAAATGCAATATTTTAAAGAAAAGTATATGTAATTGTAGTATTTGAAATATAACAATATTGTTATTCTTCAACCCATTAAAGCATTAAGGCGCTTTTTCTACCTGATTTGACCATTAAAAATGTCTTTCCTCTTCATAACCCAGAAGTCCCAATCTTTCTTTTTTTATCATCTAAACCCCCATAACATAATTAGATTTTTGAAGTTTTTTAAGTTACATTAAACCTAAAATGAAATTATATTGACAATGATATACAAACATTGTGTATATACAATAACAGGGTAATCTTTGACGCTAATGTTATATAAAGATATTGTTTGTAGCATCAAAGTACCTAAGTAAGTGCAAATTTATAGTTTCAAATTAAACTTTTACTACACATAATGTAGACCTTTAATATACAAGTTCACTTCACCTCTGGAAAAGCATTTTTTTTAATGCATCATATAGCACGTCATATTTGTTGTTGATGATGTTTTGTAATACATTATTGTCTTAATATAATATAATATCAATTATTTATTATTTATATAATTATTATACTGATTTTTCACTATTTTTAGCTTTTTTGCTGTATGACAAGTGCATTTTTAAGTATACTTGTTTCATGTAAACTCTCCACTAATATGAGATCATTATTAATGATTATAAAACAACAAGAAAGATAATGTTTAAAATATTTTTTTATGTTGAATATAGCATGTCACCTCTCAGGACCATGCTGTTAAGGACAGGTGCATGTGTGTTGCAGGACTTTTCATCCAGTGTGTGTGTCTGTGTGGGCAGGTTTAGGGGTGGAGTCAGCCTCTGTCTAGCTCAATGTCAATGTCTTCCTTAAGATCGCACTTGTTGATCCTCATATCACTTTCTCTCAACCATAGTATAAATGCATGTTAGGGCTCTCAAAACTCATGTCCGATGTAGCATGCATTGACATTGTTGGTTCTGGACACTTTTGATATTTTTTTGTGTCTGTTTTTGAACAGAAGAATGTTTTCAAAAACCACCATGAGAAGAACAGCATCTGGGGTAAAGACGGATTCTACGTGCTGGTTATCTGTCTCACAATATTCATCATCATCTTCAGCTGTTTAATGGTACGTATCTCTCACAGTCTTCTACCATTTAGTTGATTTGAATAGGATATGATGCTATGTGGGAAGATTAATAAATGCACTTTATTATCTCAGGAAACCTAATGTTTTATTGATTTTGTTTAAAACTTTGTCACAGAAGTTTCTCCTAACATTCTTTCATAGATATAGAAAGAGTTTCAAGTGAGTAGATAGTTGTCATACAGTAAGATAATAACACTTGATGAAATGACAACTCCATGAGAAATGTTTAAGTTCGTATTGAGACTAAAAGTAGATACATGTGAGATTGCTGGGATCTTTCTCTGGAGAAGCGTCTGAGAAGCAGGAAACCTACGTAAAAGTCTCCATTTGCTCTCCATTCCATCTCAGTGCCGTCTTGGAGAAACAAATAAGTTATTAAAGAGTTCTCGTTTTTGATTTTTTTTCTTTCCTGCGGGTTTGAATATTGAATTGTGAATTTGAATATTGAATTTAAATATTGAATTGAGTTAATTCACTTGGAACCGTTCAAATACTTCCTGTTTCATGCTTGTCTCAGCAAACACCCTCGTGAAGTAAACACCAACAGTTATTAACATTAAAACTTAGATCATTCAAGTCTGCATACACTAAAGGCAGTGAGTAATAGTGAAAAAGACCTGAACAGAAGCAGAGACACAGGATATGATACAGAAAAGAGTCATTGCAAAACGGATGTATTGTGGCAGAGGAAGTCGCATGGTTTCCTCTGGTGGTTCAGCACTTTAAAAGGATCAGCACTGCCATCTTGGTCACAACTGACTCCGCCCTCTGATTGGTCGACGTTTGCTCTTAACGTTTTAAGTCTGTCCTAACTCTGGCGATGACATCATAGCACGTCCTCAGAGCACCCGCACTCTCTTGCGCTGACGGACTGAAGAGCTTAAGGAATAATTACCGCGTTAAGCTGTGAGCCAATCTCAATGACAGGGTCTGCTAAAGCATTATTAGCATTGTGAATCTGTAAATACTAGGACAGGAGGAGTTTTCAAACTCTTTATGATGATCCTTTTGCGGGTGGCACCCCTTTCAAATTTATATTTCTATTTATATTGTGAAAGATCAAAATATTATAAATACGGTAAAACATTATCTGGAAAATATTTACTTTTTTTTTATTATTCTACCCACCATTAGCTTACTGTTAGTTGTGAAAAGAAACATAACATCTTTGTGAAAAGAAACATAAAACTATGGCTATGTTCAGATAATAAAACTGTTTAATTTCATGATTTCCAACTAGTCTGTAGAAAGCAGTATGAAAAAGGTAATACTATAAAATTTGGTCAATTGTTACCAGGTTTATTATCGTTAACTAAAACCAAAATTATTAAAAACATTTCAGTTAACTGAAATAAAGCTGAAACAAAATAAAAATATTAGTTCAAAATAAAACGGAAATGATAAATGTTAACTTGGCATTTAAACTGAAATAAGTTGAAGCACTAAAATGATTGACTGGAAATAGATAAAACTAAAACTGAAACAAAAAATAAATTGAAACTAAATAGTACTAATATTTAAAACACACACACACACACACACACACACACACACACACACACACACACACACACATATATATATATATATATATAAAATAAAATGACTAATGCACATAATGTAATTACTAAAAGTAACATGAAAAATTTAAATATAGCTAATTCAAAATATGAATTCAACTATAATAAAAATAAAATAACACGAATTGTAACATATTATATGTAATTTATCTGCATTGAACTTTATTTATAATTTATTTTTTTAAATATATTTAATTTTATTATTTAACTTTTTTTTCTTCTTTTTTTTTTACACATTTACCCCATGTTTACATCCACAACTTGCATTTTTATGTTGAAGAAGGCATGTGGTACAGTGTTTTTGATTACTGAGTAACACCTTATATAATAGTGTTCATTAATAATTCATTCATAAATATTATCACATGGCTCTCTAGAATACTTGATTCTGATTGGTCAAATTAGACATTTCTAACAATTTAAATGTACATTAACAAATAATCTGCATTAAACAACAGTATTTATTCAAATTAAACTTTTTAAAACTTGATTAAACTTTATGACAGAAGTTGACGTAGGCCTATGTGTGAATCGTGAACGCTGTGAGAGTGTACATTGTGAAAGCTGCTTTTTGCCCCTGTAGGGCAGCCGGATCCATTTGCAAGTTTCATTAGACAATTTAAAAACCACATTAGTGTCCGGGAAAACAAACATGAATAAAAGTGTTGTTTGTACAAAGGTAAAGTTCATTTGATAGAAGCCAGCACTGAAACCATACCACACTGCTCATTATGATGATGAGATAGAGACCTCTGGTGGAAAACATGGTAATTACTGTATACAAATGTGAACAGGTTTATTTTATGGTAAGAAAAAACATACTCACTCATATTTAAATAATTACTGATCTAGAGGCATTGCTAACATAGATGTTAAGGTATTTTCCAACTAGATACATACTTTTAAAACCATGAGAATGAAGATGGCTTTGAATTGAATTATGACCCTCAAAGCAATGCTGTAATTGATTTAATCATGGATGCATGTGTTTTAATGTGATGCAGAGTTTAATGAAGATTATAATAGCTCATTTAAGTCCTCAACAAGATTTGAAACTGACTGAAAGTATTTGAGACACTTTAAATTATGACGTAGAAGAAAAAATTGAGTACTTACAAAATGAAGATACATTACAAACTGATTTGTTCCTTCATTGCAAATGTCTAGAATTGATTTTTACATCAAAAACTGGTGGGAAATGGTTAGATGTAAAGTTTTGTGGAAACTGGGATGACTCTACCAATAAAAATAAAAATCTCATATCTTCTCCTGACCCAGAAATAGGTGTTTGCAAACCTGACTCCGTAAAAACATCTCATGTACAAAAGTTGCATATTTGTGACCCTGGATCACAAAACCAGTCACAAGTCGCACGGGTATATTTGTGGCAATAGCCAACAATACATTGTATGGGGTCAAAAAAAAATATTTTTCTTCTATGCCAAAAATCATTAGGATATTAAGTAAAGATCATGTTCCATGAAGATATTTTGTAAATTTCCTACCGTAAATATATAAAACATTTATTTTTGTGAGTGGATGCAGCACAATAGCGAACAGCTTTTGACAACTTTAAAGGCCATTTTCTCAATGTTTTGATTTTTTGCACCCTCAGATTCCAGATTTTCAATTTCAATTTAATTTTTCAATTCAATTTCAATTTAAAAAAATTGACCCATGTGACTGGTTTTGTGGTCCAGGGTCACATTTATGCAATTCAGCAAGTGTGTCCTGCATCTTCACATGTGAACATTGTGCATTTGGGTAATACTTTATTTTGATGGTCCCTTTTGAACACCCTGTTGACTATAAGTAACTTTGCAACCACATGTCTACTTATTTTAACCCTACCAGTCTACTAATACTCTACTAACATTAGTTAGTAGACATGTAGGTACAAAGTTACTTATAGTCAACAGAATGTTAAAGGGACCATCAAAATAAAGTGAATCCTGCATTTGCTGCAGTAACTGGGATTTGATCTTAACTCTACTCCCATGTTCTATATTATTCTGAGTGTGTAGAGTTTTTCGATGAGTTCACCAATCTGCAATTTTCAAACAGAATTCAATTCTGCTGTAAAGCAGCTCTAAAAAGACAATAGTAAACAGTCGTTATTCAGTTGAAATCCGTTCAGAGTTGATTCAGTTCTGTTCAATAACTGTAAAGTTCATCAAGTATGGAATGAGTTATAAAGCAGCTCTGGAGAAAACAGTGATGTCATCATCCAGCTCAGTTCAGTTCTCATCCAATGTTGTCAGTGCAGTCAGATCAATAATATGGAATATTAAGTGTCCCCAACTACGCAAGCCAGAGGCGACAGTGGCAAGGAACCCAAACTCAGATATGGAGAAAAAACCCTCTGGCCAGACGAATGAACATGGTGTGATTATGATTCCAGGCTGCATCACAAACCAGATTGTGGATTGATTTCATTCAGAATATTTCATACAGTCTGGGGATACATCATGCCAGCATATGGAGGGAGGAAGAGTTGAAGCTGGTCATAGGGTCTGTGCAGAGGACTTGTCTGGTTCTCGTTGTTTTTAGTGAGGATCTGTGCCGATGGCTGTCTAGTCAATAAGATCTTTACATGAGGTCTGTCTTTAGGGCTCGCCTAGTTTTCATGGTCTCCACTGACATTCAGGGCTGTTGTGGTCGTCAAGGTGCAGGTTTCCCATCTGATCTGGATATGGACCGGATATGGTGTACTACGGTTACCTCGGGATAAGAATGAGGCAGATTAATATTATATAGGCCTAATTTTACTACGTAACATACATCTGATGTCATGGGAAGTGTTCATGGTTCTGGTTGACCTAATTTATGCAGCCTAACAATCCTTTAACGCGTGTTAATTATAGAAATGTGATGGTGTGTTATGTGTATGACAGGTTAAAGAGATGGGTTTTTAATCTAGGATTAAACTGACAAGAGTGTGTCTGTCTCCCAAACAAGGCTAGGAAGAAAGTTTGGGCACTAAATAGGAAAAGGATCTACCGCCCACAGTCGATTTTGATATTCTTGGTACTGGCCAGAATTTTGAGATCGCAGTGGACGTGAAGGATTATATGCGATACTATATGTACTGATTTTTTTGCTGAAAAATCATTAATACAGTAATAATCATTAACGGGAATGACAAAAATCATTTACTGTCTTTAGTGGGGTTTTTTTGTAAGATTTAACCGATAACTATCTGCAAGTGAATTTTATAAAGTAATATTTTCTTTCCTCAGGTGCTTTACCGAATAAAGGAGAAGGAATTCTTGGATCAGCAGCTTAAAGACCCATCCCCATCCACCCGGGACGTCCAGCTGGCACCCATCCCTGTTCATGGTGCTCAGCCTCCTTTGACCCTCAAGAACAGCATGGTCCAGGCCAACCAGACGTCCAAACCCAGTGCCACCCATTTTACCAGCAGTACAAGCACCCCGTCCTGTAACATCGACATCAATCAAACTCTTTCCAGCGTGACGACGTCAGAGCCGCAGTGCCCACCCAGCCACTCTGTGGCTGAACTCAAACCCAGTGTGTCCTCCACACATTCCCCCTTTAGGATGAAGCCTGTTGGAGGCCTTCAGGAGCGGTAAGACTTATTTTGTGCATAAAAGTGCATTAATAAAATCAGAAGTTATAATGTGCTCCCTCATGTTGTTTCAAACCCACATGCTGTTATTTGTCTGTAAACTCAAAAAGGAGAATTTTAGAAGAATTTTTGAAAATAATAATAATAATAATAACAATTATTTTGTAGCTCATTTTTCTTTTGTAGAGTTCTATTTTTCTAGTGTTTTACTAAATATAAAAGTTCAATGGCAACAATGTCTAATTACAAATGGCATACAAATAAAGCATTTAGTTTTTTAGACCGTAAATTAATAGTGCAATGGGTATTATTCATTTAATGTGCCCCAGGGCACCATGGTCTTGACATCTGGACTTTTTCTAAGACTACGTTCACACTGCAGGCTAAAGTGGCCCAAATCTGATTGTTCTTTTGTGCATGCGGGTCAGTTCAGGACTGTAATTAGTTCACACTAAAAACTGATAGTGGCCACATTTAAAAGATAATGTGAACAGCCAAAAAAAAAAAAAAAAAAAAAAAACATCTGAGAAATAGATCAGAATTGAGCATTAAGGCTTGCAGTGTGATCTTCACACTTAGTCCTTAGAGTATTCTTAGAGTACTTAGAGTATTGAAATGAGTATTCCAGTGAGTATTCCAAAAATACCCGGATGGTCTACTTTTTCCGGTTAGGATCCAAAGTGCAGATCCGTACACACTCTAAAGGCTAATATTGCCCACAACCCATTGCGCGTTGGCCATTGGACGAGGATTCGACTAGAACTACAAACACAAATAAAAAGTGATAAAACAACAAACATGGCGGATGTGTTAAATTAAATTGAATGTGGAGGATTTTAACTTTGACAAGATGATTGACAGGGCAGTTTAAATGGTGATAGGATGCACATAACTAAGCGACAGAGCTGTCCGTTAAAGACGCAGTTATGACGCAATATATATACTCTTCTGCTACTCTCTCAAAAGTATGTACTTTTTCTTCACAAAAACAGTACATAATTTTAGGGCATAGTGTAAGTAGGCAAATTGGGACACAGCATGAGGCTATAAATCTGCAATGTCATATATGACATAAAAGTTTGTGGGCCCTATTTTAACGATCTGAAGCGCAAGTGTCAAGCGCAA
Source organism: Leuciscus leuciscus (assembly GCF_965113295.1). Classification (NCBI taxonomy): domain Eukaryota; kingdom Metazoa; phylum Chordata; class Actinopteri; order Cypriniformes; family Leuciscidae; genus Leuciscus; species Leuciscus leuciscus. The sequence goes on along the minus strand of NC_138728.1, from coordinate 26,428,895 downwards.
AGCGCAAGTAACTTTGTGGGCGGGTCTTGGGCGCTGTTGCTATTATACCGCCGGAATAAATGCCTCTTGCGCCCGGCGCAAATCTAAAAGGGGTTGGTCTGAAGTAGCTTCATTATTCATAGGTTTGGTTTGGGTGTAACGTGAAATAAACCAATCAGAGCGACATCTCACATTCTCTTTAAGAGCAGGCGCGCTTGTTCTAAAGCGGATTCCTATTATAACGGCGGATTTGCCAGGCGCGCGCTAGGAGCGGTTCACAGCCGAGGAGACCGATGTTCTCGTCAGGGACATTGGGGATGGAGAAACCCACCCAAATTAACTTCGGTTAAACAGGCGTATGATAATTTGGGTAAATGTGTAAGCTAGATGTATGCTTTTATAATAAATTGTCTGTCTGTCTATCTATCTATCTATCTATCTATCTATCTATCTATCTATCGTAATAATGTATGATTTGCAAAAATGAAAACTGCTGCTTCTGTGTAGATGAGAGAATCAAAGTGCGCGTTGTGCACACGCTACATTGATTATGGCCAAGCATGCGCCCTTAAAATAGCATATGAATAACATGCGCAACGCGCCACTGACTTTAAACAATTTTTTCCTGGTTAGTGGTGCAATTGTTTTCTAAACCTGCAAAATAGCATGAAGGAACGTTTGCGCCGGAACACGCCTCCTCTTTGCGCTGAACCGGAGCGCAAGTGTATTTCCTAACTTACCGATGTGCGTCTGTGGAGGGAAAAGTCCGCTTTGCGCGGGAGCAAAATAGGAATGATACATGCGTCGGTGTACAAAGTCAATTGCGCTGGGTGCAAGATAGGGCCCCGTGTGTTATTGTCTCCCCACACTGACCACACAACATCAATTTGGTCACAGCGCCACCTATTGATCAAAAGTAATAAGGACATTACAATTACAATAGGTGACATTCAAGTATTTATAGGTATTTATTCAGCTATATTCAACCATGCATCAACATTTAACTAAAACATGTGAAATTAAAACTGTCCTTGTGAAAACCCAGTCTCTTGAAATATTAATCATTTTAAATATGAAATATTAATTATAATGGGTACACTGTTGAACTACAATGTTGTGAGATGATGCTTTAGTTATTTTAGTTATCATTATCCATGTTATATACGTTTTAGTGCGTTGTTACGGAGTACACAACATGACTTAGTTCAGATTAATTCCTGTAGATGTAAGGTGTAACATTTAAGTTGTGTATATGTCTGATTAATTTCAAATGTATATGAATGAGTGAGTTAACCTGCAACTGTAAAGCACTTCATTTTACTGCTCTCGCAGCTCAAGCGACTAAGTACCCAACATTATGACTTGTTTCTATGAAACTATCATTCTTTCTAGATTTTTCTTTCTTTATCGTAAAAAAAACCCCCAACAAAAATAAAACAACCAAATAACAAACTGTTAGTGCATTGTGCAATGTCTGAGGTGTTATTTTTCTTTCCATATTTTTTCCAACAGTATGTTTTAATTAAAACTGTTTAATTGTCATAATAATGAAAATTTTAAATCTTGTCTTTATTATCGTTTACAAAATAAAACCTTTGTTACAAAAAAAATATTTGTTAATAATGTCGTCGACGCAATGCTCACAATACAGAGAGGACCACTTGTACTATGATATTTGTAAAGGGTTAAACTGTATAATTAAACTGTTTAATTAGAAAGCAACTGGGATCAACATCTAAGATAAGTGAACACTATTTCACTCCATATCTCTATGCATATTGTGTGGTCTGCTATTATTTCCTAAATGTGCAATCATAACAAGTTTTAAACTAAGTGTCATGTTTAACAGTCTTGCAGTAGTTAAAATCCACGTGATATCAATCATGGCTCTTTGAAGCAGCAGTCTATGTCTCCTGTCTATGTTTATCCATGTGCGGATATACTGTATGGTATAAGACCAAATTATATATGTTACAAGACCAAATCAATTTTTTCCTCAAATATAATGTTATTTTTATCTCTCTCGCAGACGAGGATCTAATGTCTCTCTAGTGCTGGATATGAGTGCTTTGGGATCGGTGGAGCCTATAAGTTGTGGGGTCGTGACTCCACGAGAGCGTGTGACTCAGGAATACCTGCAGTCTGCCAGTCGAGTCCTCTCACGACAACAGCTTCGTGACATCACATTGAACACCCAGAGACTGCATGCGGAATTTGTCGTAAGTGACACACCAGTGCACCACTAATAAATACTTTTAGCATTAATGGGGTTCAACTTGACTTTTATGTGTCATGGGAATTACACACAGTTGAGGTTCAGTTAAGGTGTGTTTCCTTGATGTTGTCACGGGGTTGCTCCACAAAAGATGACAACAAGGAAAATAGAGTACAAATAAGGTTATTTACTTTAATAAAACAAAGGTATAAATCCAAGAAGGTATAATGTAACAGTGTGTCCTATACACAAACAACACAACACCAGACAAACAACTGAGGTGATGGTAGTGGGAGAAACCAAGGTGGCGATGATGATGGGAGGAGCCAGGAGCAGGAGTAGCCAGGTGGTGATCCAGAGCACAGTCAGGACGAAAGCCCACAGCGGAGTCGATGGAGGGAGGAGCCATGGTGGAGACTTGGCTGACAACTCCCGGGGGATGGATAATCGAGATGAAGCCGATGGTAGTGGAGCCCAAGTCGCAGACTGGACTGGGCAGCACCGGCCAGAGTACCTGAGGACTAATGCAGAGCCGGTGGGACCGAGGACCAAGGTGGAGCCTGAGTGAAGGTGGAACCAGATGGAGCCGAAGGGGTGGAGAGACATAGTGGACGGCTCGTAAGTCCATGCCGCAGGCAGGGTTACGTCTGACCAATCGGAGCCGGACGGATGAGGGAGCCCGGTGAAGCCGTAAGGACGATAGTATCTTGTGAAGCAGAGGGAGGGATGTGCCAAAGTGGAGCCAACAGGTTGACGAACCGAAAAGAGTGACGGGATCAGTGGCTAGAGGCGGATCCAGGGGATACACTTGCCTGAGCGACACTGGAGACCCGAGGCAGATCCACACAACTGAGTGGTGTTAGAAGAGAAGTCAAGGGGCTGAAGGAAACCAGTGGAGGTGAGGCTGACAGACTGGCTGAATCATGAAGTGGAGGCGGGAGAGGGAGGCTGGGTGGGATCAGTGACAATGACACAGCAATATCTGGATAAGTTCGTCGTAAAGCCTTCTCCAAAAGTGCATCTTTATGGTGTACTCGTCCCAACTAACCTGATGGCACAGTTCCAGTAAATCATCCATGAAATCCTCCAGTAGCTGTCCTCCTTGAAATAAGGATTCTCTGGATGGATGGTGTCTGCTGAATAATCCATCTAATTTTTTGTAATTGTTTTTTTTTTTGCAGTCTGGTGCTCTGTCACGTAGTAGTTCTCAAAGGATGACGATGAGGAATATCGAGTTCAAATAATAGTGATAACTATCTTACTAGTGATAAACGAATAAAACAAAACAAAGGCAATAATCCAAGAAGGTGTTACGTAACAGTGTGTCCTAAACACAAACAACACCAGACAAACAACTGAAAGAACTGACAGGCTTAGATAACAAACTTAATACAAACAGGTGGGTGGTAACCAAGGTGACAAACTAGTGGTTGGAAACAGAGAACAAAGGAAAACTAACTAGATAACTAAAGCAGGCAAAATAGGAATGAAACCAAAACTGAGCATAACTGTGACAGATGTAGGATTTAATGGATGCTTTATGTTATATCTGAATGTAATATGCTGAAATCTATTGTAAGGCTGTACACTTTGAAGTGCTTATGTAATGGTGTTTCCATTGTACTCAGCTGAGTGTGTAACTTTTTTATCCACAGGAAATTCCCATGAACTTTGTGGATCAGAAAGAACTGGATATCCCAAATCATGGATCAAAAAATAGATACAAGACCATTTTGCCAAGTTAGTATCTGAATTTCTACATTTTGTTATTATTTGAGTTGAGTCATGCCACAGTATTGGTATCAACTACTGAAATTTTGGTATAGTGGCAACATTAAGTGCTACATTTACATGCAATAAAATAAATCTGTCAATAATTGAATTGGTGGCTCAATCTGACTGAAAAGCCTTCTTGCAAACTCATTGATCGATACAACCAAGTTCGATCAGAATGGCATTTCGATCCAATTGAAATGGGTTGTGTAGTTATGTATGTATCTTAAAGGCCTACTGAAGTGTCTTGGAATGCGCAGCTTTTTATGATGCATTGACGTAATTTCCACTGAAACAGGAAGCTAAGGCGGGACATTTTAAATGGCTTCTCCCCCTTTTCAAATAGCCAATAGCGCTTAGTTTACCTCACAGACTGCAAGTCATACTTGACAGCACCATGGAAGCGAATCCAAGCGCTGATGATACGTTGGATTCAGTAGAAGATGTGTGAATAAATTCCAGTCATTTCATTCTTAACCAACGGAATAAAACTCACGCAACCGATATTTATCAAGCCGGGACACGTTTGTGTGCACTTAGTTTTGTGATTTCACCGGAACGAATATAGAGTCTCCGCAACGGCAATAGATTAATCTACCGAGTGAAGACTGCATGCGCGAGCCACAAGAGAACACGTATCCATGCCACTGATAGCAGTGGCAACGAGCATTCAGCAGCTTGCTAAAAAAAAACAAAAAACACAGCAACTGTGGTTCTGTTCATGATAGACGCACATGCACATGTAAATGCGTATGTGAATCAGATTCAAAGTTTAGGATAAATACGGTGTAAACAGAACTCTCAAAATCTGAAATCAGACCGAATTTATTTGGATTGACGAAAATCAGTGTAAATCACAGATTCGTGATTTTATCGCATTTTTACAAAATGTCCCAACTTTTCTGGAAATGTGGTTGAACTACCATTATTTTGAAATCAGCATAGCATGCACTTTTATTTTCAATAAAACATAACATAAGAGTGTGTGAAGTTAAACAGTGATTTATAGGATTTTAGACTAGAGATGGTGAACTATTTGCAGTATGTTAATAGTGGAATGGTGGCTTGTTAATGTCTCAGGGACCCTTCATGACTATGTGGACCACTTTAAAGTTGTCTGCTTGTAGTTAGGTCAGAAAGAACACTTTATACATTTTCATTTTCTATTTTTACATCACTAGGTATATTTTATCCCAATATAATCTATAAAAGGTACATATTTGAGAACAGCAGTAATGTAGTGCTATTTGCTAAGGCAGCATACAGAGATCCCAAATGTGTTCCCAAATTTGAGGTAGTTAGGGGGGTGAGGGGGAATGCTCCCTCGAAATAATTTTGACATTTTCACACCCTTGAAAAGGTTCCTGGAGATCTACTCACCTGCAGGGTTCAGATCCAATCCTGATCCAACACACGTCTGTAATTATCAAGTGCTCCTGCAGATCTTAATTAGCTGGTTCAGTTGTGTTTGATCAGGGTTGGAGCTGAATTTTGCAGCCAAGTTTTATTGAAAGTCCATTTACCCCTTTAATTATATCATATGTTTGCTTTATAAATGTCATCGTCTTGTGCACTAGTGGGCCACTGTAGTATACTGGTGAATCAATTATAATGCAACAGAAATTTTCACAAAATTCACATTTCATTTCAGATCCACATTCCAGGGTTATTCTGAAGACTAAGAACTCGAACGACCCGCTCAGCAGTTACATTAACGCCAACTACATACGAGTAAGTTTTCAGTGACACACTCGCAATTTTTTCAATAGCCTATGCCAGGGCCTCTTAATGTTCTTCTTGAGGTAACTTCACTTAAATCTACAACCATCAAAAATTGTAAAGTGAAACATTATAAACAAGAATGTTTAATTTGATTGTATTTGAAGTATCGATTTGTAGTATCGAAGAGTCTTGTTGCTCTAGCTTGGCTCCGATGGGGGTATACTTAGTTCACCTCCATTATGTCATTATATCTGTTTAAGTTCGGCACTTTTTTATTTAGGGCTATCTTGGAGATGAGAGGGCCTTCATTGCCACTCAGGGTCCAATGATCAACACGGTGAATGACTTCTGGCAAATGGCCTGGCAAGAGGACTGCCCTGTCATTGTCATGATTACTAAATTGAAAGAGAAAAATGAAGTAATTTCAATTCAAAAGTTCTATAATCCTCTTAGTATGACTAAATAGACTGTGCATGTGCAAAGAGTTTGTTTTACTGTTTCAGAAATGTGTTCTGTACTGGCCTGAGAAGAGGGGGATCTATGGGAAAGTGGAGGTCTTCGTTAATAATGTTAAGGAATGTGACCACTATATAATCCGCTCCCTTATACTAAAGGTATTTGCATTATAAAAGTAAAAGTAATAATCCAAAAGAAATACTATTGTCAAATACTCTAATGGATCATATATTTTTATTCCCTCAGCAAGGAGGCCAGAGTCGTAAAGTGCAGCACTACTGGTATACCTCATGGCCGGACCATAAGACCCCAGAGAGCGCTGGACCCCTGCTGCAGTTAGTTAATGATGTTGAGCAGGACAGGAGGGGCTTTACATCCTGTGGGCCGATTATTGTACACTGCAGGTACAGGAGCTTATCAGCAAAACATTAAAAAGTGTCTACCGGTTGATGCACTATATATAAAATACCATTCATGTGTCATTGTGAAAAACTGCTATTATACTACTATGATAAAACTACTATAATCCAGTGCTTGGTAAAAAAGTGCTTGAAAACCATTTAACTTACCTTTGAATTTTTGCAGTGCTGGAATTGGTCGGACAGGGTGTTTCATGGCTACAACAATTGGTTGTCGTCAGTTGGAGCTGGAGGGAGTTGTGGATGTGCTGGGAATTGTGTGCAAACTTAGGACAGACAGGTACAACTGTTTCACTGTTTTGCAATTAAAATTTGTGACTGTTTCACTGTTTAGCTATTGAAATGTTAAAGGGGTGGTTTATTATGATTTCACTTTTCTAAATTTAGTTAGTGTGTAATGTTGCTGTTTGAGCATAAACAACATCTGCAAAGTTCCAACGCTCAAAGTTCAAGGCAAAGGGAGATATTTGCTTTTAAAGAAAAAGCTTTTTAAGGACTACAATAAATGGCTAGTAGGGACTACACAAGCTTCCTCCCGGGTTAGTGACATCATGAACCCTAAAATGTACATAAACCCCGCCCCCGGAACACGATTTATAGATTATCATGACAGAATATGCTAATCAATGACTAGAAGATAACTACATATAAGCTACATAAATTCATCAACTAACCATTCAGAAATGTTGTTTACATGTTGTGACTTCTTCTTGAGTCTCTCCATCATTGTCTGACTCCGGTTTGAACATAAAAGGCTAAAAGGAACAAAAGTTTTTGAAATTTTCAGTGCATGTCTGTGTGAGTGCAAGCTGTTGAAGCTCCGCCCCCTGTGCCGGGAGCAACAGCTCATTTGCATGGACAGACACAAAACGAAGTGTTTTTGCTCACCCTCAGAAAGTGATAATTTTAACATGCTATATAAAAATACCTGCAGGGTATTTTGAGCTAAAACTTCACAGACACACTCTGGGGACATCAGAGATTTATTTTACATCTTGTGAAAAGGGCATTATACCACCCCTTTAATGTATTTGGTCTTGGCATACTAGATCTCCAATGCTGCTGAATACTGCTGTTGATTATTGCTGCAGCTGCAGAGCAAGTATGGACTTGCTACTACTAATAGATACACAGACACACTGCTGTGAGCATGTGAGATATGCTGCTGCATAAATAGACATACATAAATCCCGTAGCAGATCTAGGCAGGTGGAGCTGGAGGAGGTGAAGCGTTAGAGAGAAAGCCTACAGGCTGGTATTTTGGTTACACATTAAACTGTATCTTGCTTTTAACTCCACGTAAACTGCCACAGGACGGAAAGACTAAGAACATTACTTAACACATCCAATATTACTATAAATGCAGTATAATAAATGGTAAGAGCAAGAATTTCCAGTATTTTCACTGTGAATAGAGGGAAAACTGTGTCTTAGTCTTTTCAGATTATGCTGATTACATTACACAGGAATATTTCAATATCAACATTAACATATTCCAACTGTTTGGGGAAAAACACAGGATCCAGTCACGAATGCAAATTAACAGTTTATTTTAAATAAACAGGAAAAATAAGCAATGCAGGGTGGTCAGATGTAGTCATGCAGAGATAGCAGCAGGCCTTGGCAGCGAAGAGATTGCAACAGAGGTGGGAGTAAGTCACACATGTGCAAGTCACAAGCAAGTCTCAAGTCTTAACCTTCAAGTCTCAAGCAAGTCCAAGTCAATTTTGTGAAAAGCAAGTCAAGTCCAAGTCAAGTCACTGCTTTATGTCAAGCAAGTCAAGTCAAGTCGTAGCTTGGGTCACAAGTCACTGGCAAGTCATACAAACGTTTGATGATTTCACTGAATTTATATACTAAAATAAGTTAAAACTACAGAAGTTGTGGACTATGGTTTTATTTGCAACATTTTTTTTAAATATGCATTTCCGCATACAGCTGAGTGGTTACTACAATAAAAATCTAAAAAATGAAATAAATAAAATTTCAAACTACAGAGCCTAAAATGTAAATGTAACTGAAATTAGGCCAACATTAAAGCGTGAAAAAATAAATATGCCTCAAACATTGCAGAAGACCATTAAAAGGTATTAAACAATTCACAATTCAAGTATAATGGTTCCTATGCCACCAAATGGCATTCTTCAAACTGGCATCCCCTTTATAGAAGTTATATATTTTTAATTATGAAGTTAAAACCGCCAATAGGTGGCGCCAAATCACCGTCTTAATGTACGAGTCATAGAATTCATTCAACTGATTTGTTCAAAACGGCAGATTCGTTCTGGAACTAAGCAACTAGGTCACTGAATCACAAATACGCATAACTCTTTCTGTGGCTTGTTTGGAATTATTGTCATTGGAGAAATAGAGCAAAAACAGAGAATATTTGGAATATTATGTCTAAAATGTCACATCACAATATTCACTCTTTTTTTTACTGAACTGTTTTATAAAATCATTATCACATTTGCAATCGCGCCAATATTCTGGAAATATTTTTTAATCCCATATGTTATAGGCTAATTATAAAAATAACTCATACTAGGGCAATTTTTCCACCACATTTTGAATTTTGCGTGCATATTAATTCTGCTGGCATTTTGCCCCCAAACCCCTGATAACATCTAACCCTGCTTTAAGAGAAACATAAAACACGACAAAACATTAACAGTTTTCTATGTTGTTTTTTGTCATTGGAAAGAACGACATATTTGGCTTTAAAGCATGATTGGAAAGAAATGTGGCAAATGTTATAGAAAACATATGCCATCATTAATTATCATTTGAATATTGACAACATTAAGCTACATTTGAAAACATAATTGTGTATAAAGAGGCATGCTGTTTTTACCAATATTCTCTCTAGATTTAAAGATAGTCAAATTAACTATAACAAACAGGTTAAACAAGCCATAGCTTACTTTTAGACGTGGTGAATGAAGTTCGACTGTTCGAGGTTGTGATGGTCGTCCGATATCCCTTGCCTGTTATTATGCGTACAGCAAATCTTCTTGTATGAATATGGTCAATTTCTAGTGTTTATATCCAAAAAGAAACGATGCTGGGAAATGTTTTTGTATTTAGCGAGCTCACCGCGATGTATGTTTTTTCTGGGCTTGTGCAGCGTCACGCAATCGCGCAGAATCTGATGACTGGCGTCAATGGTTCCGTTGCTTTCATTTTGTTCATCAATTGATGTTGCGATGATTTATATAAAAATGTATATCAAGTCATTCTCGAGTCATACAGTTCAAGTCAAGTCAAGTCTCGAGTCATTGGATCTCAAGTCAAAGTCAAGTCGAGTCATTTTCTTAATTTAGTCAAGCAAGTCTCAAGTCCTTAAATTTGCGACTCGAGTCTGACTCGAGTCAAGTCATGTGACTCGAGTCCCCCATCTCTGGATTGCAATGATGTCAGTCAATTCCCTGAAACTGCAAGGCAGCCAGTAATCCACACTCAAACAGGAAGCAAACACATAGGAACAGAAGACTCGAGAGAATACTGATGGAACAGAATGGCAAGACATGAGCACAAGAATGATCTGACAAGGAACACAGCAAACACAAGACTAGATATGGGTGACAATAACGAGCTGCAGGTACGCTTAGTCTGATTAGCTCGTCAGCACAATTAGTAGCTAGGCAACGCTGACGAGCAATCAAACCAGTGACAGAAACACAACAAAGCCATGTCAGAATGTACATACAGACCCGTGAACCGTGACAGTACTCCTCCCCCTAAGAGCACCTCCTGGCGTTCCCAGGGGAAATTGCCTGGCGATTGTAATCATCGATAAGGTAAAGATCCAATGTGATCCAAATGTCTCTAGCAGGAACCCAACTCCTCTCTTCCGTACTGTAATTTAGAAACATGAAAGAGAGGATGACTTCTGTATGCCGGAGGAAGATTGAGCTGGACTGCCACTGGACTAAGAATCTTGGTGACAGTAAATGGGCAAATTAATTTAGGAGCAAGTTTACAGTTGGTGCGCAATGTGGGACCAGGGTCTCGAAGGAAATGACAGCGATTGAAGGAGTCAAGCAGGGGGTTGATTTGAAGTCTTACAACTGGCACAAACCGAGCAGGCCAAATCAAAACGACGTATGTTGCGAGTCATAGCTTGCCACCAGAACCCTTGCTTTATGAGAAACATGGTACGACTCACTCCCGGATGACAAGCCACCTTAGAACAATGACCCCATCGAATGACGTCGGACCATAAACTCTCAGGCATGAACAAACGATCTGGTGGGCACCCAGGTGGAGGCATTACCCCATCTAAGGCAGCGCAGACCTTCGACTCAATCTCCCAAGTTACCATTGAAACCACAAATCTATGTGACAGGATGGGCTCGGGAGAATGCAGGCTTTCAGATTGGTCAAAAACACTGGACAACGTGTCGGGTTTGGTGTTTTTGGAACCCGGACGGTAGGAAATGGAAAAATTCTAAATGACTGGAAAAAAGAGCTCACCTGACCTGCCTAGAGTTGCCCAGATCTGATTTACTCTAGGTTCTTATGTTCGGTCCAGATTATGAAAGGTACCCCTGAACCTTCCAACCAATGACTCCACTCCTCCAAGGCAAGCTTGACTGCCAGCAACTCTCTATTACCAATGTCGTAATTGCATTCGGTGGGTGACAAAATACGGATGCACCTGCCATTCACAGAAGAGCGCTGGGAGAGAACCGTGCCAGCCCCCAGCTCTGATGCATCGACCTCCACCACAAACTGATGAGAGGAATCAGGGGCAACAAAAATAGAGCTGGAACAAGGCAGCTCTTGAGTTTGGAGAATGCGGTCTCATGCGGGCTGCGCTCAACCACCTGAACATCGTGGTGGAGGTCAAGGGAATCAGAGGGGCAGTTGGCTGGCTGTAATTGCGAATAAAATGCTGGTAAAAATGTATGTTATCAAACTCAAATTCAAAATGGCTTTATTGGCATGACTGTACATAATACAATATTGCCAAAGCTTGGAATACATAGAATAATAAAAGACATCAAAATAATAAAATATTATAACATAACTTAAATTGAAATGTACAAATTAAATTAATTGTACAAATTAACAGTATAACAAATTAGAATATGTGTCAACATTTGATACCACAGTGTTTTAACATACACACACATGCCAGTGCTGCTGTCTATTCCTGTCCTAATATGATCTTTATCTGTTCTATTTCAGTCATGGCTGTAAATTTCTTTATTAAGTTAGTGAATTTGTTTAAGTAGAGGTCTCTGATTGAACTGATTTATTTTTAGACTGTTTGAGAATTTGGTTTATTCTGATGTTTGTGTGAGAAGCAGTTCTGGTCTGAGACTGGTTAGTGTTAGTAGAATTAGTCAGGTTAGTAAGTCTCAGAACCAGCTGACTGAGGGGACTTGATTTTAAATGCATCCAGAATTTGAGGGATATTTTGTGCATATTAACAATCAATGGGAATCGGCCTAATTCTGCCCTACATGTATTATTAGGTGTTTTCCTTTGTAATTTTAGAATAATTTTGCAGAATGTTGTGTGTAGGGCTTCTGTTGGATGTCTGTCCCATACGGATGCAGTGGGTGACAGCAGCACCAGGTCGTCTGCATACAGCAAGAGCTTGATGCTTTTGTCTTGTAGAATGAGTCCAGGGCCTGTAGACTGTTCCAACTGCACCGCTAGTTCATTCATGTAAATGTTGAACAGCGTTGGACTCGGGCTACAGCCCTGCCACACTCCTCTTTTCTGGGTGAAGAATTCTGTGTTTTTTGCCAATTCGTATTGCACATTTGTTGTTCGAATATTGTTGTTGTTGTTGTTGGCATCCTTCTGTCTTCGAGAGACAATGGTTTAGAATCTGCACCCAGGTCAGTCTGTGGTTTGGTTGCAGACTCTGCTATGACTGTAGAGTCCGATACGGGAGCGACAGCACCGCTGGCAGTTGCTACAAGTGTAAGCAGTGGTGGTGTCAGTGGGGGCAGGCTGAACGCTTTGCTGCCGGCGGGTCCTCTTCTCCTCCCACTGCATTGCTCTTTTTTCTTCAGCTAGAAGGACACCAGTCTTAACGGTGGATCGCCAATTTTCGCGGTCCAATGTCACTGCTTCCAAATCAGCTGGGCAGATGCTGCACGCTTTCAAGTCTCGCTTGCAGGCGTCCTTATAGCGCAGGGTTGGCCGTCCAGTTGGTCGTGTTCCTGTGGCAAGCTCCCCGTACAGAACGTCCTTTGGGATACGACCATCATCCATCCTGCACAGGTGGCCAAGCCAGCGCAGTCGCCTCTGTGTAAGGATGGTGAACATACTTGGCATACCTGCCTGAGCCAAGATGGCTATGTTTGTGATACGATCCTGCCAGGTGATACTCAGGAGTCGTCTGAGGCAGCGCATATGAAAGGCATTCAGTCTTTGCTCTTGGCGAGAATATAGAGTCCAAGCTTCACTGCCATAGAGGAGGGTGCTCAAGACGCATGCTTGGTACACCATCAGTTTTGTTTTGAGTGTCAACAGAATGTTGTCCCAAGCCCTCTTTGCTAGTCGAGCCATGGCGGTGGCTGCTTTGCCTATCCTTATATTGAGCTCAGTATCCAGGGATAGGTTGCTGCAGATGGTGGAGCCAAGGTAGGTGAAATTCTCCACTACCTCCAGGGTGTGGTCGCCGATAGTGATTGCAGGAGTGGTGTCGACATCTTGAACCAATATTTCGGTTTTCTTGAGGCTGATGGCAAGGCCAAACTCTGTGCATGCATCTGCAAAGCGAGTGATAAGTCGCTGGAGGGCACCCTCAGTGTGTGCAGCAAGAGCAGCGTCATCTGCAAACAACATCTCCCTTATGAGTACCCTGCGGACCTTAGTCTTTGCTCTGAGGCAGGCGATGTTGAAGAGGTTCCCATCACTCCTAGTATGGAGGAAGATCCCATCTTCGGAGTTGCAGAAGGCATAGCGCAGGAGCAGGGAAAAGAATACGCCAAAGAGTGTTGGCGCCAGAACACACCCCTGCTTCACACCACACCTGATTGGGAAGGGGTCTGAGGATGACTCGCCATACTGGACTGTGCCCATCGTGTTCTCATGAAATGATATAATCAGCTTCAAGAGCTTGGGGGGGCATCCAATCCTGTGTAGGAGAGTGAAAAGGCCAGTCCGACTGACCATGTCGAACGCCTTGGTCAGGTCTATAAAGGCAAGGAACAGGGGACGTCTCTGCTCACGGCACTTCTCCTGTAGCTGCCTAAGGGTGAACACCATGTCAATTGTTGACCGTTTTGCTCGGAACCCGCATTGCGACTCCGGGTACACACGATTGGTGAGCAGTTGTAAGCGGTTAAAGATGACACGTGCAAAGGCTTTCCCCGCAACACTGAGGAGGGAGATCCCACGGTAGTTATTGCAGTCACTGCGATCGCCCTTGTTCTTATAGAGCGTGAGGATCTTAGCGTCTCGCATGTCTTGGGGTATGATGCCCCCTTCCCAGCATTTGAGCAGGAGGTTGTGGAGGTGGCCGAGAAGAGAGATCACTTTTCCTGCCTTGATGATCTCTGGTGGAATTCCATCACTGCCTGGTGCTTTCCCACAGGCCAGTGAATCGATGGCCTTCCCAAGTTCCTCGATGGAGGGTGGCAAGTCAAGCTCCTCCATGATGGGCAGAGGCGTGGTATTTCGAATGGCTGTGTCAGTAACAAGGTTCTCTCTTGAGTACAGTTCCTGGTAGTGCTCAGCCCATCTCTCCAACTGCTTTCGGCGATCTGTAATAATCTCGCCGGAAGTAGATTTTAGGGGAGCAGTCTTGATGGGGTTGGGACCAAACGCTTTCTTCATGCCCTCATACATGGCTCGGATATTACCACAGTCTGCCGAAGTCTGAATATCACTACACAACTTCAGCCAGTAGTCGTTTGCACACTTTCGGGCAATCCTCTTGGTGTTATTACGTGCCTCTCTGAAGGCAGCCAATGTCCTTGTAGAAGGCTGTCTCTTGTGCTCAAGGAGAGTGGTACGTTTTGCAGTGATGGCAGGCTCCAGCACCTCGATCCCTGCCACAAACCAATCTTCACTCTTTTTCACCTTCTTCCCGAAGGTGTCTGAGGCGACCTTGTACACGGTGTCACGGATGTACTCCCATCGCATCGTAACACTGTCTACTGGGCAGTCCTCCAGGGCCTCATCAATGGCCCTGGCGAAGCGTTCCCGCAGCTCTGGCACTGATGTTCTTGCCGTGTTGATGCGAGCGCGGCCCTTCTGCTTCGAGCAATGGGCTCGTCTAGGTTGGAAGCGCACCTTACTGCTGACCAGGGAATGGTCCGTGTCGCAGTCAGCACTGTGATACGTGCGAGTGAAGAGCACATGCTTGAGCATGGGTCTCCGAGTAACAATAAGGTCAAGCTGGTGCCAGTGTTTGGATCTGGGGTGTCTCCAAGACACTCTGTGGTGGGGCTTGGTGGGGAAGAAGGTGTTGGTAATGCACAAGTTGTGGTAAGAGCATAGCTCAAGTAGTCGCTGTCCGTTCTCATTAAGCTTGCCAACGCCAAAATGTCCAATGCAGTGTGGCCAGGAGATGTAGTCAGCGCCCACCTGGGCATTGAAGTCTCCGAGCATGAGCAGGTTGTCTTTCGATGGAATCTTCGCAATTTTGGCCTCAAGTTCGCAGTAGAAAGCATCTTTATCCTCAGCTGTGGAGCATAGTGTGGGGGCGTAGACGCTGAAGATGTGCAAGGGTCCCAAGGAGGTTGTGAGACGGAGGGAGAGGATACGCTCAGTCCCCTGAGAAGGAGGTTCTACTGATGTTAAGAGAAAATGTCGCACTGCAAAGCCGACCCCATAAAGTCGGCGCTTGTCTTGCTCCAGTCCTTGCCAGAAGAAAGTGTAGTCTCTCTCCTTCAGACCTCCACTGGATGGAAGACGTGTCTCTTGAAGGGCGGCAACGTCGATGTTGAGCCTTAACAGCTCGTGATTGATGATAGCGGTTTTTCTAGCGTCGTCAACTTGCTGAAGATCGTCACAGAGGCCAGGGCACAATGTTCTGACATTCCAAGTTGCCAGCCGCAGGGCTGGTGATTTTTTGGTCTTTTGATTATTTCCTGGTGCTGGGTTTTACAACCTGCCTGTCGATTTTGTCTAAGCTCCATGCACCCGATGAAGCAAGCAGGTTGTGGCGGGGTAGTACCTAACTGCCCGGGGGCTGCCCGGGTTAAGGCGGGCGGTAACGACCCAATGGAGCACGATGGTTCCTCCCACCGTCGGGAGCAACCCCTAGCGCCCGGCTCGACGCCAAATGAGCCACTGATAGACTGCTGCTCCCCGTGTTGTTTCTGCACTGAGACAGTGCAGCTGGAGTGACCTCTCCAGGTGCAGGCCTGGGCTAATAATATGGAGATCCTGGGTTGCCCAGACGTCAGGACCCCCCTCTCGGCTTTGCTGGCAGGGTCTGGCAGAAAGGTGAGCCAATACAGTCAGTGTCAACGCAGCTGCAGGAGTTGCCGGATGGTGACAAGTTCCTTCACCATCCACCTGAGGGGCTCCACTCCTGATTTTCTGTTGGGGTTTACTCCCTTAGCCTTTGTTTTCCTTGGAGCTAACCACAAGGCAGTGGCTCACGAGGGTTTCTATACAGAGTTTTCCTTCTCTGTTGAGGTATGATGGTATATCCCTTTGGTCGCTCTTTGTCTGGAACACATTTGTTGTTCGAATATATTGATTTTATAATATCATAAATTTTACCCCCTACACCACTTTGTAAAAGTTTGTAATATAATCTGTTGTGCCAAATAGAATCAAAAGCGTTTTCTTTTTTTTTTTTTTTTTGACAAAGCACGCAAATATTTTTCCGTTTTTTGGTCTGTGTTACGTGTTTATTGATAGGGTGTGTAGGGTGTAAATGTGGTCAGTAGTTCTGTGATTTGGAATGAAGCCAATCTGACTCAGGCTCAGGACATCTTTGTTTCTGTAAGGTTACCACAAAATATAATTTTTGAAACAAGAAGATAGTCTAATTATGTTTAATATCAAATCTTTGGTATCACTCTTTGGAAAAACAAATGTCATAAAAACTACCTTTGCTTTCAGCAGCAAAAACAATAACATGGCATTTATCAGTATAATAATGTACCTGACAAAACAAGATTTTCATAAAATTGAGACTCACCTGTAATTGTGTGCTGTTTTTTTCCGCAGGGGTGGTATGATCCAGACTGAGGAACAATATGAATTTGTGCATCATGCCTTGAGTCTCTATGAAAGCCGCCTTCCTGCAGAGCCTGGACAATGAATTTTAACTCCTAGAGGAGCTTCAGTTTTCATACCAAGAGATCTGCTATTGCCATGAAATTTCTAAATCAAGAGAGAAGGCGCCAGATTGTGTTCGTGAAGAAGGATGTTTGTGCATGTCAAGGCAAGGGTTGCACACATCTGATGTTGTCTGGAAGCCGGTGTTGTCAGCTAATGTATTAGTTGTCATAACTTTTCGATAGCCGCTGTCATGCTTTTCAAGGCTGTCAAATGGTTTTGCCACTAGTGTTAAAGTGTATCAGTGTCATTGTACAAGATATAGTTCCACTAAATAATGCTTTTTTAAACACAATATACACAGCATAAAGACTATATCAGTTTTCCTTCATTTTTTCCTGATTATAGGTTTCAAAACACCATGGGCAAAATTACTTAATTGTCTTTATGCTGCAGAATAAATGAGGTATTAATATTCTGTGTATAATAGTACGATCATGTTTCATCAGAATACATATTCATTTGTTCATTTTTGTACCTATTTGTTAATTTATGAGCATATTCTTATGCTGATGCAGAACACAATTTTGAAATATTCTGAATGTTTCCTGTGTTGCTGCTGCTGAATCTACAGCTGCGAGTTCAAAGTCTGAATTGAATTTTATGAGAAAGAAAGACTGGATGCCTCAACATTTATATTGTGTTGTCATCGCTGTAATGCACACAACAACAAACCAACAGCAAAACAGCAAATGGCTCTTATAAGCGGGTTTTTTTAAATAACAAACAAATACGGAATTCATGATTTTTCGGTTTACAGACAATCTATCAATCGGTCTAGAGACTCACTAAATCTGTCACCGATCTTTACGGAACCAAAATTATTAAGTGGATTAAAATGTAATATAAAAAATCCTTATTATTAGGGGAACAAATCATTATAAAATTAACTAAATGAATAAATATATAAAGAAATAACAACAACAAAAGCAAATACATTTGAGGAAATTATGTAATTATATAATATAGCTAAAATTTAGGAGATTGTATTTGTATCTAGTGGTAATATTATTCTAGTGTTTTATTCAATATTAATGTTTTAATATTTCCCCCCAAATGCATACATTTGTTGTGTATTTAAGGGTTCATGTATCCTGGGACCACTTGGGTTTTGCTGCTAATACTGCAATTGTTTATGGCTTTAGGAATTAAATATGTTGTATGAAAGTGAATATTTCTAAGACATTTATTTTCTATTGTATTTATTATTATAAAAATTATTGTTATTATTACTCAATACTTTTATAAACTATGGTTAATGTCATTGTGCACTGTTACGCAATATATTTTCCACTATGTGGGCTTAATGTTAGGCAGTCAGTGACTTTTTCCTATTTATCCTTAATAATGATGAATGTGAATACTCTCATAAAAAAAACAAAAAAACATCATAACCACAATTACAGTATTATAATCTGCACATATGGATGCCTCAGACTGTGAGGGTAGCAGTATAAGCAACCCAAACTGATGATCTGAGCTGTTTTTATATGAAACTTTGGTTGTGGTAGAATTAATTAGTTTCGTATAATGGGATGTATATTATAAATGCATAACTTGGTCCCGATAATCGATAATAGAAGTTATTTGTTAATGCTATACTACTATATTTTCCACTTATAGTGTGTGTTTGGTCCTATAACAATGTTAAACCCTCACCTAAAGCCATAATATCTCATGTTTACATTTTTGGCACTGCAAGTTATGTTTTATATATGTTAAAATATGCTTATTCTGTTATTAAAACCTGTCATGTGAAGAAGTGTTTTTGTAAATAAATAAGTGAAACTGCCAAGTCAGAAAGCATACAGAAACTAGGATTCTGACTTTATGGTCATTACTGCCAATAAATTAACCCTGTTATCGTGTCTGGATCAGGGTTTTTATTTTATTTTCTAAGACTCTTCTTTCAATGTTCATTTCATTCCATTGTGTTCAGTTCCTTTTCCTTAGCTGCCTAGGTTTTTAATGTTTTTATGAAGAAAAAGTTGATAATTTTGAGTGTGTAGTAGAAGAGAAGGCAATTATAAGGCTTGAAGCTTACGCTGCTATTTTGAACCAATAATCAGAACAAAAAGCAGTTGAAGGATGATGTGCATTCATTTGTTTATCTGACTCCAATATAATGAATCTAACTCCATTAAAGTTGTTGTTAATCTTAAACCTCTTATTCTCTAAAGGTAAAAGTCTTTCTTAGAACTGAAAGGAAAGTGTAGGATTTAACCTGAACGTTTAGATTGGAAAGTTAGTCACTTTAGCTTTAAACATATCAGTGGTAAAATGAAAGATTCTCAAAGCCTTTAAAGCAGGCAAAGTGGTGTTAAAGCACTGTTAAACATGAGTGAGGACTGTTAGGACAGTGACTGTTAGGAAATGAGTGATGAATTCCTTGCATCAGATACTGTACAGCATACTGTAAAGAGGAAGAAGGCCATTGTCCCATATTTAATTCACATGTATACCAATATGCAATTACCCTGCCTCATTGGCTGACATATTTAACAAATAGATTATGTATAATGCTTTATTTATTTATTTAATTAATTTCCTGGAAAGGCCTTATATGGGCAATGATATAACTGCTACATATGTATTTTATTTATAATACAATGAATACAACATTTGTATGATGTTTTATAGTATTTTCCCAGTAGTACTGTTAGTGTTGCAGAATTATATGTGTGTGCAAATGCAGAAGCTGCTGTACAGAGTTAAATTTGAGGTCAAAGAGATAAGGATGAAACCGCTCTACACATCATTCTACAGATGACTTATTTATGCTCAAAGTAGAGAAGAAAACATGTATTAGAGCAACTTTATAACCATTATGTGTTGCATGTGGCCGTGGATGAAAATGCAGAAAATGCAAAAGAGGAGAAGAGCTTGCCAAATGTGGAGGAGATCACTTAAAACAGTAATTTTTTTAAAGAAGGGCATTCCCAGTCTGGTTGACCTCATTTGGGGAGGTCACTAATCTATCTTTAAATATCCAAGATGACGACGCTGAGATCAGATGCTGCTTTGTGACCACCTGAAGACCTTCTCTGGTACCATAGTTCTCTGACACCAGACATGGCCTTGATTGTTTTTTTTGTATATATTTGTACTTTGACTTACATAGAGTTGTCATAAGCTGGGTTTGATTTTCTCCTTTTCTGTTTTCTCTCTCTCTGCTCATTACAGCTACCTTGGCTCAGCTGTTCGCTAACTCACAATCAGTGCTCACGCTGATTAAGGCCTTGTCCACACTAATACGTTTTCGTTTGAAAACGCATCTTTTTCTCTAAGTTTTGGCCTTTCCCCACACCGAGATGGCTTTTTTATTAATGAAAACAAAGCTTTTTGAAAACGCTCTCCAAGTGGATACATTTGAAAACGCCGTTTTCGCATTGTAGTGTGGACTGTCAAAACGGAGGTATTTAAAAACGATGACGTAAGTTTAGTCATGTGACGCATATTGTACCAATAGATATTCATGTTTATACTGATATTGTGCCTGTTGTGCCATTCACTTTCACACTGTTGCTAAAATATGTTACTTTGCACACTCTTCATATCACAGTCCTGCAAAGATTACAGAAAATGTACTCACATTTGCTGTCCTGCGGCAAAACATGAAAGCAATTGCGTTCAGACCAAACATGGTGACTAAGTGCGATCAGTGAATCGTGAGATCTTTTGCTAAATAAAATGATCCTGTCAGAAGAATTGCGCGATAACTTTATTATTTATTTTTCCGTCTGTATCATCTCAGTGAGCTTTTGTGAGGTTTTACGCATGCGCAGTAAGGTGAATTTAGCGTTTTCCAAAAGTTTCTCATCCACAGTAGGCGTGTTTCCATTACAGATTTGCGCAAAACTTTTTTCTAATTGTCGACAAAAAACGATTGGGAAATGACGGTGTTTCCATTAACCGATGTTATGCGACTAAAACATGAATTTTTTCCTCTCGCGATAAGTAAAGTCATTCCAAAAATCATGGCAACGGACGTTGGTTGGTTTATGTATATCCCAGCCACTGCACTAGCCATTATTATTAATCGAAGGAGGTGTATGTGTTTTTTCCAAGCATTAATGGTAAGGAAAGACCCTTATACTTGTGACCGGCACATATGAAGTGTTTCTGGGTGTTTCTCCCTCATATCTGCTTGGAGGTCTTAATTGTGGCATTTATTTGAGGTTTAGAATCCATTATTCCTGTAATTCTTTTGTCTTTTATGAATTGAAAAGAAAAGAATGAAAATAACTCTGTCTCGTATTATGTCCAAACATACTACATCACATCTACATCAGGTGACCTGTAAATGCGCAAAAACTGTTTCCATTGCAGTTTTGCTAAATATTTATTTTTCGAATTGCCTGAAAAACCACCTTATGCGAGCGTAAAAACTTTTATTGCGATAAATGGGAGTTTTTGCAAAATGTACGTGTTTCCATTGGGCGTATTTTCGCAATTTGAAGGGTAATGGAAATGCTGTAGCACCTCTACATATTTATATTTAATTTATGTCAGTGTGTTATGCAAGAATGGAAATTGGATTAAGGTTATCAAGTTGTATCTTGATATCTAAGCGCATTATTGTGTAAGCGCATTGATGTCTAAGCGCTGCTTGATGTCAGCGCATTATTCCGGCGCTGCACTGTGGCGACGAGTGCCTACAGCACGTCTGAAATGTTTGTTTGTTTTATGAGTTATATGTAAGCGTTTTTCATCACATAAACCTCGAACTACACGCTTTGAAAGTTTGGTTGCTAAGTCAGAAGCTAGCCAACAAAGTCAAGATGCGTTTTGTTACGCAGTTTTTGTCTATCGTTCTGGCGATACACCTGTTGCTGTTAACAGTCCTTTCACTGAGTCGGGGAAGCTATGCATCGGCCGCCGCCACAACAAATGGGATTTTACATTATACCCGGGATCAACTCTGGCAACTAAGGGATCTGCATAGCGGAAACTTTCCAGTCGATCTGCCAGATGAGTGTACACGGACATCCACATCACCGAGGAAAAGAGGCCGGCGAGGAGGCGTACGGCGTAGAGTTCGCGCACGGGGGAGCAAGCCACCTCTACCTACGGTCATCCTGGCTAACACCCGCTCCTTGGTGAAGCAACTTACGGAGCTACGGAACGCTGTGAGGTACCTCTCAGAGTATCGGGAAAGTTGTCTGTTGTGCTTCACGGAAACATGGCTTAAAGACACGACTGATAACTCAACACTCAGGATCACAGGGTTTAGCGACCCGATTAGACTGGACCGTGATGCACAGGTAACCGGCAAAAGAATGGGAGGGGGTGTGTGTGTTTATATAAATGAGCGATGGTGTAAAAACTACACAGTAAGAGACTCCCATTGCTCTGAGGATATTGAGCTATTGTCACTGTCGGTAAGACCTTATTATCTACCTAGGGAATTTGGTCAGGTGTTTGTCACTGTGGTATATATTCATCCCCGCGCTAATACTAAGGTCGCGGCAAATAGGTTATATGACACAATGGCTAAACTAGAAAACATGGCACCTGATGCACCGAAGTTTGTGCTCGGAAACTTTAATGGATGCTCAATCAAAAGCGTATTGCCCAATTACTATCAATACGTCGAGTGCCCGACAAGGAGGGATAAAACACTCAATCTATGCTTTGGGAATATTAAAGACGCTTATAAGGGCTATGCAAAACCACCCCTCGGAGACTCGGATCACAATGCAATCCAGCTTGTCCCGCAGTATAAACAAAAGCTCAAGACCAGCAAACCGGAGATAAAGACAGTTAAACAGTGGACTAATGAGTCTGTGAACGCCTTCGAGGCTGTTTTGATTGTACTGTGTGGGACATTTTCGTGTATACTAGTAAGAACTTGGAAGAGTTGACTTCAGTGGTGACTGACTATATTCGGTTCTGTGTGGACTGTATAATCCCAGAAAAAACTTTTAGGGTATTTCCAAATGACAAACCCTGGGTAAATAAAGAATTAAAAGTTGTACTGCACAGGAAAAGGAGAGCTTTTGAGCAGGGAGACAGTACTGTATGGTGTAGAACAAATTTCCGAAAGGATAAATAAATCTCTCTCTAATACTATGAAGTTCTTGACTCCATTTCCTATAATGCTGTGCTGGACTCTTGTATTATTTCCTATTTTTGTTTCTTCCTGTTTGGTGTTTTCTTCATGAATGAAGATTGCATATGTATATAAGGGGGTAGGAACCAATGTGTGGTGTGTTTTTTTCTCGGGAACTTTTCCAATTGACGGACCTCTAACTTACCAGGTGGATATCCTTGTTTGCAGCATTGCTGGCAGGATTTACTTTTGTCGTTTTGGAGTGTTTCGTGACATTGGACTTTTTGACGCAATGCAGCACAAAGGACTGGGGTACATTTGTCTGGGACTAACGAAGGCTGTGGTAAGAGCAGAGGTGGGTAGTAACGAAGTACATTTACTTCGTTACATTTACTTGAGTATTTTTTTAGAAAAATTGTACTTTTAAGAGTAGATTTGAATGTGAGTACTTATTACTTTTACTCGAGTACATTTCTAATGAAAAAACTGTACTTTTACTTCGTTACATTGGGCGACGTCCTTCTCGTTACTTTGTTTTGATGCAATGTGTTGTTAAATGCGTAGTTTATTCCAAGCGCGATGTATCTTTTTTTCTGGGCTTGAGCGATGCTCAATTCACAAATGAATCATTCTTTTGAGTCGATTCTGTTCAAAGACTTCATCAAACAAGTTGGCAGATCTGTCTAAATCGGTTCGCGAATCAGTTTGAATGATTCAGTTCCTGATTCTGTTCAGTTCCTGCACGCACTGAATCGTCTAAAGCGATTGCAATTCACACTGGACTCGGAGTCGTAACAGGAAGATTTAAGAACATCAAGAGCGTTGGATGAAGTGGTAGTGGACCTACAGTACAGTCAAGTGAGAGCAAATCTTCAAATGCATCATATATTTGCCAGCGATGAAGATCTTTATTAGTTGAACATCTTCGTAAGCTGTCTGTGAATGAATGATTCCACAGACATACATTCGATTTCATTTCACTCAGGTAATACATTTTACAACCAAACAGATTATTATGCCATGATAGCACTACTAGAAAGGATGACATTACCCGTTTTTTGGACATAATACATTAATTTCTACATTAAATAAGCTACCATTGTTCACAGTTTATGAACACCCGCCATCCTGCGGTAGTGTGTGTGTTTGTTGCGCAGTGGCGCGCGAACTCGACTTGAAAACGAATGCCTTTGCCTGCCGTAGACACAGTTAACCAGTTTAAACATGCTTGCAGAAATATACATTTGATTATATTTTGGAGAACAGTCAGAAGAAGATCCGTCGATGTACTTGTGTTTGTTTTTGTTCAGATGTTCAGTAGCAGTCATGAGCGCGAGCACATGTGAAGAGTTTTAACTCTTTCTTCTCTGTGTCAATTACATGCCTTTGAAAGCAACACTCTGCAGATTCACTTTATTTCGACATTGTCTAATAATCCAAATGTAGTTGTATAAGTTACTATTATACAAACCAAAGGACAGGCAATGATTTTCGGGCTACAGATGGCAGAAATAATGTTTTTTGTTGCAAAGAGAGCCAATCTACTTATGAAAATAATAGTCATTTAAAAAAAAAAAATCTAAATGATATTATTTTATATATATATGACGACTTAAGTTTCAAAAGCCTCTAAGTACCATCTGAAATTTTCTTCTAAAAGAGCATTTTTATCAAGTTTGTATGTTTATGTTCAGTTATTTCACTTAAATGGCAATGAAAAGTACCTATTAATTGTCATTAAAGTGAAATTACTGAACTTAAATATACAAGCTTGATAAAAATGCTTGTTTTAGAAGAAAGTTTCAGATGGCACTCAGAGGCTTTTGCATCTGAAGTCTTCATATATATATACTGTATATATATATATATATATATATATATAAATGAAATATAAATGAATATATATAAAATAGAGGCCTATATGATCCGAAGTAAGTTACTCGCTACTTGAGTAGTTTTTTCATTGGATACTTTTTTACTCTTACTCAAGTAACTATTAAGATTATTACTTTTACTTTTACTTTGAGTAAATATTTCTATAAGTACTTGTACTTTTACTTGAGTACAGTTTTTGGGTACTCTACCCACCTCTGGGTAAGAGTTATGCAACTCATCTGTTAGTGCAAAGACAATGGGAACTACGATAAGTCACGACAAGGTGGACTTTGTTCATGTGTTTGATTAAGGATATGTACATTCTTGGTGTTTATATAATACACATCTCTTTTGCATCGTGAAATGACTGAACTATTTGTATTTTATTGATGTGACATCGCTAATATTGAGAGTGTTACAACGCGGCTACTGAAACGTTGGAAAACGCCTGAAAACGCTAGTGTGGATGGAGAGCCGTTTTCAGATGTATCTGGATTAAGTAGACAGCCTGAGACTGCATCTGTTTTCTCTTTGCCCTGATTCTCTCTGCTATTTTCTAGGCTTCTTTTCCAGATTATTGTTGATCACATTTCCTATGACAGAACAATCTAACCAGCATGGACCCAGCGAAGGAGGCACCCATTCGCTCTGCAGTTGAACCGCAGGGAGCCATCCTGGATAGACATGAGGAGGAGTCTGCTACCATGCACATCGTGGAGAGCCTAGCTGCCCATGTCACGGACCTAACCGCCCACTTTCATCACCTCCATCAAGATCAGCCGACGCAATCTGTGCCTCATAACTCCACGGAGCCTAGAATCAACAATATTCCTTGTTATTCGGGTGAGATCACTGAATGGCGAGCGTTCCTAACCCAGTGCGAGGTTGTGTTTTCCCTCCAGCCTTCAACTTATCGTCCCCTTGGAATTATAAGGTTCTGTCTGACATTTTTGTCAAAATTGAGTTATTCACATATTCTTATTCTGTGACAACTTATTTACATTATGTGATGTTTTTTTGTGATTCTTTGTGATTCATTATGTGATTCACCTGTGTGAATTTCTTTTTTCTGCTGAACACAAAAGAAGATATTTTGAAAAATGTCAAACTGTCCATCAACTGTTTGGTTACCGACATTTTTCAAAATATCTTCTTTTGTGTTCAGCAGAAAAAAGAAATTCACACAGGTTTGAAACAACTTGAGGGTGAGTAAATGATGACAGAATTTTCATTTTTGGGTGAACTATCCCTTTAAAAAATGAGTCCGACATTTTTTGTGATTATAAAGTCAGTGAATCATTTTTCAATGATTATTAAACTATGAATTAATTTGCTGAAGCATGTCTGTTTTCTTGCAGTTTTTAAAGTCTTAAAATGTCTTAATTTTTACAATATTAAGCCTTAAAGGTCCAATAGTCAACAATTTAATTGATGGGGTCTTAATTACAACAATAAACGTTGGCATGTTATTTCAGCCATACTGATGTCTAGAGAGAAAGCCATTTTACCTGACCCACTTTAGGCGGAATAAAGTCCTGCTCAGATGTATTACAGTAGCTGCTTTCTGTCTAAACAAAAGAAAGATTAAAGTAACAATTTCTGCAATTATGTGTTTAATTACCCACCAAATTGGTATCAAAAATTAACATCTGCACTGGACAAAATATTTAGACCTATCTTGCTTAATTTGAAATGTCCTAAATACATGGAAGTGCTAAAAATATGAAATAAAAGTCATAGAAAGGATAACATTTTACTTTCTAACACATGTTGAGACATTGTTACAACATTAATAATTTTATATTTAGTGTTCAAATAATGTTTTGGCAGATAGAACCTTATAATTCTAAGCGAAAAGTGTTTTTTTTAGAATTAGAAGGTTCTATCTGCATTTGACCCATTCCAAAAATCCCCATTTACAAATTTGAGAGGATTTTGATATTGTATATTTAGAATACATTTAGGGTCCCTGTTATTTTCATGTTTGAAAGAAACTTGTTCCCCATATAAATTTTCCTATATGTAATGCAAAAACTTTGAAGCTCAATATCTCAAAACTGCTCAGAACGCAGATAGAACCTTATAATTCCAAGGGGACGTTATGCCGAGGACCATTCCAGGATCACCTTGTCAATCTCTGCTGGCTGGGCATTCCTCTAGGGCACTTCGAATATCGGGTTTTACCGCTTGGGCTCGTCAACACTCCCATTGTCTTCCAGAATCTTGTAAAGTGGAACATAATTATGACATAGGAAACCATGAACTTCTGGCCATCAGTTTGGCTCTGGGGGAGTGGCGCCATTGGTTAGAGGGGGCAGCCATTCCGTTTGTGGTCTGGACTGATCACAGAAATCTCAAATATATTCTTTCAGCTAAAAGATTAAGTGCTCGACAGGCCCGTCGGGCTCTTTTCTTTGGTTGTTTCGACTTTCCTATCTCCTACAGACCCGATTCTAAGAACGTGAAACCTGACACTCTCTCCTGCTCGTCAGTGAACGGTTCATCCACAGAGACAATTTTGCCTGGCGGCTGTGTGGTCAGGACCATTATCTGGGGAATCGAGCGACTGGTAAATAGAGCACTTGCTCACGTCATGGTTCCTCAGCAGTGTCCAAATGGAAGATTGTTTGTTTCCGAGTTCATTCATCCTGCTGTCTTCTGCTGGAGTCGCTCCTTCATGTTGGCTGCCCACCTAGGGGTGAGGGGTACCCTCACTACTATTAGTCAACGGTATTGGTTGCCCACTATAGCATGCGATATCTGCCGTCTTGTCCTGTCTACACCCAGACCAATTCTAGTAATTCTGAGACTTCCGTTCCCTCTGGGCAGGCGTTTATCTTGCGCTGCCGACGCACCTTGAGAAGAGTGAAAACTGCTATGTGCCAGACCAGAGAACGCACCCGACACGCTGCTAATCAACATCGCACCAATCAACAAAGCTCCTAGATACGTTTGTGGTCAGAGAGTGTGGCTTTCCACTCATAACTTGCCCCTTCAGTACTTTACTTCCCGTAAATTGGCACAGTGATTTATTGTGCCCTTTTCCATTGTCAAAGTTCCAAGTCCTGCAGCGGTATGACCCAGATTACCATGTTATCTGCAACGCATCCACCCTGTATTTTATGTTTCGTGAATTAAACCCATAATTCATGCCCCATCCCATCCCACCTCATCTCCTGTCCTGTTCTAGTAGAAAGCTCCCAGTCTATAGGGTTAAGACCCCAGGGGTGTGGACATCAGTATCTGGTCGATTGGGAGGGGTACAGCCCGGAGAAGAGAATCTGGATTCTGGCCGTGCTGGACTGCTCGCTCATCAAGGACTTCCTCCGCTCTCGCCGGTCCTCTTCCTCGGGAGCACCAGGGGGTACTCGTTGGGGGAGGAGTCTTTGCCCTGATTCTCTCTGCTATTTCACCCTGCTATTTTCTAGGCTTTTTTGACAGATTATTGTTGATCACCTGATGCTCATACCTGTGTTCAACTATCTGTTAACGTTAACCCAAACCAAATCTGCTCTGTGTACGTCTTACCTGTTCTCCGCCCAGTCTCCCTGGTGCCTGCGGTCACTATTCCAGTCGCTGTTCGTGGTTCTGAGTCTGCCAGCTGAGGTCTGTGCTCGTCTCCTACTTCTTGCCCGCTTACTAGACCTGGACACTTTTTTTTCTCCTGACTTCGCCTGACAAGTTTTCTATTATTCCTGAGTTCTTCACCTGATCTCTGTCTGCCAAGAACGGCTGGTGAATGGCAAACTACCTTTGTTCTCTTCTGATAACAAAGTTTGTTTCATTCATCTGCTATCGCTCTTGGGTCCTCTATTTCCTGTGACAAGATTATTTGTAGAATACTTATACTGCTAAAAAAAAAGTAATTGTAATCAATACATTTAGGTTCTATTTCTATAACAAAATCTGCCTTCCAGGGAATAGATTTATGACGTTGAGAAAGAACAGACCACGGAGAAATCTTCTGTCTGATTGGAAGTATTTTAAAGTGCTTATAATTTAAGTTGGATTCGACTTACTTAACCTGAGAATAAACAAAAAAACAACAACAACAACAAAAAAAAGAGTTCAACCCATGTTCGCTTAACCCTTCACAAGCTTTGGGGCATACCGCCATGCCATAATTTCACTCTGTTACATGCATTCTGTCAAATTAAACCGGTCTGTCAGTTAACATCCTCATATACACACTCCATGTTTTATTTAATTTTACAGTACTAAAACAATTTTTCCTACTGTCTTGGAAAGAAGGTTGTGGAACTTTCATGTGGAGAACATGCTAATGTGTTTTGCGCTAGGACTGTGTGAAGTCGCAGTCGCAAATAGCAGAGTTCCTGTCTCTGCGCGTCTCTCAGAATTTAGATTTTGCCAAGAGTAATATCAACTAAAATACTACATCATATTCACTTTGTACTAATAAATATAGCTATTTAAATGTTTTAAACCTTGTACAGTATGATACATGAATGAGTGTAAACTATGAATGAAACAAGCGCAGCATGATCGCAAATAGCCGCATTGCTGCATCTCTCAGAAATCAGAGCTTTGTCAAAAGTATTATCATAAAAAAAATAAAAAAATTAAAAAAAAGATTAAAGATTACCACAACAATTTTTTTGTGTGTATTAACTTGCATGGATTAATTGTTCACCACAAGACTAGTAATTTGCACTAACAAAGTAAACGACTTTAAAGTCTGTAATCTGAGAGATAAATGTATGGATGTGAGAGAGGGAGGGTAAGTGTGACGGCAGAGGTGTGTAGGAGCAAATGTACAGAAAGCTATGTCACTAAAAGATGTTAATCTGGGGTTTATTTCCTCAATGTAAAATCAAATCGTATTCCTTACTATAAAAATACTTTTAAGTTTACTTGATTTTAACCAAAATGTTGAGTTTACTACAAATTTTATATTGCTGAAATATTAGAAGCATAAAATATATAGCATAATTTAAGTAAAATTACTCGATGTCCAAGACGTGCTGTTACGCATGCGTACCGTACGGTCCACAGGGTTAGCGGGTAATTTGAACTGATGATTGGTCATGATTATACAGACGTGAATGTTTACAGAATTGGAAATTCAGTGACAATTATACAAAACGTGTCAAATGGGTCACCTCGTTTTGAATGTTGTGTTTGTTATGGAATGATTTTCGTTGATGCTCAGCATATACTGTAGGATAGCTGTAAGCGCTAATTTCAAACGAGGCAGCTCAGAGACACGGCTGAATTCACTCTAGAGAGCGCGCAATGCAGGCAAAGTACAAATGGATGGAAAAGACTGCTACATCTTCAGATCAGTTATTTTAAAATCACTCATTTTGACTTGACACGACACATTAAAAACGCAACATATGCAGGCGGCACAAAAATTAATTGTGGGATGTTTTTCAATCGAGTTTGTTAGCGAGTATTTAGCAGACCCCTTAACCCACCTCCTCAAGCAGAGGACATTACAACTTATTTAAATATAAGTTAGCAAGTAAACTTTAACAATCTTAGTTTTAAAATAATACCTAATGCATGTGATGTTTCCATTTAACTCATTGACCAACTGCTTTGCATATGTCCCACAATTTGAAGAGAGAGAAACAGCCATTCCAAAATCGTACACAAGTAAGCGAACAATAGGGGGAAACGGAAAAGTCATTCAATGCATTAAAAGTGCATTTATCAAAAATCCATTCCCTGCATAGAATTGCAGAATCAAGGAGTTCTGGTCATGCTTTAGTTTGTTACAAGTGCCATGTTTGTGACTTAACTGAGCCATGTAGCGAGTCAGATTATTTTGCCCCTTTGCGTACTCATTTAAGGAATAACAAGAAAGTTCAGTGTCCTTTCAAAGACTGTTCATTTGAGACTAATGTGTGCTCCACATTTAATGCGCATAAAAGTAAGGCACACCACCACCACCACCACTGCTATGAAGATTTTAAAGTAGGGGTTGTTTTAAGCACTCAAATTAGTCACACAGAAGAAGATACAGCTTATCCACTTGTTGACAGATCAGGCAGTGACGGTGAATGTAATGTGGCAGAGGAACAATACAATTTGGATGACACAAAACAAAAGTTGGAACAAAATTTGGCATCACTTTTTCTGAAAATGCAAACAATCTTGCATATTTCTGAAATGCGACACAAGAAATTATCCAACAGTTGAATCTAATTAATTTATTGTCTGGGCCACTGTTATATAACACAATACAGCAGACTATTACAGAACAATACTGCCCAAAGCTACCATGGAGATGATCATTCATGATTATTGTAATTCTCTTTTTACTTGTTTTAACAAAGTTTCTCTGAACCGTCTCCAACTGGTGCAAAACGCAGCAGCCAGGCTATTAACAGGAACCAACAGAAGGGCACACATTACTCCGATTTTATTTATTCTCCACTGGCTTCCAGTAAAATTTAGAATTGATTATAAAATTTTAGTTTTAACTTTTAGAGCACTACATGGACAGACCCCCCAATATATCGCAGACATGTTGACCCCTTATTCTTCCTTCCGCACTCTTCGTTCCTCAGGTCAAAATCTCCTGATTGTCCCTAAAACCCGCCTTAAAACTCGGGGAGACCGCTCCTTTCAAGCAGTTGCTCCCAAACTGTGGAATGCCCTGCCACTGTCGCTGCGTGTGGCCGATTCTGTTGATTCTTTTAAAAAACAGCTGAAGACACTTCTATTCAGTCAAGCTTTCAGTTGACTGCACTATTATGTTTTATGTTTTGTATGATGTTTCTTAATTGTTAAATTTGTTAACTTGCTATATGTAAAGCACTTTGTGATTTTATCTGTGATAGGTGCTATATAAATAAAGTTTACTTACTTACTTATTGTTAAGCACTACAGTGAGGTAGACAGCACAGTTGTGAAAGAGCTTGTCAGGACAGTTTCTGACAGCAGTGTGCTGTTACAGTGTACAAATGAAGGAGGTCCTCTATCCACAACTAATAGGAGAGCATCATACTTCATGAGATAATTTCCAGTTGTTATTCCTGTTGAGTACAAAATAGATGGAGATGATCAAAATTATGCACATGTCCCAATTATTCAAATGTTGCAGAAATTGTTCAATAAAAAGGAAGTTCTTGATGAGGTGCTGGCTACAGGTGAGACCTCAAGGGGATACAGTAGTTACAGGGATGGTACCATTATAGGGATAATTCATTTTTGCCAGAAGGTGATTGTAGAATATCCCTTAATCTCTACATAGATGATTTTGAAGTGGCCAATCCACTTGGAACATCACGAAAGAAACACAAATTGTGTGCCATCTACTGGGTTCTTGCGAACTTGCCTGCAAAACACACATCATCTTTGCACACCATTCAGCTAGCTCTTCTGTGTAAAACAAATGTAGTTAAACAACATGGCTACTCAGAAGTACTCCACCCACTAATTGAAGACCTGAAATGTCTTGAAGAGCAGGGGGTATATGTTGAGCAGTTGGGATCATGTGTTAGGGGATCTGTTCTGCATGTCCTGGCAGATAATCTGGGTGCCCATTCTTTCTTTTCGGGCTTTCAGGAGAGATTTAGAGAGAATTTTTCTTGTAGATTTTGCATGGCCACAAGGGATGACATTCAAGCCAAACAAGTTAGGTCCGGCTCTTTTGAAATGAGGACAAAAGAAAAACACCAACAGCATGTTCAAGATGTTCTACAGGATAGTAATTTGGTGGCACAGAATGGCATGATGAATAGCTGTCCATTGAGTGACAGTTTGAAACACTTTAATGCAATTTGTGGTTTCCCCACAGATGCGTTGCATGATCTCTTGGAGGGCGTTGTTCGTGTAGAGATGGTGTTGTGTTTGCAGGATTTAATTGGCAAACATTACTTTTCCCTGGATTCCTTAAATGGTGCCATCAAACAATTCCCATACAAATTTTCAGACAGGACTGAGCAGCCACAGCCATTCCAAAATCATACACAAGTAAGCGAACAATAGGGGGAAACGGCCATGAGAATTGGGCCCTCTTGAGGCTCCTCCCACTCTTGATTGGCCATAAGTCATGGAAAAAACAGATGAGGACACTGCCGAGGTCAACAACAAGTACACTGAGATTTGCGGAGATACTAGTAAGACTAAGTCATGTTAAAAAATGTTTCTCTTGTAAATGTTTATCCCTTTAATCAACGTGAAAAAGCAAAACGCATTTATGCTGTACTAGATGAACAGAGTAATAGATCATTGGCGAGGTCACAGTTCTTTGATTTGTTCAACATCGTTAGCAGTTACGTGTTCAGGCGTAGTGCCCACAGAGGGGAGGAAAGTAAGTGGATTCTCGTCACTGGATGGGAAAACAGTAGTTGCTCTTCCGCCCTTGATAGAGAGTAACACCTTGCCGGATGACAGATCCGAGATTCCTACACCCGAGGTAGCTTTGCGTTTCCCTCACCTGACCGCGGTGTCAGATAAAATCCCCCCTTTAGATCCTAATGCTACCATCCTTCTCCTCTTGGGACGAGACATTCTTAAAGTACACAAAGTCCGTGAACAGCACAACGCACCCCACAACACACCTTATGCACAACATTTGGACTTTGGCTGGGTGATAGTGGGAGAAATTTGCCTTGATGGGACTCATCGGCAGTCTAGCGTGAATGCTTACAAGACCAACATACTTCCAAATGAACGAACTTCATTCTTCTTTCCATACACAAAAGGCATCAACGTCGTAGAACGTGGCAAGTCACCTCTTTTGTCATATTTACCTGATCCACCATGTTCTTTCAAATATTCAAAAACCAGTGAGAGCTATTCAAAGAGCTTGAAGGAGGATGTGTTCTTCAGGTCTCCAGAGGACGATAAAGCTACTTTATCTGTTGAGGATCAAGTCTTTCTAGATATTAGACAAAAGAGACCAATGGAAAGCATGGACTTCATCTCTAGCTGAGCTTGATCAATTTGCAGATACCACAAGCTTATGTCCCAACCTCAGTATGTGGAGCTCTCAACAGAGAGCTGTGCGTTTTCTCAGACGCTTCAACTTTAGCAATTGCTGTGGTTGCATACCTACGAGTAATGGACTCAGATGGACAGCCTTATGTGGAGTTTGTAATGGGAAAATCCAAGTTGGCCCCTTTCCTGCTCACACTGTTCCGCGCCTGCAGCTATGTGCAGCGGTCCTTGCTGTTGGAACTCATAAAAGGCTATTGTGACACAGAGCTCCACAACATCCATTTCTATACTGCTCAGTTACATTCACAATGTGAAATGAAGATTCTACATGTATGTGGCTAATAGGGTCGCGCGCATAAGAAAAACCACGGAACCTAGTCAATGGCATTACGTCTGTTCTGAACAGAACCCAGCAGATCATGCCACCAGGTTTGTGGCAGCAGCCCACTTACCCCTTACAAACTGGTTCTCAGGTCCAGGGTTCTTTTAGGAATGTGGCCCTAAAGCATGTAGTGTAGAGTCATATGGACTTGTCAAAGCAGACGAGGATGTTGAAATTCGTACACACTGGCAACTAGCATTAGAGAGCAGTCACTAGGCTCAAGCAGATTCAAACGTTTTTCAAGCTGGAGATCCTTGGTGAGGGCTGTCACTACCCTTACCCACATAGCAAAATTGTTCTCACAATCTCTACCTAACAATCTTTGCCGAAAGTGGCATCAATGTACCAAAACTTCAGATGTGGAGATGTCACAAGCTAAGTCGACAATTATCAAAACTGTACAGCGAGAAGTATACAG
Organism: Leuciscus leuciscus; assembly: GCF_965113295.1. Taxonomy (NCBI): domain Eukaryota; kingdom Metazoa; phylum Chordata; class Actinopteri; order Cypriniformes; family Leuciscidae; genus Leuciscus; species Leuciscus leuciscus. The sequence goes on along the minus strand of NC_138728.1, from coordinate 26,394,425 downwards.
AGAGGAATTTGAGAGCCTGATCAAGTATAGTAAAGTATCTCAGCATAGCACACTCCAGAGACTTGACCCCTTTGTGGATGAAAAAGGTCTGTGAAGAGTTGGGGATCAAACTTACTGTGCTGACATCTCAGATCCAGAGAAGCATCCTTTGATAATCCCACCCAACCATCATGTGGTTGATCTTCTAATTCAGCATTACCACAATCAAGTGGCTCACCAAGGCCATCATTTTACAGAGGGTGGCAATACGCAGTGCTGGTATGTGGATCGTCAGCGGCAAAAGACTCATCTCAAATGTTATCCACAATGTGTGTTATGCAAGAAACTAAGAGGTAGAATGGAGAGTCAAAGGATGTCTGCTTTGCCCTCGGACAGAGTTTCTGTAGATCCACCTTTAACCAAAAACAGGTCTTGACGTTTTCGGTCCATTCACTGTGGTGGGATGCAAGACAAGAGGGCACAACACTGAGAACAAGCTGTCATATTCAGTTGTTTGAGTACCAGGGAAGTTCACTTGTAAGTCATGGAGTCCCAATCAGCATCAAGCTGCATTTGTGCTTTGTGACGTTTCTTGGCTGTCAGAGGACCACTGAAGCATTTTCGTTCAGACAGAGGGACGAATTTTGTCTGAGCAGTTAAAGAACTCCAAATTGACAGTGGTGACTCGAAATTGAAAGGTTTCTTACAGAATCAAGGCTGCACTTGGACACTTAATGCTCCGCACTCCTCCCATACGGGAGGGGTGTGGGAAAGAATAATCAGGATAGCCAGACGTATTCTGGAGGCTCTCTTGATGAAAACTCCCACAAGACTAACACATGAGGTCTTAACAACTTTAATGGCAGAAGTCGTGGCTATTATGGATTCCCGACCCTTGACCCCAATTTCAACAGATGCTGGCATTCCCAAGTGCTCTCACCAGCGATGCTCTTAACTCAGAAGGCAAGTGTTGCTCCATGTCCTCCAGGAAACTTTGAGTTAGATCACCTGCACAAAAATCTGATTCATTCTGGAAGCGATGGAAGCAGGAGCACTTGTCTACCTTGCAACCCAGAAGGAAATGGAAAGAGGAGAGAGAGAGAGTATTCAGGAAGGGGACGTCGTTCTGTTGAAAGATGGGGAAGCTAAGCGTAGTGAGTGGCCAGTTGGTCTTATAACAAGGACTGTAGCCTCATCGGATGGGAAAATTCGTAAGGTTATGGTGAAGACTGCTAAGCAGGGAATTGCCAGAGAATACCTAAGACCTATATGTGACAGTCTAAATTTTGTCAAGTAATCAGAATGCATAGTGGTATAACAAGTTATACCAGGCAGGGAGTTTTCTGTGTAGCGTTTGTTTCTCCTTGTAAGCTGGACTTTAATTTGTGTAAGTAGTTTGTGTGTGACACCTAGTGGTAATTTTTTGTTTTTATTACACTGCTCAATAGAACACAACCGGAAGCATGTAAAGCAGTAGAAGGAGAGACTTGTTGTCTGTGATCTGCGTTTGGATGCATGTCATTGTTTTGCCGTCTAATCCTTAGAGTAGATACGATCGTAAGTTATACGTTTCATATTAAAAACAACTGTAATATTCATGTGTTAGTTTAACTAAGAGCTGATCGATTTTGAGGTGTTTAGAGATCGATGTTTAATGCTGAAAGCTAGCGTGATCTGAGGGCTAATATGCTAATGAAGCTGTGCGATCTCGTTTTTCTTCAAACACATCATTAATGTATATTGGTTGATTATTGAGTTATTTAAATGTGTAATTGGATGTTTGAGAACGTGTGAGGGAGCTTTATTTCTGTTAACGCTTGGTTTAGAACACCATTGCCAGGACAGAATAGTGGGAGAGAATGACCATACCTGTGAAATTGTTGTTGAAAGATATTGTCGAATTGGCTTTGTCTACCCACTTTTCTGATGACACTGTGTATTTCTTGAATTGCAAGATCTCAGAACACAGAGCTTTGCCTAAAGAAGTGTTTCCAAACGTTGTGCTGTGTCCAAAGCATCACTACATAGAGCATTATCCTCAGCTGATCAGAATGTATGGGCCAAAATGAAAAAAAAAAAAAAGTCCCCCTAATGCTGGTCAAGTCATGGATGCCAGTTCTTTTTTCAAGCCAAGAGTACAAATGGACAGGGTCTGTAGTTCACTTATCACAGCCTTTCCTGAAAATGTTCAGGAATATTCAGAGCTGCAGAGTCCTAATTTTAGTACTGTGTTAGTTTCATCCAGTGTTTACATTGATGGAATTAAGTACTGCCCAAACATGTTGGTTTCAGTTGGATCTTGTTCAGGTTTGCCAGAATTCATGCAGATTGAGGAAAATCTTGACAATCAACACTGACATAATGTTCCTCTGCAAACCTTAGGCTGCATGGTACATTGAGCATTAGCGCTCTTATGAATTGTGCAGCTTACATTCACGGCAAGTTGTTCTGCCATCTGAACTAAATGACCCCTTCCTTTTGGCAGCTTATAATATCCGAGGCCAGTTCTATGTCACATTGAAGTATTTCTTTTGTATTATGGCTTGTATTTTTGACTTCTGCTCTTTTTTCTTTTCTTTTTTTTTTCTTTTTAGAATTTCACTTAACCAAGTCGATGATACTCTGCGTTATTGTGCACAACAGTGACATCTGAAAAGTAAGCATTCCTGAAAAACCAGCTGATGTTGATGCCTTGAAACATGTGTAGCAAGAGAAGCTGCAGCTCCCATACACGTTCAGTGTCCAATAAGAAGACCATGCACTTTAATCATGCATTATGTAATGTCAGTGACATTAATGATTTGCCAGAGAGGGTAACACTGAACATAATTCCTCAACACACATCTCCCTGAAGTCAAGCTAGCACTGTACTTCTCTCAGGTTCTGATACATCAGAGCAGTTGTCTGCTGAACGACAGCTTGAATGGCCTGAGGATTTTGAAATACCTAAATTCTCTGTTAACCCCCTGGGGTCGGCGGTCACGTCGTCACCAGCTTGCTTTTTTTCTTATCAGTGCAAAAGAGACTCAAAATACTTTGTTGATTTTGATCTTACATATCGTCGCTGTCGGGCGGAAACCTCCTATGTCCAAATTTTGTCAATTTCATATTTTTTCACAAATCGATGCTATTGGTCAGTCCCCATGTGGGTCTGTTATTTTTACTAATTATTAACCAAGCAGAATACAGGAAAGCAAGAAGTTATAGCATTGTTTGGAATTCAGCAGATCAACAACCTTGAGCAAACCATCAGTTTAGTTCTAACACGCCTTCTTTAAAAGGGGTAAGGATACTTAAAGTATCAAATAATGAGACTAAGTTTGATACTTGCATGTCTCGCCCATTTGAATTAAACTGTCCTGATGCAATTTGTTGAGGCTCCAGTTGATCTTTGCTGATGTGGTCTTGATGAGAGAGAACCAGTGGTAGTGGCGGAACTTGAAGGGTCCTTAGAAACTTCTAGTTCTCTTACGAGAGGTCTCTCGTACTGCGTAAGATATCTTACGCTAGGGGAAAATCCTTTTTCCGCGAGATATTGAAGCCAAAAATTATCCTTAATTTTGTAATAATGCAAAACGCGTTGCGGCAGCATGCAGACATAGGCGAGGCAGCTCGCGCGCCTATTGGCTGCTCTGCGGCAACTGCAGCAGCCTATCGAGCGAGGCCTGGCGTGACGCCAGACCCAATCAGGGCACTTCGCGCCCGCTGCGTCACGTCCCGCCGAAATGGGCGTGGTCTAGGCCTATAAATACCGCTCGCAGGCAGCTATTATCTGATTTTTCATCCTTCAAGCGAAGCACACGCATCGCTGGAGCTGGAGAAGAAGCCGCGCCGTCTGAGAAAGAGCACCTTCAGCGGGACGAGTCACTTAAGTCGCTGGCCGCGCCGCCTTCCTGCAGCGCTTTCCGGCATTTATATCCTTTCTGTTACACTGTACTCTATTTGTGTGTGTGTGTCGCCGCCGCGACACACATTCTAAAAGAGCTAGCGTCTTTTTCAAGATGCCTTCCTGCGGCTCGTGCAGAGCCACACTCAGCGACGGGGACCGCCACGTGGTTTGCGTTTCCTGCCTGGGTGAGGAACATGCAGTTCTCGCGCTCGCTGACGGCGGCTGCCCTCACTGCGAGCTGATGACTATGGCGACTCTGAGGACTCGCCTGGCCTTCTTCACCGAGACTGCTCCCCCGCCCGCCGCGACGTCGCGCCGTAAAAGTCGGCCCTACCCTCTAAAGCTTGCCGCACGACGTCAAGCCTGCTCCGCCGCGCTTTCTCCGCCGCCGGGCAAGCTGCGTCAGCGCTGCACACCATGGCAACGCTTCAGATCTTCCAGGCCGATCTCCTCCGTAAGCTGGATGAGGAAGGACCTGACGCGATCTGCGTGCCGGACTTAAGAAGTGCCACGGACCTCGCTCTCCGTGCTACTAAAGCCCCGTTCACACTGCCAGCGACACGCAGCGACAAAGCGACATGATCCCATTCATTTCAATGGAGCGCTGGCGACTTCCGGCGACACGAGCGACAGTGACCGTTGGCGACGGAATGTGGGCGTGTCAAGCGACACGAGACGCGCGACAAAAGTTCAGAAATTTCAACTTTATGCAAATGAGAAGCGATTTTCACGAGCGACAACCAATAGGAAAGAAGACTTTCAGAGGAGCTCAGCTCACGTCACCATCTCGAGTGCAGGCAAGACAGGAGTTCGAGGGCGATTTCACTGTTTTATATGATTTGACTGTAACCACATACATGGATATAATAAAATGATGCATGGAAAAGAAACTATCGACAGTCTCAGTGAGTTTAATTCACACATTTAGTTCGAGTGTTGTAATTATGATGCAAGTTTAGCACTGCTGCAGATCATTTTACAGTTTCCCCTGCATTATGTTGACTATTAGGGACAAGAAAATTTATTATTTGTCAAATTCGAATGACGTTTTAGTAATGTATGACAGTATGAGTTAATCTGTTGATTGATCGATCGTTAATCCAGTAGGCTAAATGATTTAATCCACTGAACACTGCTGTGGTAATATAAAAACACTCTCCCAACAGCATACTGTTTCTTTTGAGCCTAAATCCTAGTCAAATTAAAATGATATAGTTGTATATATCACTTGTGATGGTATTTTGTATAGATATGGCCAGACGTGCAGTCTACCAGTCACATTAGAGCGACAGCACTATGAACGCCCACAAGTGACTTCACAGTACAGAGACTAGCGACATGCAGCGACAAAATCGCTGGCAGTGTGAACGGGGCTTAAGTCTGCAGCGCAGGCCATTGGACGGAATATGGCCTCTCTCACCGTGACTGAGAGACATCTTTGGCTGACGCTCTCGGAAATGGCCGAGTCCGAGCGCACCGCGTTCCTCGACGCCCCGCTTTCCGCCACAGGCCTCTTTGGATCCTCCGTCAAGGATTTTGCGGAGAGATTCGCAGAGGTACAGAAAGCGTCACAGGCTATGAAGCACTTCCTCCCGAAGCGCTCCAGCTCTGCAGCAGGCCGTGCGAAACCGTCTGCTCAGAGCTCACAGCCACAGCCACCGTCCACTGCCTCCACTTCACAGCGCCGCCAGGCCCGAAGCGCGAGACCGCGCTCCCGCTCATCCGGTCGCCGCCCCGCTGTGCGTGGCCCGCGACCTAGGATTACGGTGAAGCCCGAGGCCCCGAAGTCATCCTAGCACAACTAGGAAAACGACGGTGTTCAAGTCCCGCTGCGGCCAGACTCACACCAAAGCTATTCGCTCGTCCAGTTCCAGCAAATGTGACTGTTCCAGTGTTTTCTGCAGCCAACAAGCCGGTTCTGTCACCCGCTTGCCTGCACACAAATGCCGTTTTCACGGCTACCCAGATAAATCCCCAAAAGAGTGTATTTTCTGGTGCCACGGCCGATGGTGTCTCATGTGTAGTAAGAATGCCCACTGCCCAGAGCCCATCTCTACACACAAGCACAGCCTGTCACACAGGGCTCGCGCACATAAAACCGACTCAGATCGGTTGCGCTTCAAACATGGTGAATGTGCCCACTACCCAGTGCCCACTAACACCACGCTATGCATGTCTCACGGTTTCTGTAAAAACGAAACCAACGTGCACTCGCTTCACGCAAGCGAACGATGCTTTCGGTGTGATAAATGTGCCCGCTGTCCCGCGCCCACATCCACACATAGACATGACAGTTCCCACGGGGACCGCCCAGCCCTCCCCCTCGCGGTTGACCACCGCAGAGGAGTCGAGCGCGGGCAATCTGCCCGCTGTTATCAGCGCGCCCCATGCCTCAAATGTCACGAGCGCGACGCTTGTGTTGCAGCACGCCGAAGCTTCTCCATCGCTGAGCGAGCGGAGCGCGCTTCGTATTCAACCCCTAGCTATCCATGCAGACGCATGGGCAAAGCTGCCCGGGGTTTCGAAGTGGGTGCTGAACATTATAAAAAGAGGCTATTCGCTACAGTTTCGCCGACGCCCTCGCCGCTATGCGGCGCGCGTCGAGACCACGGTAAAAACAGAAGTAGCACATTTACTTCGAGCCGAAGTGGCGAAACTATTGAGCAAAGGGGCCATAGAGCCTCTCTCTCAAGTTCAGAGCGAAGGAGGGCTATACAGCAGATACTTCCTGGTACCGAAGAAAGACGGGGGTCTCAGACCCATACTAGATCTAAGGCAACTGAACAAAGTGCTTGTGAAGCGACAGTTCAGGATGCTCACGACCAGACAAATCCTTGTGCAGATTCGCCAAGGAGATTGGTTTGTGTCAATAGATCTGAAAGACGCGTATTTTCAAATACAGATAGCGTCACGTCACAGGCGATATTTGAGATTCGCCTTCGAGGGCCAGGCATATCAGTACACAGTCCTGCCGTTCGGTTTGTCCCTGGCACCCCGTACATTTACGAAGTGCATGGATGCGGCGCTCGCACCCCTCAGAATGAGAGGCATGCGAGTACTGAACTATTTGGACGATTGGCTGATTCTAGCGCAATCTCGCTCAGTGCTCATAGAACACACGACCATTTTACTCGATCACCTCGAGAATTTGGGTCTCAGTGTCAATTGGGCGAAGAGCTCTCTGTCACCCAGTCAGAAGATATCTTTCCTGGGCACAGAATTGGACTCGCTGTCCATGATAGCGCGACTATCACCGCAGCGCGCGGTAGACATTCAACGCACAGCGAACTCGTTTCGCTGCGGCGCGTCTGTCCCGCTCAAGAAATTTCAGAAGATGCTAGGTCTCATGGCCTCAGCATCATCAGTGCTCCAGCTGGGCCTGCTCCGCATGCGCCCGCTGCAGTTTTGGCTGAAAGCGCGAGTCCCAGGCAGAGCGTGGGCATCCGGTTCGCTTCGCCTCAGGGTCAATCAGAAGTGCGTCACAGCTCTGAAACCTTGGAGAGCGAACGACTGGTACCAATCAGGTGTAAGCCTGGGGACTTCCTCGAGGGTGAAAGTGGTGTCCACGGACGCGTCCACCTCGGGATGGGGAGCGCTGCTCGAGGGCAGACCGTTCTTCGGCCAGTGGTCGGAACGGGAAAAGCTCCTGCACATAAACTGCCTCGAAATGCTGGCAGTAGACAACGCGCTGACGCGTTTTTGTCCCCAAAAAACGCCACGTCTTGGTCCGTTCGGACAGCATGTCTGTGGTGTCCTACATAAATCGCCAGGGCGGCCTCAGGTCCAGGAACCTGTACAGGCTGGCAGAACGCCTCCTGGTATGGGCTCAGTGCAACCTGCGCTCGCTCAGAGCAGCGCACGTGCCAGGGCTCCTGTATATAGGACCAGACAGACTGTCCAGGAACAATGTTCCGGCAGGCGAATGGTCTCTACACCCACAGACAGTCCAACTGCTGTGGAAGAAATTCGGCAGAGCGGAAGTAGACCTGTTCGCGTCTCAAGAAAACGCTCACTGTCCGGAATTTTTCTCCAAGAGCAGGGACGCGCTGGCCCATGTGTGGCCCCGCCGCCCGCTCTATGCTTTTCCCCCCGTCTCTCTCCTGCCTCAGGTGATAGAGCGGATCAGGGAAGAAGGATGCTCAGTATTGCTGGTGGCACCGTTCTGGGAAAACCAACCTTGGTTCCCAGTCGTGATGCAGTTAGCAAGTACTGCCCCGTGGCCAGTACCAGTGAGGAGAGACCTCCTCTCACAGGCCCACGGCTCGATCTGGCATCCTCACCCGGAACTATGGTCCCTTCATGTCTGGGCCATCAACGGGTACATGTTGGACTCCCTAAAGGAGTATTAAACACGATCACGCAGGCTAGAGCTCCGTCTACGAGACGGCTCTACTCCTCGAAATGGTCAGTGTTTTCGGGCTGGTGCACAGCCCGTGGTGTGTCACCCACAGACTGTGGTGTGACGGAGGTGCTTTCCTTCCTACAAGAGCTGTTGGATGAGGGCAGGGCCCCCTCCACGCTCAAAGTTTATGTGGCGGCTATAGCAGCGTTCTCAGGAACAACGCTTGGTCAGTCAATAGGAAGGAACGATTTAGTCATCCGCTTCCTTAGAGGGGCTAAGAGACTGAATCCTCCCAGACCTCCCTCAGTCCCCGTATGGGACCTTTCTACGGTTCTGGAAGCCATGAAAGGTGCGCCATTTGAGCCTTTACAGTCAATTGATTTGAAACACCTGTCTTTCAAGACTGTGTTTCTGCTGGCTCTCGCTTCAGTGAAGCGCATAGGGGATCTACACGCGCTCTCTGTGAGCGCGGCGTCCATGGAGTTTGGGCCTAATGACTCAAAAGTTATACTCAAACCTAAGCACGGTTATGTTCCAAAATCCCTCAACACACCGTTTAGGGCGCAGGTTATCTCCCTGTCAGCCGTAGGGTCCCTGATGAGGAAAGAGACGCAAGCCTCCTTTGCCCAGTCAGGGCATTATGAGCTTATGTGTCTCGCTCGTCTGTTTTCAGACAGACGGAGCAGCTCTTTGTTTCATTTAGCGGACGTTCTAAGGGACTAGCCGCGTCGAAACAGAGCCTATCCAGATGGATAGTTGATGCTATAGCGCTGGCATACGCCTCCAAGGGCATGCAGTGCCCGTTGGGTGTCAGAGCGCACTCCACGAGAGGCATGGCCTCTTCGTGGGCCTGGTCAAGTGGTATTGCCTTGCAAGATATTTGTATAGCGGCAGGCTGGGCCTCCCCGTCTACATTTATAAGGTTCTATAACCTAGAGGTTCCCGCCCTGCAGGCCAGGCTGCTGTCGGTCTAAGTTTACCAGTATTATCTGACCTGATGCTATCAGCTCAGAATGCTGCGTCTACTGAGCACAGCTCAATGTTCGACAGTGAAAAGTAGCAGCACGAGATGTGCCTGGGCAAACTGTGTAAGACCCACATTCCCCCATCAGTTCAGGCCGTACCCCGCCCTGTCTGTATGATGAAATTCGCGTCTCAGCGACGCTGCCATATGTGGAAGAGTGCGGCTTCGCCCCTCCCTCTTCCCGGACTCCCTGTGAGTTCCCTGAGTGATTGTGCACTATATGTACCCCGGGCTTTCGCCCTTGGGTCTTTGGTGTCAGATCTCAGCATGCACGGCGTTTTGCATTGGACCCCCTAGCGTAAGATATCTTACGCAGTACGAGAGACCTCTCGTAAGAGAACGTACTCGGTTACTAACGTAACCTCGGTTCTCTCTAGAAGAGGGAACGAGTACTGCGTATCTTGCCGTGCATGCACACGCTCTGGTTGCTTCGATGATGAAAAACCAGATAATAGCTGCCTGCGAGCGGTATTTATAGGCCTAGACCACGCCCATTTCGGCGGGACGTGACGCAGCAGGCGCGAAGTGCCCTGATTGGGTCTGGCGTCACGCCAGGCCTCGCTCGATAGGCTGCTGCAGTTGCCGCAGAGCAGCCAATAGGCGCGCGAGCTGCCTCGCCTATGTCTGCATGCTGCCGCAACGCGTTTCGCATTATTACAAAATTAAAGATAATTTTTGGCTTCAATATCTCGCAGAAAAAGGATTTTCCCCTAGCGTAAGATATCTTACGCAGTACTCGTTCCCTCTTCTAGAGAGAACCGAGGTTACGTTAGTAACCGAGTACGTTCAGCATCATCTTCACGTCAGGATTCCAGAAAAGAGTAAGAGAGCTAAGAGAGCTGATCTTGTGTTTTTAAAGCGTGAAGATGTCACAGGTGTAAGAGCCAATAAGAAGTGTTTTCCATTGGAGGGAAATTTCTTTATGACCCATTGTTCAAGCAGGCCTTTGAACATGTAATTTGATTGGATGTTTAACCCTCTGAGGTCGAGAAACGCGCCGACGCGTTTTGCTGGATTTTTTTCACATAGCAGCAACATAAACTTAAATTACTCCGTCATTTATGGTTATACAGAAAAAAGAAATATAAAAAAATAATCTGTGATATTTCTACTTTTGTATGTGTCCACTTACAATCAAATCAAAACATTGTGCTTTTGTAAAATAAAGAAAATAAACAGGGTGTGCGTTCTGCCTCTCCGTCGCGGTGAACTCTTTTTTCTTGAGCACGTCTATAAACTGAAACAAAACTCAGCGAATACTTCTCACACATTTATGAGCCATACACCTTTATACACATTTAAGTGTGTACTTTTAAATGATCGGATTCAAACTGAAAACAAATATTCTCTGTTTAAGTAATTTGTATAAAACCAACAGGATGTTCAGTATCTCAAACGCTTGCTAATTACTTTTTAATTCGACACGCCCACTCGCGCAAAAGTGATTCACATGCAAATCTCCACATGGGACGCGAACGCCCTCCTTACCTCAAACACAAAACACCAAAAAACTTCACAAGTCTCTGCTTTCCGTCTAGTTTGGAAGACACGTCTGAGCTTACATTGGATTTACCTAAGAAGAAGAAGAACGCGATTTGAAGACAAGAAAGATGTAAGGTAAGAAATTCTTACTTATTAGTTTATGGTATTGTTGCATAAACTTCACATTGCAGTTGAACTGTTGCTAGATACTGTATATGGTGAATATTATACTATTTAGACCCGTGTTTCCTGATAAATACTGTTTGTGGATATCTGCTCAAACATAGTATAACCATAATGTTTAATATTTTGGAGCGCGATGGCGTTTGAATGTATCATATTTTGGAGCGCGCTGTGGGTTTGAGTATCATATTTTGGAGCGCGCTGTGGGTTTGAGTATCATATTTTGGAGCGCGCTGTGGGTTTTAATGTATCATATTTTGGAGCGCGATTGCGTTTGAAAGGAAAAATGCACCAAACATTAGGCTTTATGTTTTTACTATTATCTCATTTCATATCATCATAACGAATGGAAACATTTGAAGTAACATATGATAATCAATATATTTTTCTCTAGCGTAGTTGTTCTTGAAATCTTTTGGAAGATTTAATTTATTGTTATTATTATTTTATGCAGCACTGCGTAGCCTATGCCTACAAGGTACAACAAACCTGGTGTTCATTATATATTGTTGGAAACGTGTGTGTGTGTATTCTGTGAATTTTAAAAAGAAATTTTAACCAGAAAAATCTAAAATCTATTCCCAAAATCGTGCAGCCCTATAGTTTCTCTTGATATCATTATGTTCACAGTTTTTTCTTTTTTTTTTCTTTCAGGGACCAGATGCAACTGAGTCCTGCTGACTTCAACATTCACATGAGTCTCTGTACATGAACATGGTAAAGTGAAAATCAAACACCTTGGTAATTAAAGGTATGTACAATGTTTTTAGGAATGGCACAAAGGTCTCTGTCTTTGGATCATTGTTTTCAATGGGCTCTTTTGTCATTTGTATTTTTGGATTGTGTTGTGCTGTAAATAAATCCAAACTGGATTTAGCCATTCTTTTTTAAATCTCCTCATTCTTTGTGCAAGGTTGCTCTGAATGACAGGGCCTGATCGCTCCTAATAGGGCAGTTAGGGGAGTGTCTTTGTCTTTCTCAGGTGTTAAAACCTTACATATTCATGAGATGATCACGCCTTTTCGCATATGGCTTTGTCACACAAAACACGTCTTAGAAATTTTAAATCAATATATTGTCTTATCTGAATGAGCAGTCAGGGTGATTTTCACATAGTTTTGGAGCAAATATTCTAGGCTATGTCATACAATTTTCAAAAGTCTTGTGAAGAAATAATCAGTATGGGTTTCATGGCCTTATTTCAGTGAGAATTTTTTTTTGTATTTTCACAAACCACGCATAAATGTCATTATCTCAAAATTACAAACTTTTACATACATGCTGCTGATATATTATTGTAGCAGAGTTTGTGCTGAATACAGTGTAATCAGACTTTAGCCATGAAAATGTCACTAGTAACAGAAAAAAACACAAATGTCAGAGCATGTCAGAACACCTCCATGGCCCAGAAAACAGCTCAGACCTCAGAGGGTAAACACAAGAATCTTTAAGATGCTTATAATACTAATGCGTTACAAAGTTAGCAGAATGTAATGTAAATTAACAAAACGGGGACGAAGATTGGAGTTTATAGAGACCAAACATGCCACACATTTGATTTTGGTTAACCATAGTATCCAAAGTCTGAAACATTAACCCAATAGAGTTTACAAGAATACAAAAGCCAAACCACATAAAAGGAAAATCATGAGATGGGAAAATTAGATACATGTTTACACATTTCTCAAGTGGTTATATATAGAATATATAGGATTAACAGGGTTTATTTCTCTTCCTCGGCAAGTATTAAGTGAGAGTCGCAGCTCTCTGGAATTTCCTTTGGGTCGTAAAACTTTTATCAGTCTTAATGTGTCCTGTAACAGGACACTGCGTTCTGCCAGTGTTTTAGCTTCATTTGAGATGTTAGTTTTTGGGGGAAGTTTCACAGGCCTTTGTTGGGAGAGTGAGTTTGCTGGATTATTCATTTAAAAAAAAAGAATAATTTGTGTGTGTCTGATTGGTCCAGATGCTACATGTTTGAGGTAAAAGTTTATATATTATATATAACAGTTCGTGGGCTTAAAGAAAAAAAATCTCAACCCCCACTAGTTCTGGCGCTCGTCTGAGGAACAACATAATTTAATGTATTATGTCAGGATTGTAGCTCAACACTGTTGACAATTTATAAAGATGTAACTCATTCATGCACGTTTGGTTTGTGTGTGTATTTTTAAGTTTTCCATGGTGGAAGCGAAGAGGACTCGGATGCAGAGGAAGACGCACCTCCAAGGAAAAGACTGAGAGCTGAAAACACCTGGAAGAAAGTTATCAACAAGAAAAGAAGAATAGTTGGGAAGTCATACGTTGGAAAACAGAAGCAGAAGGAAATAATGAGGGAGCCACAGGCTATCGGGCCTAGATGTTCATCAGCAGCATGTGCCAAGTCAGCAAAACATCACTGCAGTGCAATCGGCGAGCCTGAGAGGAATAACATTTTCAATGACTTTTGGCAACATATGACCTGGGAGGAGAAGAGGATGTATGTGCATGCTTTAATTGATGTGGTCCCCGTGCAAAGGAGAAGGGGGGCTGAAAATTCTCGAAGATCAAATTCCATGTTGCTTTTTTTACGGGTCAGCGAGGAGAGAAGACGCGTCTGCAAAGGTATGTTTTTGTCTACCCTAGGAATAGGCGAGTGGTCTGCCCTTAACTGGGCAAAGGAGGGACACACGCAAGCAGACACAGAGGGACAAACAGACAAGCAGTTCTAAGCAATGCACTTCTTCTGTTCTCTATGAAGAAAAACAAAGTTGTCATTCAGAAGTACCTTGAGAAAGGGCATACTCAGATGGAATGCGACTGCCACAACAGTTGGTGTCAGATTATTGGGATCGATATTCCTTGAAAGGCCTTCTGGACCTGATCAGCGGACGGTGGGGGGAACGCCCTGAATGCAACAGGCTTCAGTCTCACCTCGAAAGTGTTAAGAGAAGGAGAACCAGCCGCTTCAGGCCCGGGAGGACTTCCACTGGAATTCGGAAAAGAACCCAGGTGGCAACAGAAAATCTTGGGTAAGAGATAGGAAATTTATTTTTCCATTTGGGGATTTGGAAAAGAAAATTTTGTGGATGAACCATAATGGCTGTGTTTAAGAACTGAAGCTAGAGCTGTGGTACGAGGAAAAGAAGGCTTTTAAAAAGGGCGAGGAAATTGAGACCTAGGCAGGTCGAGCGATTGTCCAGACCGAAGCCGAGTACTCGTTATTGTGAGATTAATAGGAGCTGAAATAATTGATCACTGGAACACTTCCAGGGAGTCAATTGAGAGTATGCAGAAAAATTAATTCCAACCTTTCCTGATTTACGGTGAAAAGTCAGATTGAGCGCGCTGAAGTAAAATCCACAGGCAATAGTGAAAGAAGGAGAATAACAGCCATTATGGGGACATCTAATATTAAATACTGCACACCGGTATACTGTGCAATGAAGAAAAATCATGGGAAAAAGGGCTTGAAAGACATAGGGAAGCTCATAAGACATCATGATTTTCCGAAAGAAGGAACATTAAGCACCACAAGATTAAGAGTGGTTAAAGAGTCAATTGAGAAGCGCAGCAACAAAACAATAGGCTACTGTGCGTGCGCTAGACATGTGTGTAAAAACTGTGATGCAACGGTTGAATGTTGGATGGAAGAAGCAAGAAAGAGAGAATGCAGAATGCAGAAAAAGCAAGAAATGGCTATGAATGAAAAGCAGAGTGATGTGTGTGAAAAATCTGTGCCCACGGCACCTGACAGCGTGTGCGTGAGTAAATGTGGTGAGGAAAATATGAATGCATGTGAGAGACATGTGACACCTACACCAGCTAATGAACGGAATGTTTGTGTTTTCCCACATGTAAACCCGGCACCGAGTGCGCCGAGCGCGCAGAATGGTCCGCCGGCTTATGCAGGATTGACACACGTCCCTGAGCAGAGGTTGGCAGCCCTGAAGCTTGACCACGACCTTGACCGCTCTCCGCCAAGACAGCCAAAGCCAGAGACAGAGACGGAATCCGAAACAGAGCCAGAACCAAAGAAGCAAGTAAAGACTGCAAAAAAGCCCAAAAAGCCAGTGAAACCGACAAAGCCAATCAAGCGAGCACGACCAGTAGACACGGAAGGTGAAGAGGACACGGAGGACGAGGATGACGCCGTTTACGACACTCCGGACGAAGACAAGGGGGTCGGCAAATGAAAGAGACCGATGAACACAAGATCAAAGGTGAAGAGCGAGCCAGAGAGCTTCACCGCGCCAATGGTGGAAGTAGCAGGTACTGACGGCCCTATGTACGTGCACAGACCGTGGAACGGGTCCGACTTGAAAGAGTGCATGACAGTTCTGCCAAACCCTGAAGACGCGGGGGACAGATTTGCTGAAGAACTGATCAAATTCTGCCAAGAATTCAGCCCCACTACACAAGAGCTGAAGAGGCTGCTAGGCATGAAGCTAGGGGCCGCTAAGTGGCAGCTGGTGACCGGTCGAATACAGACTGAAGACCACAGGCGCATGCACAGGGACTGGACGGACAGGGCAAACGGCGATTACAGAGGAGCTGTCCTGGACCTGGCACGAGCAATAAGAGATGTGTTTCCAGCACGTGTGGACACTGAAAAGATAAGCTGCTGCCGTCAACGGCCAGACGAATGGGTCGGTGACTATTATGTAAGACTGTTTGAGACATTTAGGCAGAACAGCGGCCTTGTTGAGCCGAACAACAGGGGAGATCGCCCCTCTACATGGGAGTCGCATCTCCTCGGCTGTTTTCTGACTGGGTTGAAACCAGAAATTTCAATGGCAGTGAAAATCAGTTACATCGAGTGGAAACACGGTAGACTGTCAAATGCACTGGCGCACGCGCTGCACGCGGAAGAAACCGCGCAGCTGACAGGCGGAATGCAGCTGACAGCCGGAATACAGCTGGCGGGCGGGATGCAGCAAACAGGCGGAATGCAGCTGGCGAAAGTGGCATTTCCGTATGGAAGAAGCAACAACCATCAAAAAAAGAAGAAGAGGGACCAGAAGAAATGGAAGTGTCTTGTTTGTGAGTCGGATGATCACATGATGAGACAGTGTACAAAGTGCAAAATGTGCAAGAAAGAGGGACATTGGGCTGAAAATTGTCCTGAGGCGACAAAGGCGGATTGAAGCCAGCAGCTGTGCGGAGAGCGCGAGAGGGAAAGGCGGCAGACGGGAGGCCAGTTTCCAGCTCAAGAAAAGGGAAGTGAACATTTTATTTTAACACAACAAACACACACACACACACACACATACACTGATTCTCACTGTCCCGCTCTCTGCAACGAAGAAAATGCTTGCAAACCTTTATGTATAGCTGATAAAGTTTTGAGTATGGATGTTTCTGAGGAATGCTTAAAAATGTATAAAAGTGAGGCGTTTTCACAAATGCCAAGATATCCAATGTTAGTGAATGGGTCACTTGTAAACTTTCTTGTCGATAGTGGTGCCTGCCGCTCAACAATAAGACCGTGTGATTTGCCATGCCCGCCGACATTAACAGATTCTGTGTATAAAAGCATGTCGGCTTCGGGTCATGTCATTTTTGAAAATTTCACGGAGCCCTTAGTGTGTGAGACAGAAAAGGGAACAACATTGAGGCATGCGTTCCTCTGTTCAACAAACTGTCCGACACCGCTAATGGCCAGAGATTTAATGTGTGAATTAAATTTGACATTAACAGCAGGGCCATCAGGGATATCAATTGAGGAAAATCCTGAGGCGTGCTGTTTAAAATTTGACCCAAGATGGGCATACGAATGGCAGATAAATGATTCAGATTGGGCAAATATGATTCTGAAACTGGCAAAAAGCCGAACGACGTCTGGGAAAACAGATTGTATGGCACCTGACAAAATGCATTGCACATCACACGTTGTTATTGAACGAGAACCACAATATGAAGAAAACTGGTTTAACAGTACAGAAAACGAGACTTTAAGGTTTGATAAAATTTTCTGGACAGAAAATGTGTGTGCGCTTTCAGCTAGTCTAACAGACAAACAGCAAAGGCTGTTTTTGATTGCAGGAGAAAGTGTTCCACACTTATCTGTGACCAAGGCCACAGAGCAAGCGTGGGGAGATTTGGGCCTGTTTGTGGGAGAATGTGTGAGAGCCACTGATTGGGAAGAAACAGGTGAAGGGTCAAAACACAGCACAGCTGTTGGGGCTTTTCAGTCAACATGTGATTTTATGGTTGGAGTGAGGCGAACTGTACGAGTGACTGAGAAGTGTGCATTGGAGAACAGGAAGGGAGGGGCTATTTCTGTCACTGACATTCACAGTGCATTGGCAGAAGTACCTCCTGAACTGTGGGCAAAACATAAATATGATGTGGGGTTAATCAGGGGTTGTGAACCAGTTATGATTACTGCAAAATCTGATTACAGGCCATGTCAACCGCAATATCCTTTAAAAAAGGAGGCATTGCGGGGGATTTTGCCAGTGTTTGAGTCTTTATTAAAATAAGGAATATTTGTTCCCTGTCCAGATTCTCCAGTGCGCACTCCGATTTTTCCTGTTAAAAAGATTCGTGACAAGAATGCTGAAACAGAATACCGTTTCGTTCAGGACCTCCAGGCGGTGAATTCAGCTATCATTCCCCGAGCGGTGAGAGTTCCAAACCCATATACGATACTTTCCCAAATTCCCCAAAATGCAAAGTACTTCACTGTGGTGGATTTGGCTAATGCTTTTTTTAGCGTCCCAGTGGATGAAAAAAGTCAATTCTGGTTTGCATTTGATTTTAGTGGAAAAGGTTATACCTTTACGAGATTATGTCAGGGATTTTGCGAAAGTCCGACCGCTTACAACGAAGCGCTTCGAAGAAGCCTCGAGCCTTTGAAATTGACAGATGGAACGGCATTACTTCAGTATGTGGATGATTTGTTGATCTGTGCATGTGATGAGAAAACATGTGTGGCTGATTCTGTGTCTCTCTTGAAGCATCTGGCGAGAGAAGGACACAAAATCAGCCTGTCAAAATTGCAGTTTGTCAAGCAGGAAGTGACCTTTTTAGGGCATGTGCTTAGTCCTAACAGTAAATCACTCTCTGAGAAGAGGGTGCAGGGCATCAGGGAGGTGCCAAGGCCAGTCACAATGAAACAGCTATTGTCATTTTTGGGAATGTGTGCTTATTGTCGTACATTTATTCCCAATTATGCAATTATTGAGCAGCCCTTACGAGCCCTTACTGCAGGGAAAGGGATGAAATCATGTGACAAACTGACTTGGACAAAGGAAGCAGAGGAAGCGTTTTCTGAAATGAAAACGCAACTGGCTTTGGCTCCTGCCCTGGGCCTGCCTATAGCCGACCGGGATTTTGTGCAAATGGTAGATGAGAAAAATGGTTTTTCAACTTCTGTGCTCCTGCAAATTCATGGAGATAAACTGAGACCTGTGGGGTATTTTTCAACAAAGCTCGATCCAGTAGCTGCCGGCCTGCCGTACTGTTTACGGGCTGTGGCCGCAGCTGAACAGGCCGTGATGGCTTCAAGGGAATTTGTGGGGTATAGTAATCTGACATTACATGTGCCACACTCAGTGTCCATGATTTTGCAAGAGCAGAAAACATCACATTTGTCTACAGCAAGGTGGTTGAGATATCACACAATCCTGTTGGATATGCCAAACATAACTGTTAAACGTTGTACCACACTTAACCCAGCGACACTTTTACCCGTAGCAACAGACGGAGATGAGCATCATTGCTGTCTGACAGCTCTGGAGCAGGTGTGCACACCTCGTCCAGATCTCTCAGACATGCCACTGGATGATGGCGAAACTGTCCTCTTTGTGGATGGATCGGCGACGCGAGATCCACAAACAGGTCAGAATAAGGTTGGTTATGCGGTAACCACAGAATTTGAAGTTGTAAAAAGTGGCAAATTGCCATCAAAATATTCGGCGCAAGCAGCTGAATTGGTTGCTTTAACAGAAGCGTGTAAAATTATGGAAAACGAATGCGTAACAATTTACACAGACTCGAGATATGCTTTCGGGGTCACGCACGATTTTGGTGCTCTATGGAAGCACAGAAAGTTCTTAAAGTCAGACGGACGTCCGATACTGAACGCGCCTTTGGTATCTGATCTTCTAGAGGCCGTTCTGTTACCACAAAGGATTGCGATATGTAAGTGCGCAGCGCATACTAACGATAAAACTTCTGTATCAGCAGGAAACGCCAAAGCAGACGTGGCAGCGAAGGCCGCGGCGGCGAATGAGACAATAGAAGCAACATGTACTGTGATATCTGACAATGATAACCCTGACATTCCAACTTCTTTACAGAGCATGCAGACTTTTGCTACAGCAGCAGAGAAAGGGCTTCACAGCATTTGCTGAAAAATTCTGTAACAGATGTGTTACTTGCACCACACATAATGTAGCAAGAGGAGTTAAGACACCTGTGGTCTCTCAACCGCCACCATCAGGGCCTTTTGAATATCTAATGATGGATTTCATTGAATTAACCCCTTGTGGAAAACAAAAATATTGTTTGGTAATGGTGGATATGTGGTCTCGGTGGGTTGAGGCGTTTCCAACGTCGAAACAAGACTCGGCGGCGGTAGCAAAAGCGCTGCTCACAGAGATAGTACCCAGGTGGGGCATACCACGAAAAATCAGTTCTGACAATGGAACACATTTATGGAGGGATTATTGGGTCAGAATGAAAACTAAAAGTCTTAAACGAAAACTAAAAGTCTAAATTTGAAACTAAAAGTCTAAGTCGAAAACTAAAAGTCTAAGTCGAAAATGAATTTGGTATTTAGGATTGGGCATTTGGTATTTAGGATTGGGCATTTGGTATTTAGGATAGGGCATTTTGTATTTAGGATTGGGCATTTGGGCATTTAGCCATTTGGATTTAGGATTGGGCATTTAGGGATTTAGGATTGGGAATTTGGTATTTAGGATTGGGCATTTAATCATTTAGCCATTTAGGATTTACATTTGGGGATTTAGGATTGGGCGATTGAGGATTGAGGAGTGTATGCAAATAAGGAGGCGTGGCCCAAATACTGGAGGCTGGGTTTGAAATGGCAGGTGCGCCGAGGCACCTTATGGACAGCAGAGGGAGCTCCCAGTGCTAAGGAGCACACTGTAATTAAACCAAACAGAGCAAGTGAGCAGGGCTGGAGCGAGGACTGTACTTTATAATGTAATAACTTCAACTTAATGACAGCGTTGTAACATTTATGTGGCCCAAGTCACCAGTGAAAGGCGTGCTAGCTATCGGTCTGACGACGAGAAAGCAGCAGACAGTGCAGCAGGTAAGATGGCTGCTAACATGAGCTACTAACTTAGTTATATTAGCTGATATTGCTAACATGCTTTAGTAGGCTATTGTTATACGCTGTTTTTTAACCCCACTGACAGTAGTAGATACACTCCTTTCACATTGCCAGTAGATGTGCTTGTTTCTGTTTTTTGCTATATAGCCTATATATTAACACAACGCATCAGAAAAAACAAGGTTAGGAAACAGTAAGGCAGCATGAAGGCCAGTGACGATGTCACGATGGTTGCTGTAAGATGTAACGTTAAGCAGGGTTTTTGTGCAGTGTAAAAAGGACCGCAATATATTGCTATATTATGCTCTGAAATCGTCTTAACGTGTTTTTGTGGTGACTTTGTTGCTTCCAGTTGATATTCTGCTAGTCACTTGCAGTCTGTGGCATTGGGTCACTAACATAACATTGTCTTATGTGGAAAGGTTTAACCATCTCAGCTAACACTGTAGTTCAGTGTTGTGTTACTCACCTGAAGTTAATCAGGAAGAAGGAACTAGAGGGGACTGTAACCCACCCACTGACTTGTCATCCTTCTTGCAGATAGAGATGTTTCACCTGGACATGAATGACCACTTGGTGTCACAGCTTTGAGTCAGAGATTTGCTGCAGTGTTTCCAGAAGTGCTTACTCGGTCACAGCGAAGCTACGGCTCATTCTGTAAAAACTGGATCAATAGATACCACTAGACTCAAGACTTTTTCACTAACTCGGACACATTGACACTTCATTCTCAAGTATTGTAGTTTATTTTCTCCTCCTAGTTTATTTTTATATATGACCTATAATTACATGGTTTTATTGTGTTTGTTATATCTTGCAATTCCCTCCTGTACTTTTCTGTTCTCCCTGTAATTGTTGTTGTGATGCCTGAATTCCCCCATGAAATAAATTACACTTATCTTGACTAGTAACTAACACTTTATTATCTTTCTTTTTTGTTGCATAATACAAGTAGTGTGTAGTAAATAAAAAAACAGGCATGTTACAGTAAATTAATCTCATTTGAAATCTACAGAACTACTGTAACAGTACACAGTGATATTGTGAAAGCCGTGGCAAGAGACAAGCAGCTTCTTTATGACCATACCTGTGTGCTGTCTATTACAACTTGTGGTGGTTCTGCACCATGGCTACCCACCCACAGACGCATTTAAGTGTGCAATCTTATGAAAGTGCTATGCAAGCAGCAGAAGCCGAAAGGGAAGTTAAAACAATGGCATGAATAAAATGTTGCAGAAATATGAAAACATACCTAGAAAGGAATCACAGAAAGAATAGGAAACAAAAGTAGTAATCTTATCTACCCAAAACATCAACTGAAGCAGGGACGTGGGAATATTGTGAGAGGGGGGGCGGGGTGTGTGTGTAGTGTAGGCCTATAGAAGGCTGTTTTATGTATCCTGATTGACTTTATGATTAGTTAAATCTGTTTTGCACATGCATCGCCACAGAGTTAACCATTTCAGACAGTACCGGACAGCCTGTCTCGTTCACTTCACGTGTGTGGGTGTTACGCACAGCTCAGTGTGGCCGCTCCAATTTTTGCAATCTATGTCAAAAGAGGCAATGCGTTTACGCAGAGCAGGGTCATAAACGCGTGTGTGTCTGGAGTTCAGCGAGCTCCACGGAGCACTCCTTCAGTTTATCCACGCTCGAGTGCTTAAGTCAACAGCGCTGAATGAATGATGATCTGTTTTTATGTAATTTTTCCTTTTTTATTCATGCAAGTGAAAGTGTATTGTTGTTTAAACACCTTTATAACGATTGCGTTAGTTGAGCTGTATGCGCGATGGGCGCCGCCATGTTAGTTTGTGCCGCAGACGCAGTTCAGAGAATCGGATCTGTTGGATTTACAACACGTGAATTCTCCCGAAATACATAAAAGTAAGTGGCTGGTGAACTGGGAGAAAGAATAGAGTAAACATTAAAGTTACTTACACGATGTGTATCTGATGTGAATAAAACGTGTCGAATTATAATGGAAAGGATTATTATTATTACCTCTTCTAAATTCTAAATGTATTGTTTTTTTTAGGACTTGTGAATTTATATGTCTGAAACCTAAAATAAACAGTATGAACACTGAAAAGTTGTGATATATGACAGAGCGCGCCTGTCTATGGCTAAATTCAACATTTGAATTTAGCAGTTGATCATATGCTCCAGGGAACAAGAAAGAAAAACAAGAAATTTTATGACACAAAATTTTGAAATGTAGGCTTAAATCAAACATTTTAATTCATATTCTGATTCAGATTCTGTATATATATATATATATATATATATATATATACCCCCTGGGCGCCCCCCCCCTGTTCCAACGTCTATGAACTGAAGTACTGTAGTTGTGTAGTAGTTACTGTAGTTGTGCTGTATCTTGGACATGCCCTGGTTCTCCTTACAATAATCTAGACAATACATCCACAGTTTCACAAAAAAGTTGAACACCGTAGTCACGTTGCTCTGTGTTTGGTTGAGGTAGAAGGGCAAAGTCTGCTTCAGTAAGCTGCCTTGGAAGCTCAATCTCTGGAATGTCAAGATGAGTGTCCACCCCTGCTGCACTTGGTCCACTCCAGTCAGTCCCATATTCTTCACTGACCTGTTGATGAGCAAAATGGCTCATTTTAAAAAGTAAACAGTACAAAATCCAAATAAAAGCCAAGAATCAGAGCGTAAATGCAAGCTTATGAGTTGCAACAATGCATTCCAGTGACAACTTAAGAATCATTCAACTACAGGAACATTCTCTAATGTAATATTTTATCAACAGGGAAAACATTATTGTTGACATTGTTACCGAGATTGCAGACATTTCAGAGCAACCGCAGCTAATGTTGTGTTGTGGCAAAAAATATCTTGCTGCTTGCTTCGATTTATCACTAGCTGACCTTTAGAATCCCCGAATTTAAATGACTTCTGACCTCAAAGGTAGTCCTCAGAAGTCCTTTCGTCAGCTGTTCCCATTGTCTCAGTACTCCACTTCAGGTGTCTAAACATACACAGAGAAGTTTCTCTCTGTTCTTTTATCCCAAATGATAAAACCATATCACATCTCTTTATAACATCTTTATAACATTATATTCAGACCAAGAAATTATTGGTAATAGAAGGCACGACTGTGCCAACAATAATTCAATCTGAGTATATGCTACACTAGTCTACACTTTTGTCTGTATTTAAATAATTTAGAGTACTGCTACTGAACAATTACTTTTCTGTTGTCACTGGAATACATCATTGTCAGTACTGTTATTAAAGCTGCCGTCGGCAAGTCTGGCAGATTGAGTGGACTTAGCCAAAATTTTTAATGTTTACAACTCTCATGCCCCTCCCCCACTACCAACGAGCACCCGCCCATCGCCACTGCGTGTGTACCTGATTTTCTGTGAACGCGTCCGTCTCTTCAGCATCTATCAACACCATGGACTCGGAGGTAGGCTGTCCTGGTTAATCTATCCATAGATAGCAATAACCGAGGAATTGGAAGCTTGTTATTAGATTTTCTCTCTGCCATCACGCTTCGTGCAATCTTCAGGCGAGCTTCAGGCGTGTCGTGTGCATGTGATATTGTAACGTGCGCGTCTGCGATTTAGCTGACAATTTTATCCATAGCGACTTACAATTACTATACATGTCAGAGGTCGCATGCGTCTGGAGCAACTAGGAGACAATTGTCTTCCTCAGGGACACATTGGTGGATGTGTAGCAGAGGATTTTCCCTGTTAAAATCACTACCTGCATGAGATCTTCACTGTTCCTGAACACATGCCACATTTGCTGGGGAGACATATTCCTGGCAGTTCGGATGCTGTGGTTGTTCCATCCCTGGACAAAGAAGTCGAGATGGGACTGGATCACAGGTATGAAGACCCAGTGGAGAGCATACAGGTGGAGCTCGTTGTCTGGCTGTAGCAAACCCATGCTTTCCAAACATGAGAAGAGGGAATGGAAAACATCCAACACACAGATGTAAACATCTCGCCACAGCCTCTCGATTCTGTTGGAAGAAAAAGCTGTTAACTGTCCACAATTGATTGTGGAGTAATTTATAACAAGGGCACATTGTCATAAATTCAAAGCAGCAGTCCTTATTTACATCTATGTTCTATAGCCTACATTTTTTGTTTGTGTTTGGCAGATTTTTTGCAGACAAACTGCTTATCGTGAACATATCGGTCTATGTCCCAAAATTAACACTTAAAGGGTACTATTTTATCACTGTAATCTAATGTTTGAACAGCATTCTATGTTTGTTCTATGTTTGTTCAATGTCATATGTTTTTTGAAAAACAAAATGTATGGAAGTAGCACAGTGGCTGGCATGTGTGTCTTGCTCTACACAAAATCAATTCTTGGCTTTTTACATACCTCTGGTTATGTACACTGCGTCCCGCGATGTGAGAGTTTCGATTGGTTCCTCTGTGGTGCACCATGAAAGTAGCAACATCTCTGTTTTCACCTCCTTTGTCACTCCGCACACGAGATGGAATCCCGTAGTTTCTGACAGCATGTTTGAACAGATTTAAGACAGTCTCAGCCCTGTTGTTCGTTGATGCACCAAGATACACCACAAGTCTGCTGAAGCCATCAATGCCACCATGGATAACTATGCGCCACCTACACAAATAGTAAAACATTAAAAAAAAAGAAAAAAAAAAGTGTAAGAGACAAACACTGAATACATGGCTTGTCCAACAGTCTTTCACATATACAAAAAAATTACATGATTTTGCACAATGTAGTCATGATTTGACCCTTCTCAAAGACCCGCCCCCCTTAGTTACTGTCCCTATAGAGCTGGTAAGTCCCGCCCCCTCCGTAAAACCCCGCTGGACCTCAAAGTTGAAAAACCGTCAATGCAAGTGAATGGGAGAAAATAATTATTTTCTGGTCCCGTTTGAATTGTGCCATGAATGTGAACATATGTTGTCTGTGAATTTTTTATATAATCTTTCGTGTGAAGAATGCTACAATTTAGCGGGTAGAAGTTTGATACGGGTAGACTTTGTGTGAGAGCACTTTGTGGACTACAACTCTCGAAGCGTTTGAAACGTCAACACCACTAGCACACGGCTCTAGCTCACGGATCCCGCTAAACATGGCTGTGTCTTTGGTGCACTTCACCTCCTTCTTTCAGGGAGAGGACAAAATCGTTGAGGCTGGTGAAAACCACGGGTAAGTCAACTTTATGGGGTGACGTCACATAGGCGACATGTAGTCTTTCTCGTTATGTCTTTTCCACAACTGCTAGCCGAAGAATCATACCATATACTGTCAAACTCGTAACATGAAAAATTATATAAAAAAATTCACAGACAACATATGTTCACATTCATGGCACAATTCAAACGGCACCAGAAAATAATTATTTTCTCCCATTCACTTGCATTGACGATTTTTCAACCTAGAGGTCCAGTGGGGTTTTACGGATGGGCGGGACTTACCAGCTCTATATCCGACAAGCTACGCTGCTCTCACGCCACACCATGTTCTCACGCAATGAAAAATACATCGCGGAGCAGAGAGGAGACTGACAACACGCTGACAGACAGGACAGAACAGGTTACTTTTCGGTTACGTTTGATATTAAACAAAGTCTCACCTTTCAAATTTGGTCTTTTTTTAAAAGAAATTTAAACGATACATACCGTTTTGTGGCTCTTTAATGTGTCTGACAGATCGCTGTAGAGCATCAGTTAAAGCTGCTTGTGAACCAATCATCTCTTCCTTCTAGTTCATTTATAGCATCAAATAAACATGAATGAACATAAGAAGGAATGTTGTTTTAAACCGCGGAAAGGCGTCAGTACACTCCGTTTTTCAAGTTCAAATCCTCCCATGTTAATCTGCTATCTCTCCTGACTGCTTTGTCGGACAAAATGGCGGATGGCGGATTATGATTGGTTAGATCGCCTGTCAATCAAGCTCCCTGCGAAGGGTGAAGAGATTGTAAGAGATGCCAATACAATATCAGAGACTGTTATTGATCTCGAAATAAGCAGTTTGTGCAAAGATAACTCTTACACCACATAATCACTTAAACATTCTTTTTACCAGGTCACATTATTAGGCTTTCAGTCTACTTGATGGGTAAAGTCAATATTTTGATAATCTTTGTTTCACAAAATGAGGGCTTTCTGATGAACATTTTCACCAGCCCCATCTACAAATGGTTATGTGTTAATGTGCATTTTTTTTACATGTTGTTGCAATAGTAGCATTGCCTTCTGGTTATACAAGAAAGTGACCTAGCCTAACTGCCTTTAAAAACAGTTGAGAATAAACAAGCATGGGTCCTCCATGGAACCCCAAATTTCTCCTGATGGCTGTTATTTTCCATTTCAGTGTCCAGTTGGCACCTTAGACTGCTCATTGGTGTATGAATGTGTGTGAATATGAGCGGTCGAAAAAAACTAGTAAGGCGCTATACAAATACAGACCATTTACCATACAGCTTTTCAAATTACACAACACTTGCCTGATTAATTTATGATTCCCATCTATGTGCCACAAGCTGTTCGGAGCAGGCACACTATAGCATCTTCTTCTCACTGTGTGAAGACTCAATGAGCGCTCCATTACTCCTTGAGGATCGTTTCTCCTCATGGACCGTTGAACTCGTAGTGCTGAAAGGCAAGTGCAAAAAAAGACCTTTTAATTTTTTTTTGAGACTGTAAACAGTGATTTTGGCCTTTAAATAAACCTGAACTTGTTCAAATGCCCACTCCATAACATAGCTATTGGAAATATGAATAACATTTTTCCTTCCAGAATATCTTTCTCAAATAACTGGCAAAAGTATTTTCAAACACAAAAATAGGTTCTTACTTTGGATCCTCAGGCCCAGTCCATTTAGATGTCCTTGAACCATTTTGTAGCCACAGTTGGGGAACATGTGTTGAATGTCACAAATAATCTTATCAAGTTCTGAATCAGTCATGTCAGCATAGAAGTCTGAAATTCTGAAATATTAAGGAATAGACTTGGTAACACAATAAGACTGGTTGTTGATTACCGTATGTTAGCAATACTGTGAGAAGTAATGTAACTTTGTAACAACTAGGACACTATGTAACAAAATGATATTTGGTCTGTGACCAAGATGGAATGGATAATAATTTTCTAAAACAAAATAAATGAAAGGTTCCTATCCTAACTCTGCCGACGATGGCACCAGTTGTCGGCGCTACGGGAGGATGAAGGCCGAGTCGGTTCGGCCCCATTCTATAGTAACAGCGGATTATCAGTGAATTTATAAAACTATCCCGTGTAAAATGATCACTAAGTTACAGATGCGGGTGTTGGTGGTGATCCTCAGCTCTCCATCAAGGTGGCCCTTCACAAAATGAATCCACCTCTTGTTGTTGATGTGATCGTTTTTCGGAAGTTTAAATAAGGACACCGATCTGTTTTGTACGTGATTGCATCCAGGTAATACGCATTTCCGTGACGAAGGCACAGCTAGCTATCTGTAGGCTGTAGTAACTAATAGTACTGTAATAGTAATAGTACTGACAGTAACTCGCGATCGGAAAAGAAAACTGAATGAAATGCCGTGAAATGCAGCAAACTGAATGTGCTCTATTTATATTGTTAGGGGAGGAGCGAGCCTCAGCGGCTCCAGTGCGTCATCAGGTAGGGGCGTGTCCAGGAGCTCAGGGGCTCCAGGGCGTCATCGAGCCCCCGCCAAAAAAATCCGGAACACTCATTCTCTCTATCTCTAAATAAAACTCAGATAGTTAAACTTTAAATTAAAATTACAAACCTTATGTCGTGGTCTCGCATTCTTCTCCATATTGTTTTTTCAGACACCCTTAAAGGAACACGCCACCGTTTTTTGAAATAGGGCTTATTCACTTTCTTTCCTACATTTAGATAGGTGGGCAAATGCATTTTTGTCTCAGTGCATGCATTGTTTTAGTTTGACAGGGTCGGCGCTAGCTTAGCTTAGCACAATTAATGGAATCCTTTGTTGCCAGCTAGCATGTCCTGAGTAAAAGTGATATAAAAAAATTAAAAAACCCACCTAATTACTTCTTGTGGCCTGCGTATTCACAACAAGTACAAATAGTGATGCAGATTAACACTAGGCGATTTCCTAGGCAAATATTGACTTATATATTAAGGACTATATTAGGGGGAAGCACAGGCGAAGCACTGCTACTTGGGTGTGATATCTCTGCGCCCAAGTAGCAGTGCTTCACCTGTGCTTCCCCCTAATATAGTCCCAAGTCAATATCTGCATAGGAAATCGTCTAGTGTTAATCTGCATCGCTATTTGTACTTGTTGTGAATACGCAGGCCACAAGAAGTAATTAGGTGGGTTTTTAAAAAATGTTATATCACTTTTACTCAGGACATGCTAGCTGGCAACAAAGGATTCCATTCATTATGCTAAGCTAAGCTAGCGCCGACCCTGTCAAACTAAAACAATGCATGCACTGAGACAAAAATGCATTTGCCCACCTATCTAAATGTAGGAAAGAAGGTGAATAAGCCCTATTTCAAAAAACGGTGGAGTGTTCCTTTAAAGCAAGGGCTATCTTAGTAACAGGAATGCGCAGCTCAAGATACTTGCATATGACATTAATAGATATTGGTATTGCAGGGCGTCCTGATCCTGTATGTTCGTCCCGTGTCTGACTTCGATACGCGGTTCCACCTTCAGCTGCCGTGGACATTTCAAGGTGGATAGCCTGTCGAACTGATTCCAACGCAGAAACAAACTCTTGGGGAAACGCTGAGTTTGTGAGAGCTGAGACCTGCCCTATCCTTTCCAACAGCCAGTCAACCCGGTACAAAATAAAGTCCGTACTAACGATGGCTTGCTCAGTTTGCTCTGTCAGTTCCAGCAGTTGCTGTCTAACATAGTCCACCATTTGGTCCATTCTCATAGCATTTGGATTAGCATCATTTTTAACACATAATTAGTGCTATACATAAACAAGAGATTTATGTGCTTTGCAAAGTTTGTTTTTAGTACGATCAGTAATCCCCTTAAATGAACATTGTAAGAAGCACTAGTAATGTTAAGAACAGCAATACATTTCAAAAATATATTAACATTTCTTAAATGTATCAAAGAGAATGGTCTTGTTGACACATTGCTATAAACCTTACCACCTTATTTCTACAACTTATTGGCTAACAATGAAATCATAACTGTAAATATAGCCATGTTTACATAAGTGCATTGGGTTGAAATGAACATGTCAATATGTAACACTGCTACATAAAAAGGATAAACAACTCCTTGAAACTGTCCCTCGAGTAGCTAGATAAACCCAAATCCAGTGTCTGCTGTATGAACAGCTCCTTCAAGAGCTTCTTTGAAGTTGCTGAAGCCTGTATGATGTCCCGGAATTTGCAAGGTCTCATAGCAGGTCTTGGACTTTGGCAGCAGACCAGAGGTAACCTCAATGTAGAGGTGTTGTGGAAAGACCACCCAGCCAACCCAAAACTTGAGGAGGTTTTTCAAACTCTCTGAATTGGCTATGGAAAAATGACAAAGACAACATTTAAAAATCCATAATGGTCTGTTTTCTGTATGAAACTTCATTGTTTTAATCTCACAACCAATACACAATTTACGACAATAGATAAATAAAAGTACTGACACTGACAGTTATAATAATCCACCTAACTCCTAACTCGTTATCTCCACAAAGGATGTTTTCAATGCTTGTCTGTCTGTTTGTCAGCTGCATTGTGCAAAAGCTACCAGGCCAATTTCCCCCAAACTGGTGTAACACAGGTAAAGGGAGGAACTATTAAATTTAGGAGTGGATCCAGACCAAGAATTGCCAAAATTACACCATATATCATCTACCTGTATATAAATATTAATTAAATGAATTGTTATTGGATTTTTCAATCTCTGTCAGTCCTTGAATGCATCATGTGCAAAAAAAGGCTTACCTGAGGAACGAAAAACAAATTTAAGTGGACTATTATGCTTTGGTGGAGGTTTGAACTCCGAGTGACCTTGGAGTTGTCATTTTTTGAGAAATATTTTACAAATACCAAAGGATTCTGATGCTGCTTTCAGAATTGTTCATATGTAATTTTTTTGTGCCTTAAACACAACAATAAAATAGCTACACAGTGTGTACCATTGCCTGACAATGGTACAGTATTGAACTGATGGAAGACATTTATGGCAGATTTATTTAACCTCACAACAAAACTATCCGGGAGGATAGATGATGTGTGTTGGGCATAAAATATGTAAAGTTACATTTTAAACTATGGAAATTCAGGTTCATGTGTACCAGTATGGAAGCAACCTTACCGTTATTTCTTACGTGACAAGTTATTACTTAACTTACCATTTTCCACGTACTGCCGGAAAAATGCGAGAGCAGAGCACTGCAGTTCAATGTTGCACTCCTGCTCACTGTCAGAGCTATCATTTGAAGGCCAGATGACTCGTTCAAGAATCATCTAGGTAAATGTGAAGGTAGATACAAAACCATCAGAATGGATGGCATATAAACTCTCAAACTGAAATACTATATCTTGTGTGATACTACCAAACATCTTGAATGAATGGCATAGGATTAATAATGTAGACATGGTACCTCTGGCATGACCACCAGGCTCGATGAACGGGGGAAAAGAACGGCAACAGTCTCTGGTTTTTCCTTAAGAAGTTGCATAACTCCAGTGTCTTTCAGGCCTTTTTTCAGTTGCTTGATCTGACGGATCCTTTGAGTAATCACCTGAATAGGATTATCCAAATTCAACTGACTAAAAATGTAGTTTGACATTTAAAAATTGAACCTGCTGTAAAGTAAGAATGATTTAAAAAATAGAAATGTTAATAGATTATATTTATCAATTAAAATGCAAAGTGAGTGAACAGAAACAAAATATAAATCACAAGAATATTTGGCGTGACCATCCTTTGTCTTCAAGACAGCATAAGTTCTTCTAGGTACACTTACACAAAGTCAGTGATCTTTTAGCTTTCAGCAGCATGACAACCACCCCAAACATACAGCGAAAGAAATTATAATGTATAATATCAAACAACAACAACAAAGACATACCAGAGTGACAACTTCCCTCACATCAATGTCTGGGCTGTCTTGAGGTGCAAGCTGGTTTGTGTCTTCTTTTCCAGAAATCAAGTCCAAAATGGCTTGGCTTAATCCAGTCAGCCTGGGTCCGCCCATTTAAAAAGGAGTGCCCAATAATCCATCCAGCAACATGAAAGATATCGCCTTCCAGCAGGAAAGTAGAGGTGGAAGGCACCAGGTGGTCTTCCTCACCAACAAAGAGCAAACTTTTGTTGGTGTCATCTTAAAAAAAAAAAAAAAAAAGTAAATATATTGTATTTTATTCGAGACACATAGTAACACAACCAAATATACATTATATACCTAGGCCAAAACTGAATCCAGACTGGAGTTTTGAAATCCCAAATGTGAAAAAGAATCTGTTCACTCCATCTCCCACTGCGGGATCACCTGTAACATGAGTTGAGAGATGCATTACATTATTTTTTGGAATGAATATATTACTATTACAAATCATTTGTGCTTGAATATGCCACTTACTGACACCTGGAACAAAGCAGTAACCACAACCCTTTATACTGCCATTAACTACTGACAGTAGTCTGTGGATTTGGTCATTTTTTGTGAAAAAAAGGCATGATGTAGTAGTAAAGAAAGTTACATTAAGGATCTTAGGGGTTATCAATGCCATATATCCATTAGGGTTGCACCTAACGATTATTTTCATTATACTATCTTCACAATTAAAAAATTAGTCTATAAAATGTCAAGAAATTGTGAAAAATGCTCATCACAATTATACAGAGCCCAAAGTGACATCTTCAAATTGCTTATTTTTTCCAACCAACAGTACAAAACCCCAAATACCCTTCACTCAGAAATGGCAGAAATCCCTTATATTTAAGAAGATGAAATCAGTATGTTTCACATTTTTGCTTTAAAAAAATGACAAACAATTAATTGATTATCAAAATAGTTGTCCATTAATTTTCAATTCTCTATATTGCCCATTACTTGATTAGAATTGTACAGAAGTAATTCAATTGGGAAAAATATTCTGGTTTGTTTTTTAGTATTAACAAGATAATATTCTCAGAATTGCCGGATACGCTTTCACGAACAAACAATCCTGCTCAGTTTTTCTAAGTCAACGAGAAACCTCAAAATCCAGTAAGATGCTCTAACCTGCATGAAGTAGGCCATGGTGGCTGCTGCTAATCAGCCGACCCTCTAATCACAACTGTGCTAGGCCTGTATGATTTCAAGACAGTGTCAATAAACAAATAACAATACCATCTATATTAGTTAAAGACAGGAGTATCTCTCAATGTCTGAAACCCAAACCAAACTCAACTGGATTAAACTAAACTGGTGAGACATGTTTGCTTCCATGAAATCAAGCTAAATGACATCTTTCTGGGGATTTTGAGGTGTCAATTCAGAAAAACGAGCAAAAAACGTCTTGTGAAAACTATGAAATATCAGCGGAGATGAAATATCATCTATCTTGTATACTATATTATTTAATAAAGTATAATCACTTATACTATCCAATTCTGTTGGAAACACTGAATAGTACCTTTCAAAAACACACAAAATGGACTGGCCCAGTTGATGTTATTTTGCTTGTAGAAAACCACAACCGCACGCTCTTTCTCCTCCTGGCTCTCATGCATGTCCATTACAACTTTCAGACTCCTGAATGTTTCTGATTGTTGCAGTAAATCCCTTCTGTAAATCTCAGCTGCCCTTTCTGGATCCTTTTCAGCTTTCCATTCTGAAAATTATATTGGAGAGAAAATCAAAAACCAGTCAGTTATTATACATTTAATAATAATAATAATAATAATAATAATTACATTTATTAATTTAGCTGACTTACAATTTCTATACATGTCAGAGGTTGCATGCCACAGGAGCAAGTAGGGGTTAATTAATTATTATTAGTGGTGCTTTTCAAAGCAACACTATTGTTATTGTCGCTCATACTTATTATTCTTTTTTTTATTATTATTATTCTGGACAAAGTTTGGCGCGTAATGCGCCCCGCACCGTTTGTCACAGACCCCTGAGTGAGGTGTCAAATCGAGCGGCTCATTGAGGAGAGGTGTGCTATATCTTTTCTAAGCGATCGGGTGTACGATGTTCGCACAGCGGACGAAAAAGCGGCCAAAAAAGTCCCATTGACTTTGCATGGGGAGTTCTAAAAACATTTGAATCCCAACTGCCGTTTTCACACACACCACTCCAAAGGGCCTGACACCCCTGCGTTTCTCTCCCTCTCTCTCTCCCTCAGAGGATTTATATTATCAAGCAGCCAATAAGTAATGGCCTAAAATCGTCATAGCCACACCCTAGCAACCAGTTACAGCACCCTAGCAACCACTCTGAGCTCCCTAGCAACCACCCTAAACCAATAAATAATATAAAAATTTTTTTTTTACATTTTTTAAAGCAATATCACACTCGTAGCCTTGCGATATTGCTCCATGCTTGTGCCTATTCGGCCATAGGCACGAGGCCGCAGGCCGAGTGCCGTACTGAAGGAACTCGTTATTAAAGATTTTAAGAACTCTATAAAAACTCCATAGTAACCATATTTGACAACTACCAACCACCTAGTAACACCATAGCAACTACCAAAAATACCTTAGCAACCACCCTGAACACCCTAGCAACGTCTAGAAATGCTCTAGTAACCACCAAAAAACTCTAGCAACCACCCAGAACACCCTAGCAACTGCCTAGCAACCACCCAGAACACCTAGCAACTGCCTAGTAACCACCCAGAACGCCTAGCAACCACCCAGAACACCCTAGCAACTGCCTAGCAACACCATAGCAACCACCTAGCAATGCCCTAGCAACCACCAAGAATACCCTAGCAACTGGCTAGCAACCACCAAGAATACCCTAGCAACTGCCTAGCAACCACCCAGAACACCTTAGCAACTGCCTAGCAACACCATAGCAACCACCCAGAAAACCCTAGCAACCACCACCTGGCAACAGCATCTTGCTAAAAAATGCTAGCAACATACTAATCATGCTAGCATCATGCTAGCAACATGCTAATCAAGCTATCATAATGCTAGCAAAATGCTAATCAAGCTAGCATCATGCTAGCAAAACATGCTAATCAAGCTAGCGTTATGCTAGCAACATGCTAATCATGTTAGCGTCTAGCTAAAAACATGCTAGCAACATGCTAATCATGCTAGCATCAAGCTACCAACATGCTAATCAAGCTAGCATCATGCTAACATAATGTTAATCAAGCTAGCATTATGCTAGCAACATGCTAATCAAGCTAGCATCATGCTAGCAACATGCTAATCAAGCTAGCGTTATGCTAGCAACATGCTAATCATGTTAGCGTCTAGCTAAAAACATGCTAGCAACATGCTAATAATGCTAGCATCAAGCTACCAACATGCTAATCAAGCTAGCATCATGCTAACATAATGCTAATCAAGCTAGCATCATGCTAGCAACATGCTAATCAAGCTAGCATCATGCTAGCAACATGCTAATCAAGCTAGCATCATGCTAGCAACATGTTAATCAAGCTAGCATAATGCTAACATAATGCTAATCAAGCTAGCATCATGCTAGCAACATGCTAATCAAGCTAGCATCATGCTAGCAACATGTTAATCAAGCTAGCATAATGCTAGCAACATGCTTATCATGTTAGCATCTGGCTAAAAACATGCTAGCAAAATAATAATCATGTTAACATCTTGTTAAAAACATGCTAGCATCATTCTACCAACATGCTAATCATGTTAACAACATGCTAATCATGCTAGCATCATTTTAACAACATGTTAATCATAGTAAATCATGCTGGAATGTGGTAAATCGTAGTAAATCATCTTAGAAACATGGTAAATCGTGGTAAACAATGTTAAAACGTGGTATATCATGGTATCACAACATGTTAATTGTGTTAGCATCTGCCCAGTGGCTAGTTTTGCCACTGCAAGCACCACTTCACATTTTCTTCAGGAAATGTACATTCTAGTTAGTATTATTATTATTATATCAGTGGTTAAGCGGGCTGCCACAAACAAATCAATATATGGCATGACGTAAACATGCTATGGCTCGGATCGTTAGGCGCGGTGTGAGCGCAGGCCAGTGGGGACAATCGTGCTCGGGCACGGTACAAGGCATCCGGGCCTAGTGTGAGTACGCCCTTATGCAAGGATTATACTTTTCCATGCATGCGAGACAAAAAAAATAAATCTGCAGAAGGAAGTATAAACAGAAGTACGGTAGTCCGTGTCCGCAGCTGTCCTTGTCCGCGTTCGCTCCTGAGTATATTCGAGGCTTTAGAAAATGCTCTTAACCTCCAAGATCAATCACTGACAGATATTATTAGCAAGGCAGTCTACTGTATAAGACCATATCAACACTTTGTAGAAGGTAAAAGGGTCAACTATAAGAAAAGCTCTTGAACATACCGGCATTATGACTTTTTTCAGGAGATAGAAAGATGTTTACTGAATCACTGTT
Organism: Leuciscus leuciscus; assembly: GCF_965113295.1. Taxonomy (NCBI): domain Eukaryota; kingdom Metazoa; phylum Chordata; class Actinopteri; order Cypriniformes; family Leuciscidae; genus Leuciscus; species Leuciscus leuciscus. The sequence continues at coordinate 26,358,695 of NC_138728.1, read as the reverse complement.
ACTGCTGCATGATGGCTGTTCTTCTCTCTGACTTGATTGCCTCCTGAGTCTGTGTGGGTCACTGTCGGTTTGTGGCCATCTATCAGTCTGTCTCTCAGTGTGTTGCCTGCTTTCAATCTGCATCTGCATGTGCATGTCAGCCTCACTTTGTGTGTGTCTATGACCACTGGCCTCTGGTGTTGCCTGTCTTTCTGTACTGGTGTCCATCTTTCCATGGTTGTCAGCCTCAGCTTGTACCTTGGGAGTTTCTGTGTTGCCAAAATCTCTGAAATTTAAGAAGAGATTAACAATACACACATTTAAAGAAACTCGAATTTTTATTTAAATGATAAATAATTTCAATATAACAATATAACATACCTTGTACAAATGTCTATGTGATCCTGCATATTGCAATGTTTGAAACTGTTGTGGCAATACATGCATTCAACCATAGGTCCATCATTTTCATCAGCAGAACTCCCCCATACCTAGAATAAGAAGTTAAAACAAACTAACAAATAAACATGGAATTGAAATGTTAAGTTAACACATTCATCAAACAACGATCATAACAGACACACTGTAATTATTAAAGGAAACACTGCACTCTTTCAGATTGTGCATAAGGGGGTTTTCACACCTGAAAGTCCGCACCAAGGTCCGAACCAAAGTTCATGTTTTGATACATTCGGTTAGTTTTGGTCTGGTTTCACACTGCAATTCTGCGACCGCACTAAAGGACTTTACATGAAATACTTGCGTACTGTCGTCATCATATATGTGGGCTGCGTCTCCCTATACTTAACATTGTTAACATTGTTTTGTTTATTAAACAGTTATTAAACAGTTCAGCGGGAGCTTTGATAAAAATGGATGAATAAAAAAATTACATAATGCATATTTGCCACTATATTGTTATTATTATGGCGTTACACCTGCAGCACCAACTATACTGAAGGCTAGTTCAAATTCACAATTAAACGTCCTTGTTGTGCGAACATTATAACGTTGCTGACAGAAAAGGAGGAGAAGACAGCAAGCAATCTTCTGCACCTCCGTTTGAGGAGAGACCAAAGAGATGGGTGGCGGTGAGCTTCTATAGTGGCCGTCTGTTTGAAAAGATGAGCTGTCACGGGAGATTTATAATTGTGTCCTTATATCAATGCATTTCCCCGTGCATTTGTTTGTTTACGGTTTACACGGCAACCGCCGAACTTTCTGTAAATAGTCTGAAAGTCCGAACCATCCAAAAAGTGCTTTCACACCATAAATGAACCAAACCATGGTTCAGTTTGATCCAGACCGAGACTACTTTTTTTTTTGTCGGACCAAATTTCGTCTGTTTGGTCCGGGGAGGTTTCGTATTTTTGGTTCGGACATAACTGAAAATTCAGAAAGTCCGGACAAGGTAGGTGTGAAAGCCCCCTAAGACAGCTTTGATAATCAGAACAGTTCCAATGGACAACAAACCTGCAGCCCAGACCAAATAACTGCAATCTAGCATCATATTGCTATTGTGCTAAGCACCTACATTACTCAACAGGTAATCCTACTCTTTCTAAAAATCAATTGATCAAAATTGTATTATTGTATGTAACAGGAAATTGAACTGGAATGGTCATTATAGAATTTATAGTAAAGTAAACTCACTGGTTCTAGACACAGATCTTTTTGCAGAGGTCTAATGTAGATAGTGGCTTTGCCAAGTCCTGCTTCAGCACTGAGAAGGTACATGGGGGAATATCCGTTTTTTGGGCAGGGCAGAACCTCAAGCACCTTGCTTCTGGTTGAACCGACAATGTGAAGCAGTTCATAACCACCCCCATCCCTGAGTTTGGGATAGTGGTGGACCAACTGTGCTGAAAAATCCATAGCACTGCAAAGTTTATCTTAAAAGAAAGAGGTACAAAGGTTATGAGTGGTGAATTAGGTTTGCAGTTTAACTTTATGACCTCAAGATGAACTGGCTTTATTCTAACAATAGCAAGTTAAGTAATACATCAATATTTTAAGTATCTATAATGTCTAAAATTTCAAAACGAAAACTAATTAAAAGTCTTCTGAACACACACACGGTACTTGAGCTTAAAAGTGGCTTATTAAACGTACCTGGGAATACTATTTTACGCTCCCCCATTCCAGCAGCTGACAGTGTTTCTTTATACGACAGTGAGGGCACTTCGTCATCCTTTCTGCTACTCATACAAAAGAACTTGTGTGTGTATGAGGTGGTACTAGATGGTTTGATTGACCACGGAGATGCTGGCCTCTTTTTGGCTGCAGGTCGGCTATATGGCGCAAAGACTCTGGACACCTCTTCTAGGTTGGGACACACAGTTAAAGCATAGTTACATAACTATCATTTGATCACAACTAAATTGTTTTGTGTATAGATAGATACCATCATATTCTACATTTCAACATTAACCAGTCCATCTTTATTAGTGTTAAGACAGCAGGATGGCAAAGCAATCAAATAAAAAGAGGCAGAGGAGAAAACAGCTAAATCATCTAGCAGGGTACCCCCAGGATTCTCCAAGTTAAATTTAAGACATTTTAAGACATTTTTAATACCACCTAGGATGAAATTTAATGCCATATAAATGGAAATCTGTATGAATTTTAAGCCAGAGAAAATCATTATTTACGATGCTACCTGAATTTAATAAAACATTTGATTATAATACTTGTTCACTCGCGGTCCTCGTCTCATGCACAACTCTGTCCGTTACGTTATACCAGCCTCCTACAGTTCTGCAGTAGAGGCTCAGTAGTCCAGCGCGGCGGCTACACATTTCCATGTTGTAAAATTTAAATAAGACATCATCTGCAAATGCAAACCTCCATCAACGCAATGTCATTGCCATATTGACAAAGAGCTGCATGAACACACAACTCAGATCTGAACAGTTGCGATACACACAGTGTGTGTGTGTGTCTGTGTGTGGACATAACTTTAGATCAGATTCCAATCGGATACAAAGATAATCGGATTTGGACTGACAGTGTGAATGTAGCCATAGTTAACTTACGTCAACATTTTAGCCATAGTCAACGCTTCATTTACACATGTGGTTTATGCTGTAACGTTACGTTACCTCACTCAACCACAAACGCCTCCTTTCATCAGTTTTTTGCACTCTTCTCTTTAACTTTTGACAGTCTATAGAACTCGAAATGTTTTTCCCGATGCGACCAATTAGTACAGACCAAAACTCGACTATTTTTCAGCAGCAATAATCAGCCAAATTTGCGAGTCCGTTCAGTTCAGTGGCATTGTTTACGTTCAGTGCCTCCAAAATGGCCGACTTTCGGATTGATGACGCGTAGTGCACGCGGATCCGCTCATCATTTTTAACTGTAACTATACTCTTTGCTGTAACGTTACCTTGACTTTGACAGGAAAATACACATTGCACTTAATATTTTTCTAACATTAATGTAACTTACCTTGAACAGCATGGTGGGCGCGAGTCGGTGTTGCGTTTAGACCGAACCTGTTCGGTGTTGGTAAAATGGACGAGGGAAAGGTGTTGGTCGAGGAAGAAGCCTCTCCACCGGTACTGGAAGCCTTTTCTTTGTCCAAAACGTCCAGCGCCTGTCTCAACAAAGATGCTAGCTCTGGCTTTGCCATCGTTAATATGGCAGCCAACGTGGATGGCAGCTGCACGACAACTTCCACTTTGAAGAGGACGCTCTGCCAGTGTGCTCCTTAGCACTGGGAGCTCCCTCTGCTGTCCATAAGGTGCCTTTGCGCACCAGCCATTTCAAACCCAGCCTCCAGTATTTGGGCCACGCCTCCTTATTTGCATACACTCCTCAATCCTCAATCCTCAAATGCCCAATCCTCAATCCTCAAATGCCCAATCCTAAATCCCCAAATCCCCAATCCTAAATCCTAAATGGCTAAATGATTAAATGCCCAATCCTAAATACCAAATTCCCAATCCTAAATCCCTAAATGCCCAATCCTAAATCCTAAATGGCTAAATGCCCAAATGCCCAATCTTAAATACAAAATGCCCTATCCTAAATACCAAATGCCCAATCCTAAATACCAAATGCCCAATCCTAAATACCAAATTCATTTTCGACTTCGACTTTTAGTTTTCGACTTAGACTTTTAGTTTCAAATTTAGACTTTTAGTTTTCGTTTAAGACTTTTAGTTTTAGACTTTTAGTTTTCATTCTGACCCAATAATCCCTCCATACACATTTTGTCAATGAGGTAATAAAACAAGTGGGTCAGTTTTTGGGCATTGATATTAGAACACACACAAGTTATCATCCTGCCAGTGGGGGCGCTGTTGAGAGACAGAATCAGACGATCAAGAACAAATTGGCTAAGTGTTGTGAGGAAACTGGACTCACGTGGGTAAAAGCACTCCCTATTGTACTGATGTACATGAGAATGAGGAAAAGGATCAAACCAAATTTGAGCCCGTTTGAAATACTGTTTGGAAAACCCCCATTCATGGGGGTAGAGGGAGGTAAACAGAGATTGCCATCAACAGATGTTGACATCAACATCACATTCCTGCATAAGATCAAACCTGGTGATTTCGTGGTGATCCGTGATCTGAGGAGGAAAAGCTGGAAGGCGAAAAGGTGGTTGGGGCCATTCCAAGTGCTTCTGATAACGTACACAGCCGTGAAGGTCGCAGAAAAAGCTACGTGGGTACACGCCAATCACTGCAGAAAGGTCCCGGCGGTATCACAAGGCCAGGAGGAACCGCAACAGCAGGAAGCTCTACATCAATAAACGCCAAGCTATCAGCGATGGGATTGTTGATTTTGTTTTGCCTGCCATGCATTCTGAAATGTGTTTCCAGCTCAGTACAGAGACTGGTGAGTGCGGGGACAGGGGTGAAACTGACAAAAATGGGAGTGGTTTCTGATGAGGAAACTGGAGAAGGGAAATGTGACTATGATAGTGATAGCGGAAGCTACACTAACATGTAAATGTTTTTTGTTTATGTTTTTATTTTTCTTATTTCATTTTTGTTGAATTTTTATGATGTTTTTAGAGGGTTAAAAGCAGTAGCCATCCGTGTTACGAGATGGCATACAAGGACAGGGTTTGAATATGAGGAGTTTTCCTATCTACTTTATCTGTGTTTTTATAGCATGTTTTGTTTTCCTACTAAATATAATCCAACTTTTCCTTGTTTATACTGTAATGACTGAGGGTCCGACCTATAGTGTTGGGGATGCAATGACAGAGCTCGTTCGTCTAGCCCGGTTCCAGAATAAACCTTTATCTGCTTGCTGTAAAATTAAGGGTCTATCCCTGAAAAAATAGCCTGAGCTTATTTCATTTTAATCTTTTTTCAAACTAGTTTTAATTCTAATGTTTTTGCCTAATAGTTTTAATTTTAATCTTTTTGTCTACAAAGTTTAAGAGTATGATCAGTTATATGAAATTCAGAAATGAGAAGTATAAGTGTGATGTAAGACTTGAACTTGGTACGTTTCATTATGATTATTAGTGTTTTTGATGAAACAATTATCAATGAATGATAAAAAGGGAGGAGTGTAATGGGAGATTTTTGATTTTCATTACTTACTTTGATTTTCATTAACATACACTAGATTGACTACTATGTGTGTTGCTGACTATGTGATATAATGATTGATGTGAAACGCCTGCGAAGCAGGAGAAGAGGGGGAGAGCTTTGAAGGCTGAAGCCCTGACCCCTAAGGTCAAAGGGCTGTCCAATTTAGGACTTGCAGGCTGTAAGTTAAGCTAAACTAAAGTTCAGTATAATAGGATCACTGGTGGTGTCTTATCCATCTCTGGAGTTTAAAGAACCTTGGAAGATAACAATAACAGAGTATAAAGACTGGCCTGCCCCTCCCTCCTGGTCGCACTTGTTTCACAGACTGTACTGTCTACCTCTGTGTGGCAATTGGGCCTCTTGCAAGACAATAAATTACTTTTTAATGATCATTTGATTCCAGACTATCTCTTATGCCAAAGATGATTGTTTAGTGAATTAAACTGCCACAACAGTTCACAGCGTCATCGAGAGGTGTCTGAGGGACCAGGATGTGTATCTCCCAGCAGAGTATGTTAACCTGATGAAGAGGGCCCGTGTGAAGCCTCATCCATATGAAGTCAAGTACATCGACCACACCTTCTTCCAGGACTTCACCAAGCTGAGGCTCTGCAAGTCTCTGCGCCCTGGAGTAAGGCCTGGTGACCCAACTGTCCACGATATCAGAGCCATCGGGTAATTACCAATGTAAATCTTATGTCTTACCAATATACTGTGGGCATGACAATATGATGTTGCATATTATTTTATGAAATCTTACAGTGATTATGTTGTTGTGTTATATTTTGTGCTATTAGGTACAACAACAATGGAACGATGGACTTCAAAATCAACCACTCTGATGACTGGCATCCACATCCAAGTCACCAACTCCGAAACTCCACCTCAGACAGCCACACAGTCACCCCACTCTATTCAGACCGCCTGAAGATCAAAGAGCTGAAATTCAAACACCTCCAAGACCTGAGGGAAGTCACCCAAAGGACTGTCACAGCTTTTACAACAATTTGCTTCACTAGCTTAATATAGGATGTAGTATTAAAGGGATAGTTCACTTCAAAATGAAAATTCTGTCATATACTCACCCTCAAGTTGTTTCAAACCTATATGAGTTTCTTTCTTCTGCTGAACACAAAGGAAGATATTTTGAAGAATGTCAGTAACCAAACAGTTAACTGGACCCATTGACTTCCATAGTATTTTTTTTTTTTCCTACTATGGATGTCAATGGGTCCAGTTTTGTACTCACAAACACAAATACACTCAGTAATGGGCTTTGTAAAGCAAGCCTTGTCTGTGTGCATGTATCTGTGAGGCTCTGTGCGTGTTGTTACATTGCCATCATATTGACTGTTAATCTGTGCTAAACTATGATATCAGTAATTTATGTATTTATGTAATATCTACTTTTTACTAGGCTTTTTATTACTAGACTTATACATGTGCATTGAAGTTTTTAAATGTATCTGATATAATACTTAAATTAAATTGAATGTTTTGGATAACACCATTCAATTATTGTTTTTATTATTATTTTACTGACTCGAAGTTCAGCTCTTAGGCCTACTTCTAGACTATGCCTCTCTTGGCACAGTGCATGTAAAATAGTAGCAAGTTTTTATTTATGGGAGAAAAAAGGGCTGTCTACTGGCACCAAGTAAGCCTATCTTTGGATAACTCTGTCTGTTTTTTATACAATAACGAGTGAAAATAGTTAGGTTAGATACATTTGAGTAGGCCTGTTTTGTTAAAAATCAATAGCTGTAATGCTTCGGTGCAGAATGAAGCCTGTGAGTCACGAAGGTAAGCTTGCGTGCAGATTAGGCTAATTTCCGCCTATTAGACAGCCTAGTCAGCTCGTTTTTCGTTTTTTGTATTTCATCACTCATAGCTCTTAAACCTTTAAAATAGAGTTTAGGAAGATGTATGTTACCACAGTCGTTAGTTTTTGTAACTATTAAAGCCTTTTCTCTTGTCAAAAAGCTCAACGTGACCGCCGACTTTGCGTGCAGATTAATTTCCGCCTATTAGACAGCCTGTTAATCGTTTTATTTTGGTATTGCATAACTCATAGCTCTTAAACGTTTAAAATAGAGTTTAGGAAGAAGATGTATGTAACCACAATCATTAGATTTGAATAGCTTAAAGCCTTATATCTTGTCAAAAGACTTTGATGAACACTGCTGGCAGCAGCGACGTCTGTGTCCGTACCATTCTTATCAATGACAGCGTAACCTTGTATCTCCCTGCTCCCAAGTCATAAATCTCATATCTCCGATTAAACATGATTTGGGGGAAATGTTGTGTTGGTACACAACAGTATATGATAGCAATATAAGGTATAATACCTACTTTAACGATACAATGTTTAATAACTCAAAAAATATGCCTTTTTTTAATTTCTTGAAAAATAATGGTTTTGGAGATACGAGGATTCCGACCGACAGCGACGATATAAGTGTTATACATTCAAAACTGTTCAATGTCTTCTTTTATTTGTGTACACATAATAAAAACAAAATGTTGTGTTTTTCGTAAAATAAAGAAAATAAACATGATGCGCATTCTGCCGTCTCTCTCAATGTGAAGTTCATTCTGAAACGTGACAGATAATTTAACTGTAACTTAGCGAATGTTTATCACACAGACTTGAGACATGTCTTTACAAAGCTTGAAGTCTCTTTTTTCAAATGAATTCAATTATATCAAAAACAAATATTCTCTGTTTAAGTAATCCGTAGGAAATCAACGACATGTACAGTTTCTTCAGTCCGTGCTCATTAACTCTAGTCTAATGTGAACACACCCATGTGCGCGCATGAGCGATTGACATGCAAATCGTCCATGTGAAGAAACGCAGACCTGAAAATGCCCTCATCACCTCAAAACAAAGAATCAGAGACTTAAGTCCTCCTCTGCTTTTCATCAAGATTGGAAGACATGTTGTGTTTGTGCTGTGCTGTCCTGTTTACCTTGGATTTACCTCAGAATAATTAGAAGAACGCAATTTGAAGATGAGAAAGATTTTTAAGGTAAGACATGTCCACTCATAATAGTAAGCATTGTTATTGTTAAATAAACTTTACATTGTAGCAACTAGTCAAACTGGTGCCAGACTAAAATGTTTGTTATGAAACGTTATGAAATGAGATTGGAGTAAAAACATGAAGCCTAATGCTAAATTTATATACATGTACACAAGGATGTTTTTATGTTCGATGATAAAACACAGCATAATATAAAAGTAGGCTAGTATGAGTGTTTACTCTAATATGGTGACTATTAATGTTTAGACCCGGGTTTACTGTTAAATATTGTGTTTGTGGATATATGCTCAAACATAGATGTTTCATAGTTTGGAGTGGCTCGATCACTTCAGTAAATGTTCTCTGCACGCGCTGTGAGTTTGAGTCACTTGCGCTGTGCGTTTGAAAAGCAAAACGCGCCAAACATTAGGCTTAATGTTTTTACTCCAATCTCATTTCATAACGTCATAACGAATGGAAACATTTGAAGTAACATATGATGTTTTATTAACAAAGTTCGGGAGGAGCACGTTCAGATAATTAACACAAGTGGAGAGGACTCAGCAATCAATAGTGAGAGGTATATATACATTCAGCAGTCTCACCTCAATCCATTGACAGTTTAGCAGCATCCCTCCACCACCCCTTCTCCACACTTCTAGTCCTAACCACTTACATACGGGGGGAGTACTCTGGGTTCGGGCCGAACTCCGAGCTCGGAGCCCTCCCCCCGGACAGCACGCCAAATACGCATTAAACTTTACCCCCTCAAATTGTATGTATGAACTCGTGAAATGAAGTAACAATTTTCTCTAGTGTAGCAAGACACTGAAGTGTTCATTTTGAATGATTTATAGGCCGCCTGCTATAGGCTATTATTGTTATTATTTTATGCAGCCCTACACTTATATGGCTACAAGGCACAACAAACCTGGTGTTCATAATATATATATATATATATATATATATATATATATATATATATATATATATATATATGTATGTATATATATTAGGGCTTGCACAGACTACTCGAGTAGTCGAATGATCGACTACTTCAACCACTATTCAGCGCTGTCGGAAACAATCGACTACTCGAGTGCCCAACGTCCCTCAGGGCTTTTAGCTAAAAAATGTGCAGACTTGGAGAAATATTGATATATTCTCATAGATTCACATCATATTTCTATAGACAGGAATAATATTTGTTGAATTTATACCCAAATGCGTCGATGTAATCATTATGAGCGCTTCTTACTGAGATGTGCTGTGTTTTCAATTCATACCAATAGCCTGAGGGCGCTATATGCACAATAATACTCCATATATGGAGCATGAAGAAGAGCCATAATCATGTGACCTTCAAGGACGTCACTGATAGCAGCTACACACAAAGCTAACACAGAGATCGCTGTAATATGCAGATACAGACGTTTTGAAGATAATAAACATGATTGCAATGATATTTGATATGCCTGTGTTCTTCAAGCAATGCCAGGTATTTTTTATAATAATAGATTATATTTATAATGTAATGCTAATCGATATAGACTTTATCATCGTGCATACTATAAATAATATATTTTCTGTCCGATTTTTTTTATCTGAAGCCAAATTAGATCACAGAAGATTATTTAAAACACTCGACTTGCGTTATAAAGTAAGTTTGGAGCACAAACATGGTTTTAATCTCATAAATGGTCGTGTATTGATGGTGTGCTAAGCTAACATGCTAGCTAGCCCAGGTGCACCTGCCAACTAGAAGTTATTCTTTTATGATTTTTTTTTTTTCTAAATAGGTAACTTATGCTTACTAAAATGTTTTAGTGCATTTGATACAGTTTCAAATGTAAGTGATAAGTGATAAAATAAATTAGGGATTGAAACCCTATGAATAGCCTGTGAATAGCCAGTCGTTAGTAACTATAATGCAGACAAAAGATATGCATATTTAGATCCATAACCAGGCTGGAGAGGTGTGTGAATGTGTGCATGGGGAGACTGAGACTGAATGGGGCTCGTTTGCACCACAAAACAATAGAGACAATAGACTGAATAGATGACTTAGATGATGACTAAACATCAGTAGCATTTTTAGAGTCTAATCAAAATAAAGTAATTTGACATGATCTTGAAAAACATTTAACTAAATACAGAGTTTTAGACTTATCATTTTCAGATTTTAAATATACCATGGTCACACATATGGCTTTAGCTGCAGTGCATTTCTAGATTGCTACAGTGCCAACTTCAATTTTATTTTCATGAAGATGTTTCATAAAAATACATTTCTAATAACTTTACAAAACTTTGAAGCTATTTAAAAAAACAAAAAAACATTATGACAATAATTAATTCTACATTTACAATAAACTACCAGGTGTCAGCTTTCAAATGAGATCATACTTGTGCTTTTAGTGCAAAGGGTTCATGAACTGTATCTGTTTCAGTTTGGGTATGTCATTTCTGGGGATTTTTCAAAAGTGGGGCTGCAGCTTAACAGGTTAAAGAACTGGGCATGAGTGGGGGAAACGTCAGTGAGGAGCTGTTTGCTGAGCTGCGCCGAGCCACAGGCCTGTCTTTGCAAATACTGGGGACCGGCGCACTGTGCTCCACCATCAAAAAATAAGCTGGACCTGAGATCTCTGATCTCAGAAAAGAAAAATAGTTTGTTTTGTTTTTTATGAGGATTTTTGTTATATAAGCACAAACATGCAGCAATTTTTTACTGTTGTACAATACTGCAATCACTGAACTTTATTGATCATGCCTCTAATTTACATCTGGCCAAAGAATTGCATTAGAGAATATATCGTCGCTGCCCGATGAAACTCACGTATGTCCAAAACGGTTACTTTTCAGGAAGTGAAAAAAACACCGTAATTTCAAAAGCAGTTGAACGTAGCATTGTCATACTTGGTACGGCATCTTTAAATGTAACCATATTCTTGCCAGTGTAATGATATAATCCACATTTGACCAAAATCGAGTTTAAATGGACATACGTGCATATTTTACAGTAACGGTGGTCGATACGCGTTCTTCCGATCATTAATTAGAATGGCCAAGTCGCGTTTCATATTGACAGATGAATAGGCTACGCTCAGTTTATTAAATAGCCTACGTCTCAGTTTATTAAATGTCTCTTGCAAACTATGAAGGGACAATGAATCAACACTCATTGCTGGGCCGGCGCGTCCATATAGGCGAACTAGGCAATTGCCTAGAGCGGCACTTTTGTAAGGGCAGCAAAATGTGTGCCAACCGGGAATGAACAATTCACAAAATAGGCTAGGCTATATGATCATATAATCATACATAATCAGAGAGCCTTTTTCTTTTCGTTTTGAATTATTTCGTTTAAAGACTTTTCAAGCTTTGTGTATTTGATGTATTTCTCATGTCTGTGTGAGGCATACACTGAGTTTCGTTAAGTTAGGATGAGATGCGCTCCAGTTAACGTGCAATGCAAGTGACCGCGCGGGCGCCTCCATGATTATATTGTCTGCTATATATTTGCTTCTTATTTATTAAATCCACTCCAGGCAATTGGTTGATGAAAAATTTATTAAAATTAAGATACAATTTATACAAAACGAAATTCACTTTAAAGAAAGGTTTTCTACAAAACCAAACTTAATGAAGTGGTCAAAATCATGTTTGACCCGTCTCAAATTGTGCATCCTATTACTCGTGCTGTTCACTTTTCATACTTTTAACAGTATAGTAGACCTACAGACTCTATTTGTACAAATTGCTGCACATTCATTTAATTCTGCATTTTGCACACACAAGTTGAAAGGCTTCAAATCAAGTTCACGGATAATTGTGCGTGCATTTATTAATCATTATGATACTAAAATCATAACAAAGTAGGCTATGCTATGTACAAAAAAATACAGCCATTTCTGTTTTTTTCTTTAAAACAAAAAAACAAGCTGCACCCTTTTTTTTACATTTCATCTTTCATTCCGAAATAGAATAATGAATGAACGAAAAAGTACACGGACCCAACATGTAGGCTATTTGTTATGTGGATGAGGAAGGAGAACCCAGGCGCAGACAAAGTACACTAAACACAATTTATTATAGGAAAAAACAGGGAAAACAAAGCCCACGAGGGGGCAAAACAGGACAAGACAGGACTAGGAATACTAACTAGACTATGACATAGACTTGACGTAACTAGACTACAAATTAACAACAAATACAGGATCAGAACTTCACTGGACAGGAATACTCACAAAGTGATCACACAAAGTATGAAATTGATCGACAATGAACCGACACAAGACAGCAGCCATGAGGGGATTAAATAGGGAACAAATAATCAGGAACACAGGTGATAATGGGTAAAGCAATAATGACAAAACGAGGATAACAAGGGGGCGGGGCTAGGGGACGAGACAACGCAAGCACATGGCCAAACAAATGGCCATGTGCTGCACATGAAACATGGGCCCGTCATGATTCTGCCGCAAGACAAGAGAAAATCAAAGACAAGAAGGCAGAATCATGACAGAACCCCTCCCCTAAGGAGCGGCTTCCAGACGCTCCCTAAGGGAACACTAAACACGTGACATGACAGACTGAGACAAGGACACAAACCAACAAAACATGACAAACAACAACAACGGCAAACATGAATAAACAATGACAGGATTGGGGTGAAAAATCAAAAACAACAAACAAGGCAGAGGAGGTGGAGACAACACAGAGTTCATAGGGGGCAGTCCAGGGTGGATGGGAGGACTGGGGGGAAACACAAAGTCCTTAGGGGGCAGTCCAGGGTGGATGGGCGGGACTGTGGTCTTGTGTGGACAGGACGATGACTGAGGACGAGGGGTCCAGGCAGACTTGGATGGGGAAACACGAGGAACAGTCTTAGGGGAAACAGACCGGGGTGAAGTGATGACAGGGGTGTCCGGGGAAACAAACAGAGGTCGGGTGACAGCTGGTACGGGGCTGGACACAATAGCTGGGACAGGACTGGACACAGACATCCTCCTGTCTGCTGGGACAGGACTGGACACATCTGCTGGGACAGGACTGGACACATCTGCTGGGACAGGACTGGACACATCTGCTGGGACAGGACTGGACACATCTGCTGGGACAGGACTGGACACATCAGCTGGGACAGGACTGGACACATCAGCTGGGACGGGGCTGGACACATTAGCTGGGACAGGGCTGGACACACTAGCTGGGACAGGGCTGGACACACTAGCTGGGACAGGGCTGGACACAATAGCTGGGACAGCACTTGCAGTGGCGGGCTCAGGAACAGCGCTTGCAGTAGCGGGCTTCAGATCAACACTGGCTGCAGCTGACTCAGGAACCGGATCTCTTGCAGCTGTGGATTCAGGACTAGAGGACTTGACAGGACTGACAGGGACCTCAAGGATCTTGACTAGACATGACAGATAATTAGATAAGGTCTTTGCCGCGACAACAACAGGTAAGTCTTGATGGGCTGATACGGCTTGAAGAACTGCTTCAGCAGCTGAATCGGCCGCAGCTTTCTCCTCAGCACTCACGGCAGTGGGCTGAGGGACAGCGCTTGCAGTAGCGGGCTCTGGGACAGCGCTTGCAGTAGCGGGCTCTGGGACAGCGCTTGCAGTAGCGGGCTCTGGGACAGCGCTTGCAGTAGCGGGCTCTGGGACAGCGCTTGCAGTAGCGGGCTCTGGGACAGCGCTTGCAGTAGCGGGCTCTGGGACAGCGCTTGCAGTAGCGGGCTCTGGGACAGCGCTTGCAGTAGCGGGCTCTGGGACAGCGCTTGCAGTAGCGGGCTCTGGGACAGCGCTTGCAGTAGCGGGCTCTGGGACAGCGCTTGCAGTAGCGGGCTCTGGGACAGCGCTTGCAGTAGCGGGCTCTGGGACAGCGCTTGCAGTAGCGGGCTCTGGGACAGCGCTTGCAGTAGCGGGCTCTGGGACAGCGCTTGCAGTAGCGGGCTCTGGGACAGCGCTTGCAGTAGCGGGCTCTGGGACAGCGCTTGCAGTAGCGGGCTCTGGGACAGCGCTTGCAGTAGCGGGCTCTGGGACAGCGCTTGCAGTAGCGGGCTCTGGGACAGCGCTTGCAGTAGCGGGCTCTGGGACAGCGCTTGCAGTAGCGGGCTCTGGGACAGCGCTTGCAGTAGCGGGCTCTGGGACAGCGCTTGCAGTAGCGGGCTCTGGGACAGCGCTTGCAGTAGCGGGCTCTGGGACAGCGCTTGCAGTAGCGGGCTCTGGGACAGCGCTTGCAGTAGCGGGCTCTGGGACAGCGCTTGCAGTAGCGGGCTCTGGGACAGCGCTTGCAGTAGCGGGCTCTGGGACAGCGCTTGCAGTAGCGGGCTCTGGGACAGCGCTTGCAGTAGCGGGCTCTGGGACAGCGCTTGCAGTAGCGGGCTCTGGGACAGCGCTTGCAGTAGCGGGCTCTGGGACAGCGCTTGCAGTAGCGGGCTCTGGGACAGCGCTTGCAGTAGCGGGCTCTGGGACAGCGCTTGCAGTAGCGGGCTCTGGGACAGCGCTTGCAGTAGCGGGCTCTGGGACAGCGCTTGCAGTAGCGGGCTCTGGGACAGCGCTTGCAGGAGCGGGCTCTGGGACAGCGCTTGCAGGAGCGGGCTCTGGGACAGCGCTTGCAGGAGCGGGCTCTGGGACAGCGCTTGCAGGAGCGGGCTCTGGGACAGCGCTTGCAGGAGCGGGCTCTGGGAAAGCGCTTGCAGGAGCGGGCTCTGGGAAAGCGCTTGCAGGAGCGGGCTCTGGGACAGCGCTTGCAGGAGCGGGCTCTGGGACAGCGCTTGCAGGAGCGGGCTCTGGGACAGCGCTTGCAGGAGCGGGCTCTGGGACAGCGCTTGCAGGAGCGGGCTCTGGGACAGCGCTTGCAGGAGCGGGCTCTGGGACAGCGCTTGCAGGAGCGGGCTCTGGGACAGCGCTTGCAGGAGCGGGCTCTGGGACAGCGCTTGCAGGAGCGGGCTCAGGGACAGCGCTTGCAGGAGCGGGCTCAGGGACAGCGCTTGCAGTAGCTAGAGATGACGAGCGAGAGGCTCCCTTTCTCCTCTTCTTTCTCCTTGAACGCGAAGCCGAATCTGTAGCTGGGCTAGCGACCAGTTGGAGATGTTCAGCTGGAACCGTAACAGGAGCAGGGATGGCGTTCTCGGGCAGCGCTGACTCGGTCGAGGAAGACTCAGACGGGGAATCCCAGGAAACTCGTCTCCCTCGTTTACCATGGAGAACAATGGGAACAGAAGAGGCCTCAGGAGAAAAAGTGGAACCAGCCTTATCACCAAGGGCAACAACGGCCAGGACGCGACCCTCTGGGATCACAGGAAGCTTGGCAGAAGGTGGAGAGGACAACCACCATTGTTCCCGGAGCTCCGACTGCCACTTGAGAAGAGACACACTGTCTGCTGGGTTCAATGTTGGTCGGTTCATTCTGTTATGTGGATGAGGAAGGAGAACCCAGGCGCAGACAAAGTACACTAAACACAATTTATTATAGGAAAAAACAGGGAAAACAAAGCCCACGAGGGGGCAAAACAGGACAAGACAGGACTAGGAATACTAACTAGACTATGACATAGACTTGACGTAACTAGACTACAAATTAACAACAAATACAGGATCAGAACTTCACTGGACAGGAATACTCACAAAGTGATCACACAAAGTATGAAATTGATCGACAATGAACCGACACAAGACAGCAGACATGAGGGGATTAAATAGGGAACAAATAATCAGGAACACAGGTGATAATGGGTAAAGCAATAATGACAAAACGAGGATAACAAGGGGGCGGGGCTAGGGGACGAGACAACGCAAGCACATGGCCAAACAAATGGCCATGTGCTGCACATGAAACATGGGCCTGTCATGATTCTGCCGCAAGACAAGAGAAAATCAAAGACAAGAAGGCAGAATCATGACACTATTAGCCTTTTTACCCATTATCAATCTAAATTAATCTCGTTTTTAATTTAACTTAATTTAGTTTTTCTTTATTTAAATTTAGTTTTTCTTTATTTAAATTTCGGGTTTTTCTTTATTTAATTTTCGGTTTTTCTTTATTTAAATGTCATTTTTCTTTATTTAAATTTCGTTTTTTCTTTATTTAAATTTCATTTTTCGTTTTTTAAATTTCGTTTTTTTCTTTATTTAAATTTCGTTTTTCTTTATTTAAAATTCGTTATTCTTTATTTAAATCTACCCTTTACTGTGTCAGTAATTTATTAGTCAGGAAAATATTAGACTACCTTAAGAGTATTGCTTAAGTTAACAGACCCGTGCGTGAACATCTCCACAATAAAAAGTGACAATTACTTCGTCTAGACCATTTACCGGTAAATAACAGTTGTGAATATATTGCGAATATATAATAAACTTGAACAGTTGTCAAAAACAAACGTTTGCTGATACTTTACCTCACAGAGTTATTCGGCTATCCAATGCTGAGCTTCCAGAGACGCTTAGACCGGCGAGATGCCTCCACAGGGCGGGAGATACGCGGCGTGATTGACAGCTTTGACACCAAATGGATATACGTGAAAATCAGATGACATGATTTCACAACTTTTCATTGGTCATTTAGATATGTGAAGCATACTGTATACGGAAATGAACCTGGACATTCTATCCCTCGAAAAATCTCAAAATCGGCAAAATGGACATACGCGGTTTTCATCGGACAGCGACGATATTCTTATCGTATAATGAGGGGGGGGGGGGGGGGAATCTATAAAAAGATCTGCACATTTTTTTTCTTCTTTTTTTTTCTTCTGATATAAAAAACAATTTGGTTGGCTGTGTGAACTGTTGTAAACATTTTTGAGAATTGTGTAGACAATGTTTTGGTAAAATTATGCATATGATTTGAAATTTGTATAAAATGAATGAAAACATGCAATCTGTTTAGGACACAGTCTGTGCTCAGATCAATGTATTACTTGTTCTGAGAGAAGATCTGAGTTTGGATAAATGTGTAAAAAAACTGTAAATGCATTTTGTGTGAAAGCGATAAAAGATTATGCAGTTTGGTGCACACAGATTTCTGTTTTGCTGACAAAGTGACTTCAGTTTTGACCAATCAATAGAGTTAGCAATCAAAACAATAAAATAAAAAATTAAATAAAAAATCTGTTATACATGCAAGTTACTTATACAAGGCATTATTCTCAATTTTCAAAGTGTTATGGAAGTGTGGGTTTGACCTCTGAGGGGGCCCAACTCATAGACTCAAGTCTCTCAACTGAGGTTTTGGAGGCCACGATCACTCTAGAGCTCCCTGCACAGGAAACAAACCGGTTTCCTCCGTGGTGCGTTGGAGCAAGAGGAGTATGGCGGCTTTGTAGCCTGGCTATCCCTACAAGAGGTGTGTGATGCAGCGGGCTGTTCCTTTCAGCACACACTCGTCTGGTTTACAACGTAGTTTTGGGCTTCACTCCTGGGTCCCAGGTGATTATGTCTTTGTTGTGCTTGCCTGATTTCACACAAGACAGGCACTGGTCACTATGGTGGCGTTGGTATAGACGTTCCCACAGCATCACCTCGATGCAACGCGAGTTCCATTGAAAGGGAACACCTCGGTTAAGACTGTAACCTCGGTTCCCTGAAGAGGGAACGAAATGTTGCGTCACCCTGCCATACTTCTGCTGTGCCTGTGATCGACTTGCTTCAAACTATCAAAAGTTGACAATGTTTGGTCTGGGTGTGCGCTTTATGGCTTCCTGCCATGACGTCCCACAGCGTCATCTCGACGCAACGTCTCGTTCCCTCTTCAGGGAACCAAGGTTACAGTCGTAACCGAGGCGATTTTGCAAAGTATTAAGGCTCTAGTGATAAGTGACAATACAGGTGTCAGTATCAATGCATTTACATAGTTCCTTCAGTCCTTAAAATACTGAAACATCTAAAAAGCTTGTGTTAATGGCAGGCATTTGCTAAATCTGAGCTCTATTTATAACTTGAGTGCTTTAGTTTTAAAAAATAAAAAGTGAAATGCTGGATTGCTGGAAGTCACTTATGTGGATGCCTCTATAATTGCGGAGTCATTCAGAGAAAAAAAAGAAAAAAAGACAAAAAAAAGTTATTCATCAATTTATTAGAAAAGGACCAGGGAGAAATGGAGGAAATGCAAGGATGTGACATTTTAAAATCTCACGGCTGGTAGGTATGTCTTTAAATTCTTACTGGGACAAATCTAGGTATGAGCAGGGGTGGACTGAGCCAAACCAAATGTCTGTTTTACCTGCAACACATGCTAGACATGCAAATGCACAATGCAGAGTTGCTCTCTCACACTGTATTTTGTGACAAATAACTAGTTGTCCAGTACAATTCCATTCACACAGCAGGGATTCTCTGAAAATACGGTTGTTAGTCCCAGACAATATTAAAAAGCTACCCTAAATGTGCATTTGGGTCCATATCAAAATCAACAACTGGATATCTGCCAGGGCTTCTTTCTTTAGCTAGCAAACAACCAGGCCTCAATTTTTATATTCCTTACCTTGTAAATATACTGTAGTCTAAGGTGTCATTACTTTTCTTCTTCTAAAAAAAAAAAATTTAACTAGAAATTTTCGTTTTTGGTGCAAGGTAGAAAAAAAAGTCAGCCACTAAATAGCAATAGTACAATAATATTTACACTAAGTGAAAATAGCATATTTTCTTACATATGAAAATATTACACATTTCTAATAGATAGCTGCTATTTACATTAAATTTAATATTAATAGATTATATTTACACTAAGTGAAAATAAAGAAAGATTCTATTTACACAGTATAGCAGTGTTTTCTTTGCAATAAGTGTTAATAGTAGGTAGATTATATGTATACCTATAAATAGTGGCAGATACAGTACTATTTGCAACTCAGTGTTCTTGTACATTAAATTGTATGCAATAATAACATAGAGTGTAAATTATTTTATTTATTAAAATTATTAAATAGATGCCGCCTCATTGGGACAATAAAGCCCTCCCTACACCTACCCATAACCGATAAACACCTTATTATTAAACTTACGTTTATTTCCACTTTTCGAATATTGTACTAATTTTTATTGAAAATAAATGCCTTTCTGATGTGATATGTGATGGGAAAAGGGAGTAAAGCAAGTTCGGCAAAAGGCAGATTTGAACTTGTGTCGATTTGCGTCAAAATATTATACATTTCATAACACATCTTCTCAAACAACAATATTGATTAATTCTGGTATAATCTACACCACCTGTTGATTATGACAATCTCCAATGACACTACTACTTGATTACGCATTCATTTCCAACAAAACGTACTCGGTTACTAACGTAACCTCGGTTCTCTCTAGAAGAGGTCTCTCGTACTGCGTAAGTATCTTACGCTAGGGGAAAATCCCTTTTCCGCGAGATATTGAAGCCCAAAAATTATCCTTAATTTTGTATTATTGTAAAACGCGTTGTGTGTGCCTATTGGCTGTTCTGCGGCAATGCAGCAGCCTATCGAGCGAGGCCTAGCGTGACGTCAGACCCAATGAGGGTGCTTCGCGCCCACTGCGTCACGTCCCGCTGAAACGGCGCAGGCAGCTGATATCTGGTTTTTCATCGCCGAAGCTAACCAGAGCATGTGCATGCACGGCAAGATACGCAGTACTCGTTCCCTCTTCTAGAGAGAACCGAGGTTACGTTAGTAACCGAGTACGTTCTCTTACGAGAGGTCTCTCGTACTGCGTAAGTATCTTACGCTAGGGGACCCGATGTAAAACGCCATGCGTGCTGGGATCTGACACCAAAGACCCAAGGGCGAAAGCCCGGGGTTCATATAGTGCATAATCACCAGGGGAACTCACAGGGAGTCCGGGAAGAGGGAGGGGCGGAGCCGCGCTCTTCCACATATAGCAGCGTCCCTCAGACGCAAATTACATCATACAGACAGGGCGGAGTACGGCCTGAACTGATGGAAAATTGTGGGTCTTATTCATTTGCCCATAAGCATTTTGCGGTCGATCAGCGAGCAGTGCTCATCGAGCAGTGCTCAGCAGACACAGTATTCTGAACCGATAGCATCAGAAAAGACAGTACTGGTATATTTAGACCGACAACAGCCTGGCCTGTAAGGCGGGAACCTCTAGGTTATAAAACCTTATAAATGTAGACGGGGAGGCCCAGCCTGCCGCCATACATATATCTTGCAAGGCAATCCCACTTGACCAGGCCCACGATGAAGCCATGCTTCTCGTGGAGTGCGCTCTGACACCCAACGGGCACTGCATACCCTTGGAAGTGTACGCCAGCGCAATGGCATCAACTATCCATCTGGATAGGCTCTGTTTCGACGCGGCTAGTCCCTTAGAAAGTCCGCTGAACGAAACGAAGAGCTGCTCCGTCTGTCTGAAGACAGATGAGCGAGACACATAAGCTCTTAATGCCCTGACTGGACAAAGGAAGCTCGCGTCTCCTTCCTCGTCAGAGACCGGTAGGGTGCTTAGGTTTGAGTATAACTCTTGAGTCATTAGGCCCAAACTCCATGCACGTCGCGCTTACTGAGAGCGCGTGTAAGTCCCCTATGCGCTTCACTGAAGCGAGAGCCAGAAGAAACAATGTCTTGAAAGACAGGTGTTTAAGATCAATCGTCTGTAAAGGCTCGAATGGGTCACCTTTCATGGCTTCCAGCACCGTAGAAAGGTCCCATACAGGGACTGATGGAGGTCTGGGAGGATTCAGTCTCTTAGCTCCTCTAAGGAAACGGATGACTAAATCGTTCCTTCCTATTGACTGACCAAGCGTTGTTTTTGAGAACGCTGCTATGGCCGCCACATAAACCTTGAGCGTGGAAGGGGTCCTGCCCTTGTCCAACAGCTCTTGTAGGAAGGAGAGAACCTCCGTCACCCCACAGTCTGGGGGCGACACGCCACGAGCTGTGCACCAGCTGAAGAACACTGACCATTTCGAGGAATAGAGACATCGCGTAGACGGAGCTCTAGCCTGCGTGATCGTGTTTAACACTCCGCTTGAGAGGTCAGCGGGTACCCGTTGATGGCCCAAACATGAAGGGACCACAGCTCTGGGTGCGGATGCCAAATCGAGCCCTTGGTCTGAGAGAGGAGGTCCCTCCTCACTGGCACCGGCCATGGGGCAGTGCTCGCTAGCTGCATCAGAACTGGGAACCAGGGTTGTTTTTTCCAGAACGACGCTACGAGTAGCACTGAGCATCCTTCTTCCCTGATCCGTTCTATCACCTGAGGCAGGAGAGAGACGGGAGGAAAGGCATAGAGCGGGCGGCGGGGCCATACATGAGCCAGCGCGTCCCTGCTCTTGGAGAAAAATTCCAGACAGTGAGCGTTTTCTTGAGACGCGAACAGGTCTACTTCCGCTCTGCCGAATTTCTTCCACAGCAGCTGGACTGTCTGTGGGTGTAGAGCAGGGTGGGAATTATGTAATTTTAGGGGCAAGGCCATTTGGCCTCCACCTTTTTTTTTTTTTTGGGGGGCACCAAGGCCATATGACAGGGCACAAAGGCCATTGAGTACAATTCGATGGTTTCCCCATTCAGATTGATACCATAACATCCTAATTTGGAATAAGACATGGATTATGACTTTTTTAATAAAAAAAAAAAATTTTAATGAGAGAGAGAGAGAGAGAGAGCACCATTTCATCCAGAAGGTATACACCCTCACACAACAATAGAAACACCACAAATGCCAATAAAAGCATTCAGAAACAACATAAATGCCAATAAAAGCATTCAAAATATTCATTCAGTCCTCTATATCATGTGAGTGTGAGAGAGAGAACCATTTCATCCAGAAGGTATACACCCTCACAACAATAGAAACAACATAAATGCCAATAAAAGCATTCAGAAACAACACAAATGCCAATAAAAGCATTCAAAATATTTATTCAGTCCTCTATATCATGTGAGAATGTTGAGTTATTAATTATGATTATCAAAGTTTACATTCAATATAGGCTATAAACAAATTGTGTGTAAACATGTTATAATTTGCCTATACATACATACATATACATATATATAACATAAATTGTAAGAATATGACTAATAGTAAAGACTAGTACTAATAAATAAACATTAGGCCTATGCTAAAGTTATTAAATAGCAGTCCCAAACTAGTTTTTGTTAATACAATGTTGGTATGAGCCACTACAGTCATTAAAAAATATAAAAAATAACACAAAGAAAAAATAGTGGCATTTTGGGGTTAATATGGAAAGGACAGTTACCATGGTGAATACACAATATTAACAATAACTGTTAATGAAACATGGAAACTGCTCCTGGTGAATAGAATAGAATGAAAATCATACCTGCATTACCTTTATTTCGTGTAATTTACAACGTAACGGCGTTGCATGCTCGTAGTTTCTTTTGCACATGATCAGTGAGGCGATACAGCGCGCGCGCCGCCGCATTTGCGCGTGCAATTAAAGAGTGTGCGCTACGAGTACAGGATAACGGCTGACAGGACAAGAAAGTCCGTTTTTCTGAGGTGAAAAACTTTATCTCAGCGTACACTTATGTCACTGCCTGGGTTTGTGCTGGGTTTTCTGAAGTAGTCATGATTCGCCTCTCATATCATAACATGCTCTAAACACGCACGCAGAGTGGAAAAGGAGGCACGGGGAGCAAGGATCACAGCGCAAATTTGAACTATATCGATATGCGATATGGTCTAATTCCATATCGCATTTCAAAAATATATCGATATATTTTTTATATCGATATATCGCCCAGCCCTACACTGCACCTGCGCGAATCCACGAACTAATTGAAGTTCAGAGACTACTTGGGTGGCTCGCTGTAATTCAAAGCAAGCCCACTATGCCGCACTGGCGCTTTATACATGGAACTTGGACAGGGCTAGGGCACACAGGCCACTGTGGCCGTACAATGATTTTTTTTTCACGGGGCATGAAGGCCAAAGTGTAGGGCAACAGCGGCCATGGCCGCGTGGCCGCGGTATAATTCCCACCCTGGTGTAGAGACCACTCGCCTGTCAGAACATTGTTCCTGGACAGTCTGTCCGTACATGCGCTGCTCTCAACGGTCTGCCCTCGAGCAGCGCTCCCCATCCCGAGGTGGATGCGTCCGTAGACACTACCTTCACACTCGAGGAAGTCCCCAGGCTTACACCTGATTGGTACCAGTCGTTTGCTTTCTAAGGTTTCAGAGCTGCGATGCATTTCTGATTGACCTTGAGACGAAGCAGACCAGAAGCCCACGCTCGGCGCGGCACTCGCGCTTTCAGCCAGAACTGTAGCGGGCGCATGCGAAGCAAGCCCAGCTGAAGTACTGATGATGCTGAGGCCATGAGACCTAGCATCCTCTGAAATTTCTTGAGCGGGACAGATGCGCCGCAGCGGAAAGAGCTCACTGCGCGGTGAATGTCTAGTACGCGCCGTGGTGACAGTCGCGCTATCATAGACAGCGAGTCCAGTTCTGTGCCCAGAAAAGATATTATCTGTCTGGGGGACAGAGAACTCTTCGCCCAATTGACTCTGAGACCCAGATTCTCGAGGTGATCGAGTAAAATGGTCCTGTGCTCTATGAGCACCGAGTGAGATTGAGCTAGAATCAGCCAATCGTCCAAGTAGTTCAATACTCGCATGCCCTGTAGTCTGAGGGGTGCGAGCGCTGCGTCCATGCACATCGTAAATATACGGGGTGCTAGGGAGAAGCCGAATGGTAGGACTGTGTACTGATATGCCTGGCCCTCGAAGGCGAATCTCAAATATCGCCTGTGATGTGACGCTATCTGTATTTGAAAATACGCGTCTTTCAGATCTATTGACACAAACCAATCTCCTCTGCGAATCTGCGCGAGGATTTTTCTGGTCGTGAGCATTCTGAACTGTCGCTTTGCAAGCACTCTGTTCAGTTGCCTTAGATCTAGTATGGGTCTGAGACCCCCGTCTTTTTTCGGTACCAGGAAGTATCTTCTGTATAGCCCTCCTTCGCTCTGAGCTTGATATAACGGCTCTATGGCCCCTTTGCTCAATAGTTTCAAAATTTCGGCTCGAAGTAGGTGTGCTACTTCTGTTTTTACCGTGGTCTCGACACGCGTCGCATAGCGGCGAGGGCGTCGGCGAAACTGTAGCGAATAGCCTCTTTCTATAATGTCTAGCACCCACTTCGAAACCCCGGGTAGCCTCGCCCATGCATCTGCATGAATGGCTAGGGGTTGAATGTGAAGCGCGCTCTGGTCGCTCCGCGACAGAGGGGCTTTGGTGTGCTGCAACATAAGCGTCGCGCTTATGACATTCGAGGCAGAGGGCGCACTGATAAGAGCGGGCAGATTGCCCGCGCTCGACTCCTCTGCGGTGGTTAACCAAGAGGGGGAGGGCTGGGCGAGTCCCGTAGGACTTGTCATGTCTATGTGTGGATGTGGGCGCGGGATAGCGGGCACATTTACCACACCGGCACATCAGATACGTTTAATGCGCAATCGAACTGGGTCGATTTTATGTGCGCGAGCCCTGTGTGACGGGCTGTGCTTGTGTGTAGGAATGGGCACTGGGCAGTGGGCATTTTGTCTACACTCATAACACCATCGGCCGAGGCCGGGACACCAGAAAATACACTCTTTGTGGGATTTATCTGGGTAGCCGTGAAAACGGCATTTGTGTGCAGGCAAGCGGGCAGTGGAACTGGCTTGTTGACTGCAAAATACACTGGAACAGTCACATTTTTGGAACTGAACGAGCGATGAGTTTTGGTGGAAGTCCGGCCGCGGCGGGACTTGGACACCGTCGTTTCCCTAGGCGTGCTTGGACGACTTCGGGGCCTCGGGCTTTACCGCAATCCTGGGCCGCGGGCCACGCGGGGCGGGGCGGCGGCCAGATGAGCGAGAGCGCGGTCTCGCGCTTCGGGCCTGTCGGCGCTGCGAAGTGGTGGCGGTGGGCGAAGGCTGAGGCTGTGAGCTCTGAGCAGACGGTTTCGCACGGCCTGCTGCAGAACTGGAGCGCTTCGGCAGGAAGTGCTTCATAGCCTGTGACGCTTTCTGTACCTCGGCGAATCTTTCCGCGAAATCTTTAACGGAAGTTCCGAAGAGGCCAGCAGGAGAAAGCGGAGCGTCGAGGAACGCGGCGCGCTCAGACTCAGACATCTCAGAGAGCGTTAGCCACAGGTGTCTCTCAGTCACAGTGAGAGAGGCCATGCTCTGTCCTATGGCCTGTGCAGCAGACTTAGTAGCGCGGAGAGCGAGGTCCGTAGCACTTCTCAAGTCTGGCATGCAAATTGCATCTGGTCCTTTCTCGTCCAGCTTTCGGAGGAGATTGGCCTGGAAAATTTGCAGTGTGGCCATAGTATGCAGCGCTGACGCAGCCTGCCCAGCGGCGGAGAAAGCGCGACCGAGCAGGGTTGACGTCATGCGGCAAGCTTTTGAAGGCAGCGCCAGCTTAGCGCGCCGTCCAGCGGAGGGCGGGCATAGGTGGGCTGCTATCGCTTCTTCGACCGGCGGCAGCGAATGGTAACCTCTGTTTTTAGCATCGTCAACAGCGGAGAATGCTAGCGAAACAGAAGAGCGCATTCTAGCTGAGAAGGGGGCGTTCCAAGACTTAGCGACTTCTTCATGTAACTCAGGAAGAAAGGGCGCTGGTCTGGACGCAGGCGAAGCGCGCTCCCCAGGAAGAAAATATCCATCCAGCCGGTTGTGAGCAGGCTGTTCAGGCGTAGACCACTCGAGGCCGAGGCTCGCCGCGGCCTGTGCGAGTACGCGCATCAGCTCTGACTCGATGCTAGCTCTTTTGCCTGACGATGCGCGGACAGAGGGCGCGAGATCCACAGAGCTCGCCCAATCCTCACTGCCCAATGCCAGGAGAGAGCAGGAATCATCCTCCCCCAACGCGGCTTTCTCATCAGCGTCGTCGACGGAAGCGGCGGCAGACGGCGGCCGCTGTCCGTCAGGAAGAGACACTGACGAAGCCGGTGAATCTGGCGGGCGAACCGGCGAGCTTTGACAGGTGGGGGAAGGTTCCGGGAACCGCTGAGCACGCCGCTTTTTACGGCGCGGCACTACAGCGGGCGGAGGTGCAGTCTCAGCGAAATATGCCATGCGAGTCCTCAGAGTCGCCATAGGCAGTAGCTCGCAATGATGGCAGCCGCCGCCAGCGAGCGTGAGAGCTGCATGATCCTCACCCAGGCAGGAAACGCAGATAACGTGGCGGTCCCCGTCGCTGAGTGTGGCTCTGCACGAGCCGCAGGAAGGCATCTTTAAAAAGACGCAAGCTCTTTTAGACAGTGTGTGTCGCGGCGGCGAACACACACACACAGCAGTGAGTGTAAAGGATAAAGGCGCCGGATAGCGCAGCAGGAAGGCGATTGAAGGCAGCGCGGCCAGCGACTTCAGTGACGACTCGTCCCGCTGCAAATGCTTCCTCAGACAGCGCGGCTTGTCTCCGGATCCAGCGATGCGTGTGCTTCGCTGAAGAGATGAAAAATCAGATATCAGCTGCCTGCGAGCTGGATTTATAGGCCTAAGCCACGCCCGTTTCGGCGGGACGTAACGCAGTGGGCGCGAAGCACCCTCATTGGGTCTGACGTCACGCTAGGCCTCGCTCGATAGGCTGCTGCAGTTGCCGCAGAACAGCCAATAGGCACATGTCTGTATGCTGCCGCAACGCGTTTTACAATAATACAAAATTAAGGATAATTTTTTGGCTTCAATATCTCGTGGAAAAGGGATTTTCCCCCTAGCGTAAGATACTTACGCATAGGCTTGGGTATCGAGTATCGAGTATCGATTGGAACCGGGACTAGCTTTGCGATTTTCCCGGAATCGTTCAAAAGTTTAAATTTCGATTCCTAGTTTCGATTCACAGTCCGCCGACCGGAAGAAGAAACCGCTGTCTAAGTCATTTCTAACCCTATTCTGAACTGAAGTAACAACATAATCGATTTCAAACTGCCAAATGTTAACTCGCTGACACTTTAGTTAAACATTTGTAACGTACACACGGCATGGTAAATGCGTGTACTAGCACAGGTGTAAGCTTATATTGATTGTTATGCTAAACTGCGAACCGACACATTTTATGAGACGCTGTGTGAGTTGCCTTATTAACTCACACAGCGTCTCATAAAATGTATTCAGAGCAAACAACCCTGACGTTAAACCTTAAAAACGTACTTATGATGTTTTCTTATTCTTCGGTATCTTGCAAGTTGCAACCATATTCTCTCGTCCTCTGCTCGTCCGTTTGAAAACTGCACGCGATGCCGGCGAACGTAAAAAAATATATATATTCATGAAAACACATTTACGAGCTGCCAACTCTCACGCATTTACCGTGAGACACACGCAATTAACACTTCTCACACCACACATCCATTTTCTCACGCACAATAAAATCGTGAAGCAAAGAGGACACGGAGACCGACAGACTAGACAGAGCAGTTACTTTATGATATGCAAAAAAATCTCAGCTCTCAGATTCTGTCAATTTTATTACGAAATTATAACAATAAATACCGTTTTGGCGCTTGTAAATGTGACGCGACAGATCCCTAGCGCACGTGAACCGATCATCTCGACTAGCAGCTAATAGTACAAAAAACACGAACACTGTTGAAAGATACAGTAGACTACAACTTACCTAACTGTATATTCCTCATATATAATTACGATCAATCAGTGTTTTTTATCAGCGTGAAGAGGTCAATAACATAGCTGGAGAACAATTATGTCATATTTACCTCAGGAAAGCCATTTAATGAACATATAGGCTGTAGCACATAGGCTAGTTGGCAAGAAAAAAAGAGCTATAGAGAGTATTTTGCTAAATATGTGTACTATATTACATATTTATTATATTTGAACTTATATCATTAAATAAAGTTGTTATTATAATAAAAAAAAACGCATTATATTTAATTTGAGTTATTTTTAACCTTAAATAATACTGCCAGCTGATAGGGCTCTCTGTATGTTTACAGCATTAGGTGAGTTGTTTTTTTCTTGAGAAAAATTAAAGCCTATCTTGAGTACCTAATATTTATCCAAATGAGTCAATATTAAATCAAATCACAATAACTGAATTGAAATGAAATAATTAAAAAGGGTAGCTTACCAGAAATTGTACCATGTAAACATTGTAACATGTTGTCACTAAACCTAATAAAATTCAGTTTAGTTACTAAAATGTTAGTGACAATCACATACAATACAATACACTTATTGTGATGCAAATTTTTTTATATTTCAATTGATGGAGAAGGTCAGACTATTTCCTTCAGAAAGACCGTTGGTTAGCTAGCTCATTTAAAATGTCAAAAAAGTTGTTTAAAGTAGATTTGATATTTATATTGTAGTTGAAAACAGCCCTGTGAGAAATTCATAGTAAATTTCATAAAAAGTAAAAAGTTAATATAATTAAAATTGATCTAAACTTTTTTGACCCTGCCAAAGAATCGGAATCGAGAATCGTTAGGAACCGGAATCGAAACAAGGAATCGGAATCGGAATCGGAATCGTTCAAATTCAAACGATACCCAACCCTACTTACGCAGTACGAGAGACCTCTCGTAAGAGAACTTTTCTTCCGAATAGTGATGTACATCTGAGTATAAAAGATTATCGAAAAGATGTAGGGTTCTTTAACTCTTGTTCTATGCATTGGTTATTGATTGGATATTGAAATGTGGGCATTGCACTGGAAAGTGGAGGCACATAAAGTTTGTAGGTGCTGGGTTTAAGCAGAAATCCTGCATACGTCAGCAAAGAGAAGTGCCTTTTCACCATGGAAGTTCTAGTTATGGCATTTTTATTAAACATTACGACATTTACAACAGCTTATTCAGTTACACTGAACTGACAGATAAGGATTATTTGTGGTTCAACATTATTATTTAAAATGATTTGATTCAGTCCTTTTTAGAGGCAGTTCCCAAAACCAGAAGTGCCACATATTTTAAATTTAGTAGGTTAGTTCAGAAAAAGGTCGGTAACATCACCGTCTAAATTATCTTGTTGTGTCTCTTATTGCCTACTTTTACTATGCCCTAAAAGTATGTACTCTTTTTGTGAAGAAAAATACATACATTTTAGTGTGTAGCAGAACATATTTTTTTATTTTTTTTTATTTGTAATATATTGAACAAACAGGCAAACTCATCCCATAATTATGTGCATCCTGACTGTCACCATAAATTGGCCTATAAATGAACTTGAATGAAATGAATCACAGTTAATGTCCTCATTTACACATTCTACATTTAATGTAATTTAATTTATGCTACTCAATTCTTCTTCGAGAGAAAAGACGTAGCACATTAATCTGCCAGTCTGGGGGCCTTTCGTGCAGAGAACTCAATATGGGCCTGTCTGTTTTGCTATTGTGCTATTTATATCTTGCTATTTGTAAAAGTACACAATATTGCTGCAGTTGAAACTTAATACATGAAATAAATATTTTTTCAGCAGGATAGATATTGGTTATTAATCACTCAAAAAACCCTTTCGGGCATCTCTCACACACATCACTATCTGTCTCAAACAGGGTCCCTCTTCGGCCCTGTGTGGTCGCACATTTCGCACTGCCCTTACAGCAGTTCTGGCCAATCCATTAATTTATTCAGTCATTTATTATATAGATATAATATACGTTTTGTTATATTTTGTGCCAGAATCACAGAGTGTGCTTCTGAAATTAGTATTTTGAAAAAAAATATTTTGATCGGAATATTTGTCTATATTAGTCTCGCCATGTGACTGTGACGTATGGCATTAAACGTACCATGAGAGCGATTCGAGAGCAGCCGCCTGGTTCATTCTGCGCAGCTTCTCCAGAGCGGTTGCACAAGCTCTGACGACACAACTGTTCCACAATTGGCCGAATCCACCGCATGACTACGTTCACTTGTGTTTCGTGTTTATTCGAACACCTTCTGTTCCACTAATGCTCACAAATCAGCATTTTTTAACAGTAAAAGCTCTTTTCATGTATACTCACGCTATTATATTTTGTCATGTTTATCAAAATAAAACTGATAAAAAACATTGACCTCACTACATTGGTATTTAAATAGTATAGGCTTATGTTGAACTTTATTCTTGTACAGTCAAAGCATTAAGCAGTACATAAAGTATTAAATGAAAACGTCTCTGAAACTTGACAAATATTGCATTAAGTATCCATCCTGCCTTCTATCAACAGTTGTGGCTGGTGGTGGTGGTGTAATTGTGTGGGGGATATATTCTTGGTGTGTGTGTGTGTGTGTGTGTAGTCATGTGAGAAAGAAAGGACAACCTTTAGAATTTCATGATTTTACGTATCGGAACATAATTAAAATCATCTGTTCGTTAGCAGGTCTTAAAATTAGGTCAATTAAATTCAACTGGTAACTGTCTAAGTTATGTATTTCAGAAATGCACATATACAAAATCACAGTTAGCTAAAAATGTATTAATTTAAACAATGTAATAAAAATACAACCTCAGATGAACAACAACAAATGACAAATTACACCATGTCATTATTTATTTAACAAAAATAAAGCCAAAATGGAAAAGCCATGGGTGACAAACTAAGTACACCCTATGATTCAATTGCTTGTAGAGCCACTTTTAGCAGCAATAAGTTGAAGGAAACATTTTCTATGACAGTATCATTCTCTCGCATCTTTCTGGAGGAATTTTGTCCTGCTCTTCTTTATAATGTTGCTTCAGTTCATTGAGATTTTTGGGCATCTGTTTATACACAGCTCTCTTTAGGTCCCGCCGCAACATTTCAGTTGGGTTGAGGTCTGGACGTTGACTGGGCCATTGCAACACCTTGATTCTTAACTTTTTCAGCCATTCTGTTTTAGATTTGCTGCTGTGCTTCTTGAAATCATCGTCCAGTTTCATGACCTAAAGCTTTAGCTTTCGGACAGATGGCCTCACATTAGATGGACTCTATAAAACTTTGGTATACAGATGAGTACATGGTCGACTCATTGACTGCGAGGTGCCCAGGTTCTGTGACTGCAAAACAAATGCTCAACCAGCTATGTGAAAATGATCACCCCTCCACCAGTGTGATGCAGCTGGTGTGAGGTGTTTGTGCTCATATGTTGTGTTTGGTATTCGCCTAACTTGGTGCTGTGCATTTTGGCCAAACATTTTCACTTTGGTCTCGTCTGTCCAAAGGACGTTGTTCCAGAAGTCTTGAGGTTTGCTCAGATGCAACTTTGCAAACCGAAGCTGTGCTGCTGTGTTCTTTTTAGAGAGAAGAAGCTTTCTCCTGGCAACCCTTCCAAACATGCCATACTTGTTCCGTCTTTTTCTAATTGTACTGTCATAAACTTGAACATTTAACATGTTAACTGAGGCCTGTATAGAGTCTGAGATGTAGCTCTTTGTGTGTTTTGCGATTTCTCTGAGCAATGAGCAGTGCACGGCCTGACCTTGGGGTGAATTTGCTGGGACGTCCACTCCTGGGAGCATTGGAAACTGTCTTGAATGTTTTCCACTTGTGAATAATCGTCCTTAATGTAGAATAATGGACTTCAAATCAATGTTGTTTTCGTGAACGATGACGATAACGAAATTATTTTGTTGACGCACCTTTTTTTTTATGACGATAACGCGACGATGACTTGCTAAAAATGGCTCTAAGGTGACTAAAACATGACGAGACGTTTTCGAGTTTTCGTTGACGAGACGAAACGGAACGAAAATGATTATAAGTCTGACGTTCACAATGCATGTCATTTCTGCCTAATTTGCGT
The DNA here is from genome assembly GCF_965113295.1 of Leuciscus leuciscus. Classification (NCBI taxonomy): domain Eukaryota; kingdom Metazoa; phylum Chordata; class Actinopteri; order Cypriniformes; family Leuciscidae; genus Leuciscus; species Leuciscus leuciscus. Next base: position 26,326,440 of record NC_138728.1, on the reverse strand, counting down.
GAAATCTGTCTGTTTTGAGCTAAAAAAAAGTATCAGCAATGCTGCCGCTTTCTATCCTTGTTTTGGGTACGCCGGTACTGCGCGAGCGAGCGACAGTGCGCGAGAGAGACCGAGTGTGTCCGAGCATTAGTTTAGTGGGCTAATTGGTACAAAGTAATATATAATTAATAATTATTATATAACTTAGATTATAACATAAATTATTATTTAACTAATTATATAATAAAGCCACAATTGCCAAAGTAAGAATGTTTTTATTCCTGGCTTTTTTTTAGTAAAACAGTGATTCCACTGTTACCACTTTATCTGTGTGTAATGTTGTAGTAGCTCAAAGTTTTTTGCTGTTTAAACTGTAAACCATTCCTTTATTACTGTGATTACTGGTGAAAATAGCCAATGTGCTGACATTTTAGAAGAGCATCAATTCATGGAAAAAATATAACTTGAAATATGGGGATAAAAGGTTTCTGCCCAATGCAACAATGAAGTAGCCTACAGCTTGGCAGCACTGCATCTCCATCAATGAGAAAGTCTAGTTTATTATGCAAAGGTTTTAAGGTTAACTGTTGCTTTATGAATTGCAACACTTGCTACAACCTGTCAAACCTAAGCCCATTTCCAATACTTTTTAACCTAAATTAATTTGATAAAGACTACTTTTTTTTTTGACTAGACTAAAACTTGACTAAAACCTTTTTGCGTTTTCGTTCACTAAAACTTGACTAAAACTATCAAGTTTATAAGTGACTAAAATGTGACTAAAACTAAAAAGCATTTTCGTCCAAAAGACTAAGACTAAGACTAAAACTAAAAGGGCTGCCAAAAACAACACTGCTTCAAATTGTTTGGAAATGGCCATATAACCCTTCCCAGACTGATGGCAGGAACAGTTGCTTCTCTGAGATCATTGCTGATGTCTTTCCTCCTTGGCATTGTGTTAACACACTTGAATGCTCCAGACCAGCAAACTGCCAAAACTTCTGCTATTATAGAGTTAGTCACACATGCTGATGATCAAAGATATTTGATGAGCACCTCACTGCTACTTACCTTATTAATTCCCATGGAAGCATTAAGGGTGTACTTTGTCACCCATGGATTTTCTATTTTGGCCTAGTTTTTATTAAATAAATAATGACATGATGTAATATGTCATGTGTTGTTATTCATCTGAGGTTGTATTTACCTAATTTTTATGATGTCCTGATATATCATCAGTTCCTGCGCAAGTCCCACGCAAGCTGTCATCATATAAGCCGCACAGAAAACAGATCACATGACTTCTAATCCTTGGACTATTTCCGCTTTGGTTCAGACACTTACTGGAGAATTTGTGAAGCGAACACGATTTCATTCAACGTGTCGCAGGGCTGTGCTGGCACCAGCTGGTGGGGTACCATCGTGCTAATTGTGCTGGTGGGGGACCATCGGGCAGAAGGAGACGCACGGACACGGCTCTCCGCAGACATGTTAACGCGCGTCAAATCCGCAGTGGCCAGCTTCATGGGTGGAATCATGGCCGTATCGTCTATCAATAATAATGACCGTTCGGGTGGCTCGGACCTGCCGCTCAAATTCCCCTACATGAGACCGAAGTTTCTAGGACTGTCGCCGGATGAGATCGAGTGCTCGGCGGATCACATCGCTAGACCTATCCTGATCCTGAAAGAGACGCGGAGGTTGCCGTGGGCGACGGGATACGCCGAGTAAGAGCAACTCGTGAATGCCTTACAAAATTACACCATCACATGAACGCTAATGCATCGGTGTGACATGGTTAACATGCAGTTATGTATGATGATAATAATAATTAAGTAATACACGTGCAACTTTTTGTCACAAACATGCATTCATTCATTGCTCTGTGCAGTTTTAGGTATAGTGTCAAATAATGCGTATTGAATATAGGTTAGGATGGGGGAAGATGCCCCCCTTAAGAACAATTGAAATTTACTTTTAAATTGCAACATATTTAGTTATGCATGTGCAGCAGGATGATGATGCATCAGCCAATGTGTTATCATAGGAAATAAATATAAACATTTCCTAATTTTGTTATTATAAGCACAGAATGTAAAATATTGGAATATTGGCCCCTATACTGGGGGTAAGTTGACCCCCTACCTGGGGTAAGAAGCCACGCAGGATATACTTTTACAGAATGTATAAATTACTTTTTATATAATTATAAATTTTTGATAATATATGTCATTAATGTAAAATACTAAATAAACAATTGGATTTAATTCATTCTTTTTTTTGACAATTTAGTTGATAATAATTGAATAACTGATGACAGACAAAGCAGAAAAATAGATTCATCTGAAAGTTAAAATTATTCTATGACTTATACAGGCATATTAATATTTACAAATTTATTTGCCCATATTTTAATTGAAGATATGTAATAGAAACACTATGAATGCAAATTTAATGATTTCGCTCAGCTAACCAGATAGGTTTTAGTGAAAGCAAAGATTTCTGAAATGTACAACTAATTCATGGAAATACTCAATCTTACTCCAAGAGTCTAATTTTATCTTTTTACTTCAAAATAAAAACTAAAACTTTTACTCCACAAATCTAAAAACATTAATGCATTCACAAATCCCCATTAACGAATAGACAAAACTTGAAGTAACTGTAGATCACTTTCCAGAGACACAAAATTAGATTTCACAAAATTCAAATAACCTCAAAACCTTTTTGACTGACTAAACATTATAAAAGCTGATATTCAGATTAACTGACAAAATTAAAAATAGCATAGCCATTCATCAAAAGAGCTGAGATGAGATTTGTGTCATCTAAGATCAGGAGAAAAAAATAAGGTTTATTAAGGTAAATTAAGATTTCATCTTACACCAACCTACACCTATACATCATTTAGAAACAATGCAAGGGGTGTAAAACACTTAAATAATTGACCGCCATTTTATGTCATCTAAAGCTCTTAATTATAGATATGGTAGCCAACCCTCTCATAACTCATAACATAATTTTGATTATGTAAATCAACATTAAATTACAATTTATCTTTTTGTATACTCCCATGATAGAATATCTAAACAAGCACACATTCATAACTGAAAATGATATATCAATTAATCAATTCTATAATGTTCAAAGTTAAAGGCAAGAAAGGGAGTTTAACAGAAACTTAAAGGGATAGTTCATCAAGCAAGCACATTTTATTTATATAGCACTTTTCCAAACAAATCAATGCAGTTCAAAGTGCTTTACAGGCAAAAAAGAAACCCTAGAAACAATAGATAAAAAAAAACTAAAAAACAGCCAGTGCTGTTAAGAAACCTGATTCCCTGGGGGGAAAAGCTGTTCTTCAGTCTCATGGTCCTTGCTCAGACACTTCTGAATCTTCCAGATGGCAGTGGGCAGAACAATCCTGCAGAGGGATTGGTACTGTCCTTCACAATTTTGGTTGCTCTCTTAATGCACGGGACTTTGTATATGTCCTCTATAGATGGAAGTCTGGACACAATGATGTTCTGGGCAGACTTTATCACCCTCTGTTGGGCCCTCTTGTCAGCGGCAGAACCGCTGCCAAATCAGACTGTGATGTTATTGGTCATGATGCTCTCCACTACACATCTGTGAAAAGTTCCTCATGATGATCTTACTCATTCCAATTTTTTAAAGCCTTCTCAGGAAGTGTACACGTTGTTGGGCCTTCTTCACCAAAAAAGTGGTGTTCTGGTTCCAGGAGAAATCATTAGTTATGTAAACCCCCAGGAACTTGAAGCTTCTAACTATTTCCACCGCCGCTCCGTTAATGTGCAGTGGAGGGTAAATCGCAGGAGATTTCCTGAAGTCTACAAATACTTATTTTGTCTTGCTGACATTAAAGTACAGACTGTTGTCTGTGCACCACAGCTCAAGGTCTCTCGAGTTGAGAGACCTTCTCTGTTTCCCTTCTCTGTCACCCTCTCTGTATGCTGTCTTGTTGTTACGTGAGATTAGTCCCACCACTGTTGTATCATCAGTCAACTTGATATGATTGTTCTGATGCTGAGCAATACAGTCATGGGTGAGTAGTGTGAACAGTAATGGGCTGAGAACACAGCCCTGAGGGGCTCCGGTGTTCAGAGTAAGAGATTGTGATATATTCTCGTGGATCTTTACTACCTGAATTCTGTTATTAAGGAAGTCCAGAACCCAGTTGCAGAACGTGACGTTAAGTCAGAGTGTGTAGAGTTTACTGATGAGTGTGTGTAGCAAAATAGTATTAAATGCTGAATTGAAATCGATTACATTTTTTCTGATATACGTGTTCTTGTGTTCCAGATGTGAAAGAGCCAGGTTGATGACATATGATATGGCATCTGCAGTAGAGTGATTGTGTCTGTAAGCAAACTGTTAGGGGTTAACTGTTAAGCAAACTATTTTTACAGTGTGGTTACATAGTACACTGTAAAAAAAAAAAAAAACTGTGGAATTTACGGTTAAAAAAACGGCAGCTGTGGTTGCTTGTATGGAATTAATTTTGTGCCAATAATAATGAACGTAGCTTTTCAAGAAACTAATGAAAATATAACTTGAAACTGAATAAAATATCTTTGAAACTTAAAAAGAATAAATCGCAGGCAAATTTTTTGACTTCGTTTTTAATACACTGCATGTTTGATCTGAACTTACAAATGCGCTTCCAGAGTTTTCATTTGCGCTTCTGAAGTTTTCGTTTACGCTTCTGGAGTTTTCGTTCGCCGTTCTGACACATTTCTCTCGTGGGGGCGGGGCTAAAGGCAGTGTGTTCTCAATGGCTACTGAGTTTTTGATTGACAGCTTCTTCACCTGGAAGTGAAGACGTCAGTGTTGTGTTTACATGTGTGGATTTAAGCGTCTGTAATCGCTGCTTTCTATTTCATTTTAGTGATATTAAGTTTATATCTGTATTTATTTGCTGCTACACTATATTGTTGAGATGATTTCTTATAGAAGGAATAGTAGACGAATGATATCATTATCATTAGTCATCGTCGCTATCAGGATACTGGATAGCCTACTCGTGGTAAGTCTGAATTTTTTTTTAATACTATACTAATACTATTTATAATACAGTACTAGGGCTGGGTATCGATTCAGATGTTACAATTCGATTCGATTTCGATTCGCAAGCTCTAATTCGATTCGATTTCGATTCTCGATTCGATTTTCGATTTCGATTCTCGATTCGATTTTTCCAATTTCGATTCTAAATTAATTTCGATTCGACTCACTCAATGAATATTAAATACAAATCCTATATTTATTAAAAAAAGAAAAAGAAAAGAAAAAAAGTGAACAAGTTTTCAACTGTTTAATTAATAAAAAGAAATTAAGAGCTACAAACCTGTATATTAAACTCTTTTTATTTTAGGTACACTTGGGTACATTAAAACAGAACCCAACTCTATATTTCGAATGCATACAATGAATAGACAGGATTTTTATGCAAGATGAAAAATTGATGCTGAAAATTGGACAAGTCAGAACAGTCGCATGTCTTGATCAAACAGGTTAACAATCCTCACATAAACCCACATATAAAAACGTTGCATATAATATAATATGTGCCCTTCCTGTCTAACAGCTAGGCCATACAGAAATTGAATAAAATTATCAAACAGTCTGTGTTGCATTAATTATAAATTATATATTGACTAATCAAAGTTACAAAAGTTCTTTATTCAAGAGCAGTGAGTGTTTTTCTCTGTTCTCTTTGTTCTTTGATTAACTTAAATGACAGAGATAATTAGTGGCTACAGTGTACTGTCCCTTTAAGACCAGCCGCTGTTGACAGAGACGCGGAACTCACACGCGGACTCATTCTCTCACGAGGCACAACTCTTCACGTTCGTCATAAGACTGCTCTTATGTTATAAAGATACTCGACAAAAATACATTTTGGCATAATTGTGTGTGTTCTTCGTTCAAGCGCGAAAGATAATTCTATTCTGTGCTGTCTTGTGCGCACGCACGATATCATCGCAAGTTTTTCTGTCACAGTCACGACAGCATTTTGGCAGCATTTTGGTCATATAGCCTAATTGCGTATAGGCTTGTCATAGCGATTGCGATATGATTAAACGTGCAGCACTAATTGAGGTTATTTTATGATTTAGATCAAACTACCATAAAATCTCACAGCATTAGCTATAAAATTGAGTTTGCAAGCCTATGAACAGTGGAGGAAAACTAATACATAAAGATGGAAAAAAATCGATTCTTGGCGTTTGAGAATCGATTTTGAATCGACCACATTTTAAAAAACGATTAATCGAAAAATCGATTTTTTTGCCCAGCCCTATACAGTACTGGCTTTTTTCAGGTGGAGAGGCATTTTAGAGCTCAGTGAGAGCCCATAACATTATACAGCTGTGTTGTCTTGATTTGACTGTTAGCCCAATCATTACATGACTTGTTTATCTACATTCAGTTACAGTCTTCGATTAGATCATATTTCCCCCCAGCCACCCCAAACAGCATTGGGCTAGAGTACTGTACAGTATCTGTACTGTATCAGTCAATGACCGATGCCATAGGACCAGAGCGCTGTCAATCACTGCCTGATTCAACTTTGGCAATGTAAAGCCTTTTTTTACCATGCCGATAAAGCTATTTAAACCTGAATTTCTCAATTGCTGATTAATTTGCGATGCAGAGTTTTTGAAAGATGAGAGACACGACTTGACCACAGACCACGCCTCTGTTCATAATATGTAAACACTCAATTATTTTGAAGTATCGCCCTGGTCGCAATATTTATTCTGATTACTTTAGTGTGATAAAGATTACTGATAAAGCTATTATATATAGCTAGTATGAGTAACAAAATGCTTTTTCTGTGTCCATATTTGACTAATAATAATGCAAAAAATTGCACTTCAAATGAAAATTTCTGAGAAATTTTTTTAATCTTTAACAGTCTTTAATAATAAATATTTGTCCAAATTAAAACTTAATACATGCAAGTAATTATGACTGAAAACATCCAGCAACTAGGGAATACACAGCCATGGATATATGTTTATATATATATATATATATATATATATAAATATATATTAGGGCTGTCAAAGTTAGCGCGTTAATAACGCGTTAAGGCAAAATCATATTAATGGCACTATTTTTTTTAACGCTCGATTAACGCAGCACGTATTTTCTGTTTGACCCGTGGCCCAAAACCTAGTTGTAGAAATGGAGATACACAGTGTTGCCAACTTAGCGACATTGCAGACCCATTTAGCGATTTTTTTTCCCTTCAACAAAGCGTTCACCATTTCATATTCATTCCGTTGTTTGACAACAGAAACAGTAAAATATACCAATGAAAACAGTTTTATTGAGAATTTAGCTTCATCAAAATGGGCACAGAGAGAGACCAACTATAATGTAGCCTAATAATAAATAATAAATGTACATTTAGCATTTTCAGAAGAGCTGCCCTGTCATGCAAAAATCTAAAATGTAAATGTTTGTGTTAATCTAAAAAATCTAAAATGCAAATGTTTGTGTTAATTGCTCAGTGCAATGAAAGAGAAGTAATGGGAACCTGGTATTTCTTTGTTCTTTCTACATGTGTCTAATAGACATGAACAAGTTCTTGACCTTTGAAACATGTCTCGTCTTCATGCTCTATGTTGACTATGGTTTCAATAATAAACATACATTTGCATAAAGCATCCATATTTATCCACGCCCACGTTGATTAGAGTATTACAAACTTGAAAAGTATTAATTTAAGTTACATTTAGAACAAATAAAAAAATGTGCGATTAATCACGAGTTAACTCATGACAATCATGCGATTAATCGATTAAAATTTTTAATCGATTGACAGCCCTAATATATATATATATATAGGGCTATACAGCCATCTACTGGTTACACCCAGTAGATGGCTGTATAGCCCTATATATCATATATATATTAGGGCTGTCAAATCCGATTAAAAATTTTAATCGATAATCGCATGATTGTAATGAGTTAATAGTGATTAATCTGCAACTTTTTTTATTTGTTCTAACATTGTAACTTAAATTAATACTTTCAAGTTTGTAATACTCTAATCAACGTGGAGTGGATAAACTTTTCCATAAACAAAATTCTGATGCTGACACAGAGGATGGAGTGATACTACCAGAGATCCACTGTCCCTATCAGACAATAATCTTACTTTGTTCAGACACATCACCTTTGAATGACTGGGATCTTGATCTTCAGACACCTGATTTATTTTATTTTAATATTATAAACTAGCAAATATTTCAATTTCCTCTAGATTAAAACAAACACAGTTCATAAGTACACAAGAGGTTGCACTTTATTCTTATTAGTCTATGCTGATCTTGGATTAGCATACCAACAGCATATGAATGTTAAGGGGATAGTTCACCCAAAAATAAAATTCTCACTTATTTTACTCACCCTCATGCTGTCCCAGATGCATTTTACTTTCTTTCTACTGATAAACACAATTTAAGATTGTAAGGAAAGTAATCCATCTCTGCGAGTCCTTTAAAAACCACACACAATGAGCGTGACGATAATCCATGCGACCTCATTGGATGATCATTGCCTTCTGAAGTCAAACAACAGGCTAGATAAAAGAAAAACTAATATTGTAAACTGTTTTAACTATTAAAAATCACTTCGACCAACTGTCTTGCGTACATTGGTTACAATCCATTTTTACATTTACATTTAGTCATTTAGCAGACGCCTTTATCCAAAGCGACTTACAAATTAGGACTAAATTCAGCGAGTCATCATAAAGAGGCAAAAGCAACAACAACGCAGGAAGTGCTCAAAATACGAAGTTCAGGTATTATTCAGAGTAGCATAAGCCTGATAAGTGATGTTTCAAAGGGAAAGGAAATTTTTTTTTTCTTTTTTTTTTCTTTTTTTTCTATAAGGTTAAGTGCTCACGGAAGAGATTGGTTTTCAGCTGTTTTTTGAATGTTGTCAGGGATTCTGCATTCTGGATGAGGGTGGGGAGAGTGTTCCACCAGCATGGAACTGTGAATGAGAATGTTCTGGAAAGTGATTTTGTGGCTTTCTGTGATGGAACCACGAGACGTCGCTCGTTGACCGATCGTAGGTGTCTGGTAGGGATGTAGACTCGTAGGAGTGAGTGAAAGTAGGAGGGAGCTGAGCCTGTGATAGTTCTGTAAGCAAGCGTCAGTGCCTTGAACTTGATGCGAGCAGCTAGAGGTAGCCAGTGCAGAGAGATGAACAGAGGAGTGACGTGGGCCCTCTTGGGCTCGTTGAAGACAAGACGAGCTGCAGCATTCTGGATCATCTGTAGGGGTTTAGTCGCACATGCTGGGAGTCCAGCCAGAAGGGCATTGCAGTAGTCAAGCCTAGAGATGACCAGGGCCTGGACGATAAGTTGTGTTGCATGCTCAGTTAGGAAAGGCCTGATCTTCCTGATGTTGTGCAGTGCAAACCTGCATGATCGAGCTGTCTTTGAAATGTGATCTGTGAAGGTCAGCTGGTCATCAAACGTTACTCCAAGATTTCTGACTGATCTTGATGGGGTGATTAATGATGACTCTAGCTGGATGGTGAAGTCGTGCTGTAGAGATGGATTGGCAGGGAGGACGAGAAGCTCAGTTTTGCCAGGTTGAGCTGCAGGTGATGTTCCTTCATCCATGTGGAGATGTCCGCCAGACAGCTTGAGACCCGTGCAGCTACTGTGGGATCATCTGGTTGAAAGGAGAGGAAGAGCTGTGTGTCATCAGCATAGCAGTGGTAGGAAAAACCGTGTGCCTGTATGATGTGTCCCAGTGATGTGGTGTAGATGGAGAAGAGGAGGGGACCAAGAACTGAACCCTGGGGAACCCCTGTGGTCAGCTGATGTGCTCTGGATACCTCACCTCTCCATGCGACCTTGAAGGACCTGCCTGTGAGATAGGACTCAAACCAGTGGAGTGAAGTTCCTGTGATGCCCAGTGATGAGAGGGTGGACAGAAGGATCTGATGATTCACCGTGTCGAAGGCAGCAGACAGATCCAGGAGAATGAGGACTGAAGATTTGGAAGCAGCTTTTGCGATCCGTAGGGCTTCTGTGACTGACAGTAATGCAGTCTCAGTTGAATGTCCTTTCTTGAAGCCAGATTGGTTGACATCCAGCTGGTTGTTTAGAGACAAGAAGGATGTTAGTTGGTTGAGGACAGCTCTTTCAAGTGTCTTCGCAATGAATGGTAGGAGAGAGATAGGTCTGTAATTCTCTACCAATGATGTATTTAGCGTTGGTTTTTTGAGCAGTGGAGTAACCCGAGCCTGCTTGAATGCTGTAGGGAAGGTGCCAGTGTGAAGGGATGAGTTGATGATGTGTGTGAGTGATGGTAGAAGTGTGGGAGAGATGGCTTGTAGAAGGTGTGAGGGGATGGGATCAAGCGGGCAGGTGGTAGGGTGACTGGAGAGGAGAAGTGTAGATACTTCTTCCTCGGTTAGCGAAGAAAAGGAGGACAGAGGGGTATTGGCTGTGGAAGGGGTCGGTCTGGGTTCCTGTGTGTGTGGAGCTGAGAACTGACTGCTGATAGCTGTTGTTTTGTTGGTGAAGAAGGTCGCAAAATCGTCAGCAGTTAAGGAGGAGGCGGGAGGTGGTGGAGGTGGACAGGAGAGAGTTGAATGTCTTGAAGAGTAATCGTGTGTTGGAGGAGCTGTTGATCTTGTTGTGGAAGTATGAAGATTTTGCAGCATGAACATCAACAGAAAAGGAGGAGAGGAGAGATTGATACATACTCAGGTCAGATGCGTCTTTTGATTTGTGCCATTTCCTCTCCGCTGCCCTGAGTTCGGTCCGGTGTTCCCGAAGAACCTCAGATAACCAGGGGTTAGAGGGAGTAGCGCGTGCTGGCCTGGAGGAGAGAGGGCAGATAATGTCTAGAGAAGAGATTAGAGTGGAGCATAAGGTGTCCGTTGCGGTATTCACATCCAGAGATGAGAATTGTGAGGGTGGGGGAAGAGAGGATGACACGGCAGAGGAGAGATGGGAGGGGGAAAGTGAGCGCAGGTTTCGTCTGAAAGTGACTGGTGGTGGGGGTGGTGGTGCAGGGGTAGAGAGTTGTAGACTGAAAGTAATGAGGAAATGATCTGAAACGTGGAGAGGTGTCACCAGGATGTTTTCTGTGGTGCAGTTGCGTGTGTAAACCAGGTCCAGTTGGTTGCCTGATTTGTGAGTAGCTGTGGTGATGAGTCGTTTGAGATCGAAAGAGGCTAGGAGAGAGGTGAAGTCTGTTGCATGTGGCTTTTCGAGATGAATGTTGAAATCACCGAAGACTAGAAGTGGGGTGCCGTCCTCAGGGAAAGTGGACAGCAGCACATCCAGCTCATCTACAAAGTTACCCAGCTGACCTGGGGGGCGATAAATGACTACAATATGGATTTTAATGGGAGTTGTAAGTGTAATAGCATGATATTCAAATGAGTTGTTGTTGCATAGAGAAGAGAGCGTGGAGTATTTGCAATTGTTAGAAACGAGAAGCCCTGTACCCCCACCTCTCCCAGACTGGCGAGGGGAGTGGGAGAAGGAGAAATTGCTAGAGAGAGCAGCAGGGGTTGCTGAGTCTTCTGGACGAATCCAGGTCTCAGTCAGCCCCAAGATACTAAGAGTAGAATGAGATGCAAAGGCTGGAATGAAGTCAGCTTTATTGACTGCTGACTGACAATTCCATAGACCCACGGAAAGAGAGAGAGTGAGTCCATAATACAATCCACTTGTATTATGGACTCACAGAGATGGATTATTTCCTTAAAACTATTTGTCTATGTTTATGTGAAGAAGAAAGTCATATAGTAAATGATGAGAGAATGCTCATGTTTTGGGTGGACTATCCTTGTACTGCTTGTGTCCAGTCACTGCTTTGTTACTTGTACTGCAACAGGAACTGTTCAAAGAATCATTGCATCATTTAAAATGTATATGAATTTTTAAAATGTATTCTGTATTTGTAATTGTGCATTTTGTATAGTAATGTATATGATGAGAATACTGTGCATTACATGTATAGTATGCAGTTAATGTTTTGTGATTCTGGTCTTTCCTGTCACAACATAATTGCATCCAATACTTTCACTCTGATACTTGTGTATATGCTTTAGTGACAATAAAGAATGTACATTTATTTGAATTCATATTTTCAATTACATTCATTTAACTGGTTGTAGAAGTCACAACTGAAACGGTTGATTGTTAAAATATATTTACAATTTTAAATGTTAGAAGATAGTATTAATTAAATTAAATAACTAAATACAATTATCAATAAAAAAATGGCAACAAGAACATTCTTTGTGTGACATATGTAATGAAATGCCCCTTGAGGTCTGTATCATCTGACAGCAGGCCACGATTGTAATTTTCATATTGTTTAAATTCCTCTTATTTAAGTGATCATTCATTTTGATGGTGTAAATGTATATCATGCTAACAATTAGTAGTGTGATGGCCATGGTTGCCAACCTTGATTACCTGGTTGAAGTGAAACTTTCTTGACGGCTGAATATATCACACACGTTTGCTAGTATTCTCTTTAAATTGTAACAGCTCAACCTAATCAGAGCCTAACATGCAGAATAATCATCAGGAATAAACAAATATTCTCTGAAAACATTGGACACTACAATATTTTAAGTATTATATACAGTACTTTAATGTACAATTACACCTGAATAGACTGAATAGATCTCTTGTGCTCCTAAAAGCTTCTGTCGACAAAGTAGTAGCAGCAGGTAAATACAGATAAAATTAAAAAACAAACCTAACTTAATATCACTAAAATGAAATAGAAAGCTGCGATTACAGACACTCACATCCATACATGTAAACACAACACTGTCTTCACTTCCAGGTGAAGAAGCTGTCAGTCAAAACCTCAGTAGCCAATGAGAACACACTGCCTCTAGCCCCGCCCCCCACGAGAGAAATGTGTCAGAATGGCGAACGAAAACTCCAGAAGCGTAAACAAAAACTTCAGAAGCGCAAATGAAAACTCTGGAAGCGCATTTGTAAGTTCAGATCAGCGATTGAAAAATGAGAAATAGTTAGCAAAACATGCAGTGTATTAAAAACGAAGTCAAAAAATTTGCCTGAGATTTATTCTTTTTCCGTTTCAAAGATATTTTATTCAGTTTCAATTTATATTTTCATTAGTTTCTTGAAAAGCTACGTTCATTATTATTGGCACAAGAATAATTCCATATGCTTGTATTTTACTGTAAAAAATATGGTGGCAACCTTTTATGTTTTACGGGACTTAAATTTACGAGAGAAAAAAAACACAATGGGGAAAAAAAACGGTGAAATTTACAGTAAAAAAACGTCAGCTTGGCTGCCAGTATTTTACCGTAAAAAAAATATAGTAGCAACCTTACTTTGGACTTAAATTTACGGCAACAAATAAAGCAGTACTTAATTGTGTGGTAAAAAAAAAACCATAAGCTGTGGTTCCCAGTACTTTAATATAAAAAATACAGTAGTAACCTTTTAGTTTTCACGGGACAACCCTTATATTTCATTAACCAATAAACGTTATCATTCAATTGCACTAAATAATCTGCTTTATACCTTTGTAATATACTGATTACCTCCATAATAATACAGGCGGTAAAACATAAAACCACATGATCATTCAGATCTAACCATCATTAGTTTTCCACAAGCTAAGGCATATGTTAATATAAAGAAGGTGCACATTGTCATACACATGAATACAAAACACCATCATGGTGACACATGACACCAAATAATGCCATAAACATTCATTAAACAATATATGATATAATATAAACCCCAAAAGTACATAACTGATAACAAAAACTAAGAAGAAACATAATTACTTAAATGATATAACATCAAATGTGAAGTGTCACGCAGGAAATTCTAGCAAAGTCAATTTAGAGAAACAACAAGAACAGAAAAAAGAGAAGCGATGAGCAGAAACACAAGAACTACAACTGACTTCGGCCACAGCCTTAGATCAACTGAAGATAAAAAAAACATAAAATCTCTCAAGATCTCATCAGAGGAGGATTAAACAACTCCACAAACAGCATTACCAGCTTCACTTATCTTATTACTAACCAGATTAACTTTATTTCTTTCATACATCTATGTCTATTCTATTCTATTCATACATCTATTCATACAGTTTGTCACTGCTGGCTCGTATGTGGTAGTGTCACAGGGCTATTATACTCAAAAACATGAAATATATTTGTATTTAACATACTTTGTACAATGAAAGATAAGAATCTTTATGAGATCAGAGAATCAGGCCACTACATGACGATTATATCATCATCAATAAACAGCCAACAGCACATCACAGTTTCTCTCTGATTTTCATGCCATAACGGATGTGTTTTACAAACACACGGTTAAAGCAGTCTGAGAAAAGGGTCAAGAGCCCAACTAAAGCAAACACTCATCTCCATAATGGTGACTTTAAACTTTATTATTTTCAATTAAACATTAACGTCTAAATCTCTGGTAATTCTCAATAATAACTTTTATGACAAATTGGTTTGTAATACAATATTTTTTAATTACAGGCAACCACAACTGGCAGTTTTTTTGTGTTTTTTTATACCATAAAATGTTCAGTGCCATAAAACCTAAAATATTTCTACCGTATTTTTTACGGTAAAGTACTGGCAACCACAGCTGCCAGTTTTTTACCGTAATCTTTAGATCATTGCCGTAAAACCTAAAATATTACTACCATATTTTTTACAGTAAATCACTTGCAACCAGCTGCCAGTTTTTTACCATAAACTTTAGATCAATGCCGTAAAACATAAATATTTCTACCGTATTTTCTTACGGTAAAGTACTGGCAACCACAGTTGCCAGTTTTTTACCATACATTTTAGTTCAATGATGTAAAACATAAAAATTGCTACCATATTTTTATGGTAAGGTATGGTAAATGCAACGGTAAGGTTTTTTTTACAGTGTACTTCCAAAAACCTTTTAAAAACATGATTTTTTTTACCTCTTTTGCTTGTTTAAATGAAGTGACTCACAGCATTTTAAAATAAACTTAACTCAAACTTAAAGTTAATTTTTTTGGCCCATCAACGACTTGATTATCCAGTTAATCAGTCAGCTTACTACTTTGAAACTTTCTGGGCGAAAATGGCTTCGAAATCAAGACAAAACACCAAGAAAGACGAAGTTAAGAAAGATGAAACACAGACTAGCGGGAACTTAGCAGATATTGCTACCCTGACGACGCTGCTGGAAGAACACAGGGCGGCATTGTCTTCGGAATTTAAATCAGCATTTTCCACCTTGGAATCAAGACTGGACATTTTACATACAACGGTAAACGACCACGAGCAGAGACTTTGCTCACTTGAAGCAAATGCGGACACGAGTGGCCTGAGTGTCGGTGCCCTAGAGTCGAAGTTTGCGGCTTTAACTGACGAACACGCTAAACTCAAAGCCAAGGTTATGGATCTAGAAGGGAGGAGCCGCAGAAATAATATACGAATCTTTGGCTTACCTGAGACGATTGAGGGCCCTCGTCCGACTACTTTCTTTTCGGAGCTCTTAGTGGAAATTTTTGGTGCAAGCCTATTTACCTCTCCTCCTGATTTGGATCGTGCCCATCGCGCCCTCACAGCGAAACCAAAGTCGGGGGAGAGACCTAGGTCTGTGATAATTCGTTTCCACAAGTTCCAAACCAAGGATTTGGTGATTCGCGAAGCCCGCAAACTAAGAGGAAAGCTTCAATATCGCGGTAATCCGGTCTTCATCAATGAGGACTACAGTCCCGAAGTTTTGGAGATGCGCGCCGAATACCGAGCGGTGATGAAGGAGCTGTACCAGCTTGGTCTGAGACCATCTCTTCATTTCCCATCTAAACTTTTCATCACGACGTCGGATGGTAAGAAGAGGCGGTTGTCGTCAGTTCACGAGGCTGGTGAGTTTATCAAAACCCACCGGCGTGAGTCGACAGAAGCTACATGAGCAGTTGACTTTTCTGACTAACGCTACTCGCGTCTACTCACACGATGCTGGGTTCCGGATTTTATTTTAATTTTTTCATCAAATATTATCATCTAGTATACAATATCTGGACACCGAAGTTCGTAGCTATTTTTTTGTGATATACAAGATGCGTAGTTTTCGCTCTTTTCGCTCATCTTGCTCCTGGATGATCATAAGACTGACAAAACCGTAATTTTTGTACATCATTTGCTGCCCAGGAGAACTTTTATGCAGACTGTTAAGACTTTTATGCATATACAACGTTGTTTTGTGATACTGGTAGTTTGATTTTGATCAGTTTTTGTTTTTCATTCATGGGCTAAAATACATATTTTTGTGGAGCCGGGGTCCTTTGTGCAATTTGATAGTAAATTTTGTACTTTTGAGAAATTGCATTGAGATGCTGATGTTTAGCAGGTTCTCTGCGTGGTTCTGGGTTGATATGTTAGGAATGGGATTTAGGATTTTGAAATGGGTTTTTGTTTCTTTTTCTTTTTTGAATGCTATGGCTTTCCAAATTGCTTTATTGTGTTTTATTTTATTTTCCTTTAAGTGTTTCTTTTCTCCTTTATTTTTTTGCGTTTGGCTCAGATTTGAAACTGGCATGTGGCCGATTGATAATGGCTAAGACTAAAGAGAGTTCCAGTATTCGTTTCTTATCATGGAATGTTAAAGGGGTGAACAATAATATAAAAATTTGCCGCATTACGTCTCATCTCCAACATCTTAGGGGGGATGTGTTCTTTCTTCAAGAAACCCATCTTAAGACAAGTGATATTCAACGGCTTAAAAGAGCATGGGTGGGCCATTTATATCATTCAAATTTTAGTGCTCGAGCAAGAGGTGCTGCTATTCTTATTCACAGAAGTATCCCTTTCGAGTTGGCTAATGTTGTGTCCGATCCTAATGGGCGTTATGTCCTAATTACTGGCAAACTCAGAGATGTGCCTATCGTTATGGCAAGTATTTATGCCCCTAACTGGGATGATGACAAGTTTATATCCAATTTCTTTTCATCCATTCCTGATATTGACAGAAGACATGTTATAATAGGGGGTGATTTTAACTTTGTTCAAGACACTGTTTTAGATCGATCCTCGAGCAGACCTTGTGTATCAACTAACTCGGCCAAAACTTTGAATACCTTTGCTGGGCGATTGGGCCTGTCCGATCCCTGGAGATCAAAATTTCCCACGAATAGGGCCTACTCATTTTTCTCCCACGTTCATCAGTCATATTCACGAATAGATTTTTTCTTATTAGACAATAGACTACTTTCAAACCTATCGAGCTGTGAATATCACAGCATTGTCATTTCGGATCACGCACCCACCTCTGTTGACGTTAATATTTCCCAGTTCACACATTCCCCCAAACAGTGGCGCTTCCCCTCTCTCTTTCTGGCTAGTGATGATTTCAAGAAATTTTTGGCTGAGCAAATAGCCCTATTTTTTGAGGTCAACGATATGCCAATTATTAATAGAGGGACTCTCTGGGAAACATCTAAGGCATATTTGAGAGGTATGATAATTTCTTATTCTTCTGGTAACAACAAGGCTGACAAGCTTAAATTAGATACAATCCTTAAGGACCTACAAAGTTTAGATCATCAGTATGCTGTTGATCCAAATAAAGATCTGTATAAAG
Organism: Leuciscus leuciscus; assembly: GCF_965113295.1. NCBI lineage: Eukaryota > Metazoa > Chordata > Actinopteri > Cypriniformes > Leuciscidae > Leuciscus > Leuciscus leuciscus. The sequence continues at coordinate 26,308,793 of NC_138728.1, read as the reverse complement.
AACGCCTTCGTTTACAAACGGAATTTGATCTTTTGACCACGAATAAGGCTGAAGTGCAGTTGCTTAAATCTAAGCAATGTTTTTTCGAACTAGGTGAAAGGCAGGTAAATTATTAGCTCATCAAGCCAGAGCATCAGCAGCATCAAGGCTGATTAATGGAATAAGGTCGCCACAAGGAGACGTGTTTCACGATCCACATAAAATTAATAACATTTTCCTAGAGTTTTACTCAGGCCTTTATACTTCTGAGCTTTCCTTATGTTCTGATTGTGGGGAATGGCCCTTGGATAAGATCACTTTTCCCAACATTGATAGTAACATGGCTAAGACCCTTGGTGACCCAATATCAGTTTCTGAGGTGGTGGAAGCTATCAAACTTTTACAGAACGGCAAGTCACCAGGCCCTGACGGGTTAACTTTTTTTATAAAGCATTTTCTACATCCCTAGCACCTGCATTACAGAATATGTTTAACGAGTCTTTTTCTAAAGGCTGCCTGCCTCCCACCCTGTCGTTAGCGTCAATCACTTTGATTGCCAAAAAAGACAAAGACCCTTTACTGTGTAGCAGCTATAGACCCATTTCACTTTTGAATGTGGACTATAAAATTTTAACTAAGATTTTAGCATTGCGTTTACAACAAGTCTTGCCCCAAATAATTTCGGATGACCAAACAGGTTTTATGATTGGAAGACATTCTTTCTTTAATACAAGGAAACTTTTCAATATCCTCAATATGCCTAGTTCAGATGTGCCAGAAGTGGTTCTGGCACTAGACGCGGAAAAGGCGTTTGATAGAGTCGAGTGGGGATATCTATTTCGTATAATGGAAAGCTTTGGTTTTGATGATCGTTTTATTTCCTGGATCAAACTATTGTATGTCTCCCCACAGGCATCTATTTTAACTAATGGTGTGGTTTCACCACCTTTTTTGCTTCAGAGGGGCACTAGGCAGGGCTGCCCTTTGTCGCCTTTGCTTTTTGCCATTGCCATTGAGCCCTTAGCCATCTGGCTTCGTGAGGATGTAAATTTTAAAGGTATAAATCGGCTAGGTAGAGAGTATAAATTATCCCTATATGCAGACGATCTTCTACTCTTTATTTCTGATCCAGAGACTTCTGTTCCCGTTATTCTGAACATTTTAAACCACATCGGTAAAATTTCAGGGTATAAAATTAATTTTCATAAGAGTGAGTTGTTCCCTGTAAATTCTTTGGCGAATAACCTTGCACATTCACTTCTACCATTTAAATGGGCGGCTGATGAATTTAAGTATCTTGGTATTACTGTGACCAAATCTTTAACTGGAATGTATGTTTCTAATTTTGTCCCCTTACTTAAAAAGGTTGAGTCTGACATGGTACGTTGGGCTAACCTCCCTCTTTCTCTTGCTGGGCGTATAAGCCTAATCAAGATGACTGTTCTTCCCAAGTTTTTGTATTTATTTCAGCATATTCCAATTTTTCTTAAGAAAAAGTTTTTTATGGATTTGGACAAACGAATAATTTCCTTTTTATGGGGAAATGGACCAGCTCGAATTAGGAAATCAGTTTTAGAGCTCCCTAAAAACAAGGGAGGTCTTGCACTCCCAAACTTTTTGCACTATTATTGGGCCTGCAATATCCAGAAAATTGTATACTGGAGGAACAATCTGAATTCTGAACCCCCTTGCTGGGCCTACCTAGAACAGTCCTCAGCACGCCTCTCTCTGCACTCAGTTATATGCTCTCAACTACCATTGCCTACCAACATTAGTTCAAATTTAGTAGTATCTCACTCAGTTAAGATATGGACTCAATTTAGAAAACAGACTGGGTTGCATAGGTCTTCTACACTCTCTCCGATAATTAAAAACCACAGTTTTGCACCCTCTAATATGGATGAGGCGTTTCGAATATGGTTTGATAAAGGCATAAGGACCATTGATGATCTCTATGAGTGTGGAGTTTTCTCGTCCTTTAATAACCTTTCCAAAAGATTTGACTTACCTAATTCCCACTTATTTCGTTTCTTTCAAGTCAGGCATTTTGTGCAAAAACTATTCCCTCACTTTCCGAATCGCCCCCCTGAATCGCCATTGGATGACTTCTTAAAGCTTGAACCACATTCAAAACACTGTATTTCTGTAATTTATAATTTGATTCACAATAATAATCCAGCCTCTACAAGTAGGGCCAGAGCGGCATGGGAGGGAGACTTGGGATTTGAAATCTCTGATGAACATTGGGAGCGCATTCTTGCTCTCATACACACATCTTCTATTAGTGCAAGACATGGCCTGATACAGTGTAAGATTCTACATAGGGTTTACTATACAAATGCTAAACTTGCTAAAATATACCCCTCTGTCAGCGATGCATGTAATAGGTGCAAGCAATCACCAGCAGATCTCATTCATATGTTATGGGGATGCCCTAAATTATATGATTACTGGACTAAAATATTCAAAATTCTGAGAGAAGCCTTCGCCATAGATCTTGACATAAATCCTCTTCTGGCCATCTTTGGGATGGCCGTTGAAGTTAACCTTTCTGTAACGGTTCAAAAGGCTCTAGCCTTTACTACTTTACTAGCAAGACGTCTCATACTTCTGAAGTGGAAACATGCCTCACCCCCTTCTTTTGATTCATGGCTGAAAGAAGTGTTCACTTGCATTAAATTGGAAAAAATCAGACTGTCACAGACTGGATCTTTAAGGACCTTTGATAAACTGTGGCGCCCCTTTTTAGACTATTTACTAGCTAATTCTCAAGACACTTAAGCTGAGCATCCTCTGATGATTTATTTATTTTATTTTGAAAATGCTTTAAGATATCAATATTGTATTTTTATTATTATTATTATTATTTTTTTTTTTATATAATTATTTTTTGATTTTTTGTATTATTTTTTTTTATTGGAGACTGTAGGTTGTTTACTTGAGGGAGGGTTTTATTGGGGTATTAACAGTGTGGAACGATTATTTTATAAAATCATTGTTATTATACATTGACTTGATGTTCCCAGCAGAAAAAACAATAAAGAAATTTAAATTAAAGTTTAGTTATCAAACTGTTATCTTACCGGTATTTGAACCTTCATATCTGTTTAAAGACCGGAAAATTATCGAAATGGGCTGTGATGTGCTCATTTCTGTGTTTCATGTGTGTGGACGTTACCCTAGTCACCATCGTCATGTCCAGTCTCCTGTCACTTCCCAGAGCTCAGACAGTCCTCCAGCCCTGCCGCTGTTGGAAGTTTGCTGTCCTGCTACGTCCCTGGAAATGCCCTGCCAAGTCTTGTTCCACCTGTCGGCTCCGCCCTGGCTCCTCCCACCTTCGGCTCCTCATCCAAGTGTCTCCACCGGGTTCCCTCGCCCCATCGGCTATCCTTTGGTCTGTCGTGGCTCTGCCTACACCACGGACACCCAGGCCCTCCGCTGCGCTCTGTCTCTTCTCACCTACGGCTAAAGCGTGCTCTTTCTGCAATACTCGTCGCCGAGACATCACCTGTGTCTCCTTCACCAGCGATGTCTCTCGGCTCCTGCGGTCCCCCATCTGCGCCTGTGGGTCTATCGTCTCTCGCGGTTGTCCACCAGCTGTCGTCAGCCACTACACCATTTTAGCTCCTCCCTCCCCCGACTCCGCCGTGGGGTGTCGGCACTGTGGAGCTCTGGGTCTGCGCCATCAGGATTCCCCCACCTTCTGCATAGGGGTCTCATCTTCCCACCATCACAATCCCTTTACCTGATCGTACAGGACCCTCGCTACATCGTTTACATTATCGTGTACACTATGTTGTGTGTTTCTGTTCTTTGTAAGGATAATAAAACCTGTTGGATTATTATAAGTAAAGTTACATTGTTTGAATATTCATCTTCTGTGTCTACGTCTTCCTATCTGCACACACCCAATTACACTATCGTTTTGTAATTTCATGGAAAGCTATTTTAATGGCACAGCAGGATTTTGACTAGCCTTTGGAGCCATAGTTTGGTGCCGTCGGTGTGCATACAGTCAGAGAAAACATTGTTTGTGGTGGAGTGGTATAGCGCACAATGAAACAAGGAAGATAGACTTTACAATATATTAAACTTTATAAACTGATATAAACAGAAAATAAAACCAAAACACATCAGAAACAAACATGACCCTGGTTCAGTGTGCGACCCTCTTTATGCTTTGTTTTGCAAATGTTGGAGGACATCATTTACCTGATGAATACCAATGAATCATGACCTCCCATGTGTTATAATACGCCTGTCTTACCCGCCATGGTTGATCACCAGTCAAACCAGTGAAATATTCACCAGTAAAATATAGCCTTTAATATTTAGTATGGCACTTTTGTTGCTGTTTTTTAACTAATTTGTGATTGTCTATTTTTAAACATTACCCTATTTAACATTAAAATGAAAATGACACTACATGCTATCTGTTTTGGTGTTTGTGTTTCAGAGTAATAAATGCAGGTAAAAGTGCTCTGAATGAGGACCAGGCATGCTGTGAGGTTCTACTGGTTAAGAAGAAACCTATAGGATCCTTGACACCCAGAAAGACATCTACAAGTAGAAGGAGGTCGTCCCTTCCCAATAGTGTTGCCATGGGAACGTGGGAAAATGATGTAAGTGATTGTTTACTGTACCAGGTACACTGAATATCTATTGAACAACTATGTTTTTTCAAAAGAGCCTATTTTTATTATTAAGAGGGTTGGGGAAAATCACACATATCTATATTTTAACACATTAAAAACAACAGATGCAAAAAATTCCTGAAATAGCTATGCTAATGTATTTTCCTCACATCCTTTGTCTAGAGTTATAGCTGTCTGTGTGCCATTCACCATCTTCGCAAAGCAATAGAGATTGGCTGTCCATGGATTGTCCACATGTGCCTAGTCGGGTCACTATGGGATAATTTAGTAGTCTAAATTATTAACAAATGCATGTATGACTGATGAAAAAATAAGAAAGGGGTGATTCCATTAGCCCTAATAGTCTGATGCATGTGCAAAAAAAAAAAAACTTGCCCAGACATTAATTTTCTTACTCTCTCCTCCAACAGTCACGCTCTGTAAACAAGTCTGGTGACAGTCCCAGATATGTAATTGAATGTATGGGAATTAAAACACCCTTTTCGTCTATGTATGTAGCGAGATGAATGCCTAGTTCTATGTTAGGGAAGTTAGGGCCACTTTTGTAAATTTGGCAAACACTCTTGGGCTGAGAGACAGGCCGAAAAGGAGAACCAGATATTCGTATGCAACCCTACGAACCTCAAGAATTTTCTCTAGGGTGAATATATTATGTGAAAATAGGCATCCTTCAGGTCAATGGATGTGAACCAATAGCTTGATGGCATGATGGACGATAATAGCAGTGATCCTCGTTGAGAGGACAGGACACAGACGGTTAATATTACTTTGGAATTACGCTGTCTGAGTAACAGTATTGATGTGGGTATTTTAATGAAAAAGTACTGTCAAAGACCCAGGACACCGGTAGTAATTTGGGCTAGCTTTGAACAGAACAGCCCCAATTGTACACATTGGGTGTGTAAGGCCTGCCCAATCGGTCCAACGACAGTATCCGATAAGCGGGTTAAGGTTTACCGCGTGTTATGACCATTACCATAGAGCCAAATTGACCAACTTAACTTCTTCTAATGGTAACTTTGTATAACCATGCCATGGTTTCCAACGTACACTTAGTTAGAATAATATTACAATAATTAGAGGATGAGGCTCACCCCTATTTAGATTGGTCTAACAACATATTCTGTTGTTCTAAACGGAAAACCCATTATTAGCCTCTACAGTTATAAGTAGACATGACTAATGCCAATGTGTTAGTCAGATCTCTGCGTTTTGTGTGCTCCTCTGCTCCACGCCTCCACCTAAGTTGTATTTTAGTCTGGTACTAACCTGATCGTAGAATTGTGGTTTTATGGACTTAACGTAATCTACTAGAGTTAATAATTTCAGAGTAAGTCAGAATAAATCCAAATGTAACAATGTATTATTAGTCAGGTAAATGTATCATGCCAATTACATAATCAATTCAAAGATAATCAATACAGTAACACCAAATGCTCAGAGATAAAGAGTAAAAGATGTATACCTGATATCATAAAAATAAAATACATAATTATGGGCTGATCGCATTACCAATCGCCATGAGCCTCTTGAGACATTTCTTTAAGTATTTAGACCAAGACAGGAACTTATATGCTAACAATGGGAATTTGCATTAATCACAGTCTCCTGAGTTTACACCTTCTGAGGACAGGATTCCATTTCCATGAAAGACCCACCCTCCTCTGTAAGCAAGATATCTCTAAACTCTTAAAAACTTTGTAACCCTGTGAATATTTGTACACATTTATTTGAATTTGTTGTATGTTTTGTTTTTTGTATTTTTTATAATACATGGGAATTTGGATATTGTCATGTAAAGGTAGTCTGAGGTATTTCAAATGCTAACCAATGAGTTGTTCAATTGAGTTTTGGTGTGTTCACTATCAGCCAATCAGAATGGGTAGGAGGGAGTAGAGACGCACGCGAGGGTTGGAAGCTGATTGTACAGAGATGAGGTGCGCGCTGTGCGACCGAGTAAGAGAGTTAACTTAAACACATGCTGTTAAAGTATATCTAGCGACAGTGTTTGTGTCCTAGATCACATTCAGATATATTAATATATGTATTGTGACAACGGGAACGTTTTCTTTGTGTTTAAAGACTCATTATTTAGTAAATGCGTTAAGTCTGCTCTGATCATCATAGCAGCCGTCATTTTATGTTTCGCCGGAAAGGACTATAGTGTTTCTCTATTATTTCTCGGGATTCAAGGACCAAGAAGAGTCAAACAGCATCGGCGTATTTTCAGGCGGTTCTATGCCGAAAATAGACCTTACAACTTGTTGAAGGAGAGAGAACGCCAGTTCCCTTTCGTTGTCACTCCGAGTTACGTCGGATGACGACGAATGGGGTTTCGCTTAGAAAGCCTGTCATCTTCGAGTATATAAAACGAGCCTATGGCAATGAAATGCCATGGGTCTGCGGAATTTGCATTGCGTAACTCCGCCCCACCCTGGGGGTATATAAGGAAGTACGCTGCAACATGCAGATATGTTTTCGCTTCGGAGCCAAGAGTTTTCTTCACTCCTACAAGCCATTCTGTATCATCTTCACTCTACGAGACGAGCGGCTCTTCAGTGTGTTTGTGTGACGGCGTGTTCCAGCGAGATCGCATTGCCTGCTGCTGATCTGTGCAGTGATCTGCCGACAGTGTGTGTGTTTCTCCCTGGGCGCTTCAGCACTCTGCTGAGCTTTTCCTCTCTCTAAAAGAGCTGCACGCGGCACGTCTTTTTCAAGACGGTTCGCCCGTGTATTTACTGGATGTGGGCGCGTGATTCATCTGCCTAACGGTCACGAGCGCTGTTTCGCGTGTTGGGCATATTCACGCTCGGCAGCGCTCGTGGATGAGTCACGTTTTCTTTGCGGGAACGTGACCATCGCGATGTTTATAGATCGAGACTCAATGATCTCCGTGTGGGTAGAGTCCCCTCTGCCACACCCCAATCTATCTCTTCCTCGAGAGGGGATACTTTGGCTGGTGGCCAGGGTGATCTGAGGGTTACAGTGTGGCATAATACCGACGAGCATTCCTCGGGCCACGCCCCCCTCCACATCGCAAACCGTGGGGCTTCCGTGTGGTGTGTGCCTGGTTTCTCTCGGGGACCCAGTGTTTTCATTCGGGGCTCCAGCAGGTGGTGTCATGTCACTCACAGCATCACAAGGCGGGCTTGATTCCTCTGGAAATGAGGATTCGACTGCGTTGCCTCCCTCTGGAGTGTCAGCGTTAGTCGGGTCAGATCCAGAGCTGATGGCCATGCTTTCCCGGGCAGCTGAAAGCATCGGCAGGAGTGGCGCCGCCCTCCCCCCGAGCGCTGTAGGCTTCCCGGATGTGCATCAGGACGCGTCCCCCGCCTTCGCTGCACTCGATCGCGTGGTGATCATGGGCTGTATGTTCTCTGTCACTATCGTGGCACAGGCATGCAGTGCTGTGTGTCGCCTTCGCCTTCGAGGCAGTGCTGACTCGGGAGTTCTGTCAGACCAGGCCGCCGTGGAACGCTGGTCCTTCCCTGGCCTACACTGACAGAACGCGGAAACTCGACCACGCCCCCACGCAGGGACGCTATGCCTCCCATGTCTGGGCTGGTCGATCCGCCACGCACACTACTGACCTCGCTCTACGGGCGACATCGGTACCCGCGTGATCCCGGGGCCAGGTGATGTCCACAGCTGTGGTCCAGGAATGGGCTCAGCCAGGTTGATGTGAGGGGGTCTGAGAATTCATTTTCTCAGCTCCCCCATGTCCCAGGCTGGGCTCCTCGGCGGTGTGGTTGAGGACTGTACCCTACAGTCTTTGACCCCCCCAGAAGCAGACTGAGGCCTTCTGCACCGACGGTCATCCGTCCGTGCGGTCTCCTTAGTCTGCTTCCCGCCGAGGCCGCCTCCCTGCGACTCCTCCCCTCGAGCCTTCACTGGCCCCGAGCAGGAGAGGGTTGCAGGAGGGCGGCACCGCCCGTCTCTGCCCCTTAGCCGGCCAAACGCCAGGCTAAGCAGCATTTTCGAGACGGGTGGCTTGCTCGGCGGTGTGATTGAGGACTGCGCCCAACAGTCTTCGATCATCCCCTGCAGTGGACTGAGGCCTTCTGCACCAATGGTCATCCTTCCGTACGGTCTCCTTAGTCTGCTTCCCGCCGAGGCCACCTCCCTGCGGCTCCTCCCCTCGAGCCTTCACCGGCCCCGGGCTGGAGGGGGATGCAGGAGGGCGGCACTGCCCGTCTCCGCCCCTTAGCTGGCCAGACACCAGGCTAAGCAGCACTTTCGAGACGGGCAGCTTGGAGTTAGGGCTCAGTTCTTTTCAGGAGTTGGTAGCAGGGCCACTCCGTCCCCCGGTGGAGGGCCGCGGGAGAATCTCTTATTTCAAGAACTGATGCCCCTTCCTCCGAGCCCCAAGAGGCTGTGGATGACAGTGCGCGCCGCTCACGAGCCTCGCCACTCTCGTCCCCTTCTGTCGCCAGACCCCTGCCAGAGTACGCCCCCGTGGGACGCTGGTCCTCCCCTGGCCTCCTCTGGCTAATGACCGTGCCCCCACACCGGGCCGCTATGCCACCCACGTCTGGGCCGGTCATTCCGCTTCGCTGCACCACCAGTGTACGTCTGGCTCGCTTGACCCCGCTGGTACAGCTTTTGGGAGCTTCCCAGACTGTCCCGTTGGGTCGCGAGAACCATCAGGCTCGTCTACGCGATTCAGTTCGCACGGTCTCCTCCCCGCTTCAGGGGAGTCCGCTTCACTATGGTCGGTGGCAATGCCCCTATCATGAGAGTGGAGGTCGCCACCCTACTGGCGAAGGGTGCGATCGAGATTGTCCCTCCAGCCGAAATGAAGTCCGGCTTTTACAGCCCCTACTTCATTGTACCGAAGGCTGTCTCCCTCCACCCTGAAAGTGTATGTTGCCGCCATTGCCGCACATCACGACGCAGTCGAAGGTAAGTCCGTTGGAAAGCACGACCTGATCATCAGGTTCCTGAGAGGAGCGAGGAGACTGAATCCTCCTCACCCTCCTCTCGTTCCCTCTTGGGACCTCTCAGTGGTTTTAACTGCCCTGCAGAGTGCTCCCTTCGAGCCTCTGCAATCAGTGGAGCTTAAGTTCCTGTCGATGAAGACAGCGCTCCTGGTTGCATTGGCCTCCATCAAGAGGGTAGGGGACCTGCAGGCATTCTCGGTTGACGAAGCGTGCCTGGAGATCGGGCCGGCTAACTCTCACGTGATCCTGAGACCCCGGCCTGGATATGTGCCCAAGGTTCCCACCACACCCTTTCGAGACCAGGTGGTGAACCTGCAAGCGCTGCCTTTGGAGGAGGCAGACCCAGCCTTGGCACTGCTCTGTCCAGTACGCGCCCTTCGTGCTTACGTAGACAGAACGCAGTGTTTCAGGACCTCTGACCAGCTCTTTGTCTGTCATGGTGGGAAGCTGAAGGGAAAGGCTCTCTCCAAGCAAAGGTTGTCTCACTGGATAGTGGACGCCATTGCTTTGGCTTACCAGCAGCAAGGTCGACCATGCCCCCTTGGTGTGACGGCCCACTCCACGCGGAGTGTGGCATCCTCTTGGGCTCTAGCGCATGGCGCCTCGCTAACAGACATCTGCAGAGCTGCAGGCTGGGCGACACCTAACACATTCGCGAGATTCTATAATCTCCGAGTGGAGCCAGTTTCTTCTCATGTACTCGCTTCAACTAGCCGGTTGATTCTGCTCAGGTGTCTTCGCTTGCTCGCCATTCCTCTCCACGGACGGGATTCGTGCGATGTTTTCTCAGGTGAGCCTAACAAGCCCTGAGTCTCCTCCAGCACTGACGACGTCAACGCCAGAGTCATGCCACCGGCAGCTTTCGCGCTTGGCTAGGTGCCTCCATGTGCATGGTTCCCCCTCTGGGCGACCCCCACATGTGTATTTCCACTGTAAGCCTCTTCGAGCATGTGTCTTTCCCTTGGCAAGCCACCTTGCCACCCTTGGGGTTGAAATATTCCACCTGCGGTTGGACACCCCAGTGTTCTCCGTATGCAGCCCTCCGGGGTCATATGTGTATTCCAAGTCCCCCCCTTCGGGTTGGGCATGATGGCATATTTCCACTGAGATATGCTTCCCAGTGTACCTTGGTATTCCTGTGTTAAGTAGGAGTCCTTCGTCCGTGCCAGTCTCACGACAGGGAGCTCAGACTTACGCAGGGCACTGGAAGACAGTCGAGAGGTGGCGTGATTTCACTGGGAACCCCATTCGTCGTCATCCGACGTAACTCGGAGTGACAACGAAAGGGAACGTCTCGGTTACGTATGTAACCCTCGTTCCCTGAGTAGGGAACGGAGACGTTACGTCTCCCTGCCACTTCCGCTGTACCGCTGGAACGCCTGAGTTCAGTCTCGGCTCCTCAGCGAAGACATATCTGCATGTTGCAGCGTACTTCCTTATATACCCCCAGGGTGGGGCGGAGTTACGCAATGCAAATTCCGCAGACCCATGGCATTTCATTGCCATAGGCTCGTTTTATATACTCGAAGATGACAGGCTTTCTAAGCGAAACCCCATTCGTCGTCATCCGACGTAACGTCTCCGTTCCCTACTCAGGGAACGAGGGTTACATACGTAACCGAGACGTTTTCGTGCGTCTGATTCGTCGGCCATTTTCTGGTGTGTGACGCATCACTTATTTCAGCGTTGGACTGTTTTCCTGTTCCTCTTGAGATGAGGACAAAAGCTTCATGCAACCACTTCTCTCTTCTCTGTGCCAGCTGGAGAGTTTCGCTGTAACAGAGTGGAGTAACTGAGTGAGTTACCATTTTGACTATGTACTTTGAAAACTGCGTCATCCATTCGTGACTGACCACCGAATTTGGGCCCCAACGAAATCCAAGCGCTTGGTTTATGAACATTTAAGCATGTAAAGGATGAATATGTGATTCAAGTTACAGTTTTGAATTCATACAGGTATACAACTGTAACTAATAACTGGTATTATCCACCTGAGACTTTTTTTTCTTTCCTTTGCTCTTGTGTTCATTCTGTAATTTACTGACACCTAAAAAAAAAGTGGTTTCATTTTATTTCTTCTAAAAAGGGGATATTTTATTTCATTTTTACGTTTAAGGTTTTTTTTTTTTGGTAAAATAGATAAGTCTCTATTTGTTACTACTTTTGTATTTGTTTCATAGCCTAATTTGATTACAGTATTTGATTACAGTATTGTTGTAGGAAGAAAACAGCCCTTACTAGGGCTGCACGATTAATCGCAATAAAACCGCACGCGATTTGGCAAAGGCTGCGATTATCTTATGCGCAGCTTGTCAGTGGAGTGCGGCTGATTGGTAGTAAATACTGCCCCATTTGAACTCCAGAGTGCGCTCTCATGCAAACACAATAAATATGCCCTGCTGCAGAAGTACAATAATGCGCATCATTCCAGGAAATCCCTATCGCTGTATCTGAATAAACAGAAGATTGAAATGCTTTGATTAAACATGACTTATAAATACACGACTGCCTTATTCTGTGTAAGAAGGCACATCATCTCACAGAAGGAGGAGCTCAGCTGTTGTTATGAAGTGAGTTTGGAGTAAATGCATGTTATTAAATGTTGCATGATGTTATTAAAAAGAGGTTCATAAATGCTTCTCATGTTTTGGAAAGATGGTTGACGCGTGTTGTTTTTTCAAATGCACGTTATAAGTGACTCAAACTCACAGTGCTTTCAGATGGAGCAGCGTTTACTGAGCCGTACATCAATGACAAACTGCGCATAAAAAATAATCGCAGCCTTTGCGGTTTTAAAATCGCAATAAGCCATCTCGATTTCAGTGCGATTACATGTAAATTGCGACTAATCGTGCAGCCCTACCCTTAACAAATAGTGAAGTAGCATTTTATTTAATCAAGGGTAATGTGTACACATATTTGTGTATAGTTTAAGCTACATTTTTGGTGGCACCGTGACAAATTATAGTTTCTGTAGAAATACCAGAGAGAATCCAGCCAACTCACCATCAATTGCTGGAGCCCAGGTCTTGCTGTTTTTATGCGCCTTTAACAGTAAATCTTGAAATATGGGGTTTGAGTTCACACAAATACCCATACTACGGTTATCTTCCCATTAAGCTTGAATTCACTGAAAATGTGGTAGGACTACCACAAGCTGTTGATACTCTTGCACTTGTTTGCCCAGATTCTCAGCCAGAGAAGAGAATTGCCATTCTGGTGGGGACTAACACCAATATAGTGAGACGAATGTTTGAGGCTTGGTGTTCACTTCTTGCATACCTTGTCAGTAGTATTAACATATACTATGTGTCACTTTTGGGTTGATTTATGACCCCTTTGATTGATTTATGACCCTAGTGTCACTAGTGATTGACAGGGAATCCATGTGTCAAGAAAACAGGGTCTCTGATTTACAGTGTCAAGCTAGCTGAGATTTGCGTCCTGATTGACATGTGAATACTCGCACCTCACCATATGCCAATGAAGTTTTTATGATATGGTCCTCCCTGGTCTGACACCTACGTCACTACCTACACCATGGATTAAATAAGGTTAGGGGTTGCGCTGTTAGACACAGAAGACTTTCTGCAACTTTTCCTGTTACAATGGCTGCTCCGGGAACTCCTAAAACCCCTAGAAAGGTCATGTGTATTTCGCCGACAAGAGGACCTGTTGAAATGAGAGAGGAACTAACTTTTGCACCAAGTAAAAAGCAAAATGTTAGCTTGACAAAGTTTCTACATGAAGACCTAGCTAATGTGAAATGGGATTTCTCAATGTCTGGTAAACGTGTACTGAGATATGCGTTTGACAAGGTGCTGCGTATTGTGAAACTCTACACGGCTGATGTTGGAGACGAATTTACATGGGCTACTCCATGTCTGATTTTTCAAGACAAAGACTGGTTTCTGTTTTTCAACTACGTTTGGAGAGATTTGAACGACTGTGGTGATGATCCATTATATGTCGCCGAGTGGGATGGCTTAACTCCTAACACAAGATTTCGTGTGGTCGGGGACCATAGTAAAAAGCTACCAGATGACTGCGTTTATATTTTTTGCTGCAACGACAAGACAAAGCTCAACGTGTGTGCGTTGCCTATTCGAGAATCTGAGCATCACACGTGCTACGACATGAAATTTCTGTTTCAGTGGAAGGATGTTCGTATGCTTGACCATATATTTACAAGCATAGACAAGATGTTTAGATGGTGTGACATGTATGATCGTTACAGTTCTGTAAAGATGCAATTGTTTCACCCTGAGAAGGGTGTTACCAACCCCGAAGACCACCTCTTAACCCCACCCACATATTACAGTCATTAAAAACACGTTCGGATCGGTACAATCATAACATTAATTCACCATGTCTCAAGGATCTACACCTGTCTACTGCTACAGCAACACCCCCGAGACTATCCCAGCGATGCCTGATGACAATGCCACACCGCTGGAGCCCCACCCACAAACCTATGACAACAGTTGGTTGGATAAGTTTTGCATGGATCTAGGATATCACAACCTGACCTTCCTTACAACTCCATACGGGAACACCGGTGCAATAGCTGGAGCTGCAGCCTCAGCAGGAATTGACGACACAGACAGTTGTATCCGTTCTGATGGGTTCAAAATCATAAAAGCAACTGTTGTGGTCCTTCTGGAACACGTCATCAACAAAAAACTGAAAGAAATCTGTTTGGGGTGTGAAGTGGATCATCCCAGTCAGATTAGACATTCCTGCTTGTTTGAACCGGACCCCTATTTCTTTGACACCTACTTTGAGGAACTGACACGTAATCTGGTGAGACCAGACCTTAAGCACATCGTTGCTCAAGCATTGAGCCTTTGTGGTTTAAGGGTTCACCCCCAGAGGATTCAGGGGTCAGTGGATGCTATTTTACACGAACTGCGTGACGAGGTTTTCATTGTGGAGAAGCTTCGCGAAGTCAGAGAGAAAGTTGTGGACGGCAGCAGTGAACAAATTGTCTATGACGCTGTGGACAGCTGGAAAGGTATTGTCCAAGTTGACTGTTTGTGATAACAGCATGGGGAACACTTGTTTTGCAACTGGACTGGCCAAGTGTCTACTTAAACAACGTATTAGATGTGAGATGACCACCTTGTTGTACAACTACATTAATGAATGTACCAATGTATCGGTTACTGTAAACAGATGTGGTGTTGATGCCAAACGTTTTACAAACTTTAAGAAACTAATGTCTGTTGTAAGAAATGTGTCAAATGAATGGTCAGATATGATGCGATTATGCGTTAATACTGGTGATCCAGTTTGTGTAACCATCAGAAAAGTTTTAGACCTGATGACTGAATGTGGTAGCTTTATTAGAATAGCTGATATGTTGTGCTTGTGTACATATGTATCGGATGTATGTGTAGACATTTTGACAAGAAACAATCAGACTGATGTATGTGAAATTGTTGAAACATTGGTTGATTACATTCTTGAGAAAAACATTGTGATGTGTATAAAATTTCTACACTACATTGATGCTGTATGATACCTTTTGTATCCTTTTAATGTTTAAGAAATAAAACCTGAAACACTTAAACCACCTGTGTTATTCTTTTGTGGAGCGTGAAGTGTCAATATGTCAGAAGAAATGAAAAAGATTTACTACACACCTTCTAACCCAGGTTCTTTAGGGGGTAAAAAACGTTTAAAAGAAGCTGTTTTAAAAAAGACGGGGGTTCGTTTAACCGATAAAGAAGTTTCAGACTGGCTCGCTGGCGAGGATGCATATACACTACACAGAAGTGCACCACTAAAATATAAAAGGAATCGGGTTTTTGTCTATGGTATTGATATGCAGTTCCAAGCCGATCTAGTAGATATGTCAGCATATGCCAAGGTAAATGACAACAACCACTTTCTGTTGACATGTATCGATTTGTTTAGTAAGTACGCATGGACCCGTGCATTAAAAAACAAGAGTGGCGTAGAGGTCTCTAAAGCTTTTGAATCCATACTGAAAGAAGGTCGTGTACCACAGAAATTACAGACAGATAAAGGAAAGGAGTTTTTTAACAAACACTTTCAAAATGTGACAAAAAAGTACAATATTAACCATTTTGCAACAGACACAGAATTAAAGGCGTGTGTTATCGAGCGGTTTAATAGAACCTTAAAAGGAAGAATGTGGAGATATTTAACAGCTATAAACTCCAAACGTTACATCGACATACTTCAAGACATTACACAAGGATACAATGTGAGCTATCACAGAAGCATCAAGATGAGACCGATTGATGTGGGAAAAGAAAACGAATCTGTGGTGCTACATAACCTATATGGAGATACCAAACCTCGCAATGTTAACCCCTTATTTAACCCTCTGAGGTCTGAGCTGTTTTCTGGGCCTGGAGGTGTTCTGACATGCTCTGACATTTGTGTTTTTTTCTGTTACTAGTGACATTTTCATGGCTTAAGTCTAATTACACTGTATTCAGCACAAACTCTGCTACAATAATATATCAGCAGCATGTATGTAAAAGTTTGTAGTTTTGAGATAATGACATTTATGCGTGGTTTGTGAAAATAAAATAAAAAATTCTCACTGAAATAAGGCCATGAAACCCATACTGATTATTTCTTCACAAGACTTTTGAAAATTGTATGACGTAGCCTAGAATATTTGCTCCAAAACTATGTGAAAATCACCCTAACTGCTCATTCAGATAAGACAATATATTGATTTAAAATTTCTAAGACGTGTTTTGTGTGACAAAGCCATATTCGAAGAGGCGTGATCATCTCATGAATATGTAAGCTTTTAACACCTGAGAAAGACAAAGACACTCCCCTAACTGCCCTATTAGGAGCGATCAGGCCCTGTCATTCAGAGCAACCTTGCACAAAGAATGAGGAGATTTAAAAAAGAATGGCTTTTAGATTGTTTGGATTTATTTACAACACAACACAATCCAAAAATACAAATGACAAAAGAGCACATTGAAAACAATGATCCAAAGACAGAGACCTTTGTGCCATTCCTAAAAACATTGTACATACCATTTCCAAGGTGTTTGATTTTCACTTTTTTTTTTTTACCATGTTCATGTACAGAGACTCATGTGAATGTTGAAGTCAGCAGGACTCAGTTGCATCTGGTCCCTGAAAGAAAAGAAAAAAGTGAACATACTGGTATCAAGAGAAACTAGGCCTGCACGATTTTGGGAATACATTTGAGATTTTTCTGGTTAAAATTGCTTTTTAAAATTCACAGAATACACACACACACACACACACACACACACACACACACACACACACACACACACACACAAATGTTTCCAACAATATATAATATAAAGAACACCATATTTGTTGTGCCTTGTAGGCATAAGCTATGTGCAGTACTGCATAAAATAATTTTATTTTACAAAGCAGCCTATAAATCTTCCAAAAGATTTCAGTAACAATGCTAGAGAAAAATATATTGATTATCTTATGTTACTTCAAATGTTTCCATTCGTTATGATGATATGAAATGAGATAATAGTAAAAACATAAAGCCTAATGTTTGGTGCATTTTTCCTTTCAAACGCAATCGCGCTCCAAAATATGATACATTCAAACCCACAGCGCGCTCCAAAATATGATACTCAAACCCACAGCGCGCTCCAAAATATGATACATTCAAACGCCATCGCGCTCCAAAATATTAAACATTATGGTCATACATATCTATGCTTGAGCAGATATCCACAAACAGTATTTAACAGTAAACACGGGTCTAAATAGTATAATATTCACCATATATCTAGCAACAGTTCAACTGCAATGTGAAGTTTATGCAACAATACCCTAAACTAATAAGTAAGAATTTCTTACCTTACATCTTTCTTGTCTTCAAATCGCGTTCTTCTTCTTCTGATGTAAATCCAATGTAAGCTCACAGCGCGTCTTCCAAACTCGACGAAAAGCAGAGACTTGTGAAGTGTTTTGGTGTTTTGTGTTTGAGGTAACGAGGGCGTTCGCGTTCCATGTGGAGATTTGCATGTGAATCTCTTTTGCGCGAGTGGGCGTGGCCGAATTAAAAGTAATTAGCAAGCGTTTGAGATACTGGACATCCTGTTGGTTTTATACAAATTACTTAAACAGAGAATATTTGTTTTCAGTTTGAATCCGATCATTTAAAAGTACACACTTAAATGTGTATAAAGGTGTATGGCTCATAAATGTGTGAGAAGGATTCGCTGAGTTTTGTTTCAGTTTATAGACGTGCTCAAGAAAAAAAAGTTCACCGCGACGGAGAGGCAGAACGCACACCCTGTTTATTTTCTTTATTTTACAAAAGCACAATGTTTTGATTTGATTGTAAGTGGACACATACAAAAGTAGAAATATCACAGATTCTTTTTTTATATTTCTTTTTTCTGTATAACCATAAATGACGGAGTAATTTAAGTTTATTGTACTACAATGTGAAGAAAATCCAGCAAAACGCGGGGCGCGTTTTCCGACCTCAGAGGATTAAACTCTTTTTATTAAACACACACATCATATTCAACAATACATGTCATAAGTTCTCAAAAAAACAACAACAACAACAGGCTACACACAAACTGTGGGATTAAAAACTTAACCATTGACTCTGGTCTAGACTGGGTGATATGAGGTCTTCTGGATGTCTTGAATGTATCGGTGTGCTCGGATGCAATTTCCGTTTTTTACTCTTCCTAGGTAAATCGGTTACAGTTGGGGTCGATTTGGTTTTGAAAGAGTTAATTGCATGTCTGACATAGTTGTTTGGTACCACAGAGTGTGGCATATTTAAACTAGCAAAAGCCTCCAGAAACTCGTCCCACCCACCAGGTCTCCTCTCTTCAGCAATCTTCTGTGGAGCCGTAACGCTTTTAATTAAGTCAAGCATGTGTGAACCAGGTATTGTTCTGCCTTTAAACACAAACTCTCCCGACTCAGTCCACGATGTAATATCTTTTGTTTTAGACATTTTATCTAAAATGTAACGGACATTTTTCACACTCCTCTGTGGAATATTCTTTAAAATCTCTTCTGCAAAATCATCTAAACCATTGCGGCCAGTAACGCGATCTGTTGGGGGTGGGTCTTCTTTTACAATGCTGTCAGGCTGTGGTAGACTTAATGTTAATTTAGCGGATTCCCTATCCCCCTGTCTAGTGAGTGTTAAAAACCTCTGTAAAACACCGGTGTACATCTTAGCTTTTTCGTGGTGATCTATGTCAGACCTTTGCAATATATTTCTTATAGTCGCATCCAAATTGTTCTCCACAACATGTTGTATAGACTCACGGGTGTTAGAGGATTTCAGCTTATCCAGCTGGTGTTGCGGGATTAAAAACAACTTCTCAGCGTACTCCATCACCAGCTTATTTAGATGTAATTAAACTGGTTATAAAGGGAATTGCGACGCTTAACAACGGTAATAGAAATCCTCCTTGTTGATTGATTAACCGTCTTTTACGTCTAACGCCAACCTTTTTATCTGCAACAATCTTGATCTCGTTTCTTTTTCTCTTTAGTTTCTGATATTGTTGTGGTGATAGTGGAATATTACCATGGACTACGTTGAGTGCTACTTCACACAACGACACAACGAGTTCGTCTGTAGCGGCCTCTAAAATAACGCGTCTTTGTTTAGGTGTGGCTTTTAATAACAATTTTAAAAGAGGCAGGTTTCTTAAAAGTCTTGCAGACATTTTCAAATTCCTGTCTAACAAAGTCAAAGTTTTCTTTTCTGAATGTACACAACTGGATATTGTGACAGAATGTCAGTTCTGAGACGGTACTGCTCTGGTGTTTTTGCTTTAAAGTCAATCAAAAGGTACCCGAAAGGCATGCTGGTCGCATTTTCATAACACTCCATAAAAAATTGTGTGTTTCTGGGATACATTTGGCGTGCTAATACATTGATTTGTGTATTGTCTCTGGGGTTTTTGAACAGCACTAGATAATTGGTGTTCAAACTGATGGTCCTGCTGGATTTACCTTGAGAAAATAAGTTTTGTACAATATACAAAGCACTCAGGTTTTTGTGGTGCACATCGTGAATAAACGTTGGATTTCAGAATTGTTACTAGCATCATCCATAACATCATCTAAAATCACAAAATTATTCTTGTCGGGTGGAAACAAACGATCGTCATTCAGAGTCTGGGGGATACCTTCAATAAATTTAATATCATACAGTTTCAACAATTCGTCATATAAAGACTGCCAACAATTATAAATGTATACAATGTTTTCAACATTTTTAGAAATTACACTTTTAGCATTTTCCAACAAAATTTTTACAAAAAATGTTTTTCCTGAGTTAGAAGGCCCACTTAACACACAGAAAATGGGTGTTGCATTCTGAAATCGAAACCATCTGTGTCTAACACCCCTCGATGACCAAAAACGTTGTCAGTAGCCATATGGTAATGTGGTAAGGTCAGGTAGCAAAACACGCTTATTGTACACAACTTGGAATTTTTTCACAACTGACTTGTTGTGTAATGTGAACTGCTTTTTGTTCCTCACTATACTGTCGGCGTGTGCAAGAATATAATTTCTGTCGCCCCGCCCCCTCACATACTGATCAACAAGCCCTATTAACGATTCTAGCCTGATGGCCTCAGAGTTTACTGCATTCAGAGTGATGCCTTTGGCCTTCATACACACCTTACCCTTGGCAGTACGATACCCGTAACTCTTAGGGCCACTTGAAGAGAATTCAACAATGTGGTCTTCGTCCCCAACTTCATCAGTAAGGTCGCCAAGGTATGGGCCTAGTGTCACGGTTCATGAATCGGCTGTCTCATGCTGATGTGTCTGTGTGAGTGTTATTGTGTGGGTGTGGTTACTCGTTGTGTTGATTAGTGTCTCCAGCTGTCATCAATCCCAGTTCCCTTTATATGCCCAGTAATTTCCCTCTCATGTTGTCAGATCGTTGTGGTTGTTCCTCGGTGTGTGTCCTGTTCCTGTGCCTCGTCTGCAAAAGTTCTTCGTCTGGATTTCGTCAGTTTCTTCGTGTCGTCTGGATGTTCCACGGTTCCTGGTTTGTCACTCGAGCACGCAGATCACCGCACCACCACCGGATCGCCATCTCGTCCCTGCTTCATCGCCACCTGAGTGTTTGTCCCCGACCTGTGTCTACATCTGACTATTTATAATAAACTGACTTTTACTTGCATCTTGCATCCTCCTGTTATTTCACCACAGAACGATCTGACCAGACCATGGATGCAGCAAGCACTTCCCAGCTCAACGAATTCATCGCTCACAGTATCTCACGTATGGACCAACAAGAGGAGAGCATCTCGGGCACAGGTCGTGCGGTGCAAGCACTCGTGAAGCAGGTGTCCGAGCTCACCCAACAGGTACAACTTTTACGGACTCCCACTGCGCCCCCCACGCCGCCCGTTCCCCCACCACCAGCGCCGGCTGCAGCAGAGAGCCCAGAGCCACGCCTACCCACACCAGAGGGATATTCTGGCGAGCCCGAATTTTGCAGAGCGTTCCTCACGAGATGTTCCATGCATTTCACTTTACAACCACGCACTTTCCAGAGCGAACAGGCTAAAGTGGCATTTGTTTTAACCCTGCTGTCAGGGAGAGCAGCGCTTTGGGGAACGGTGGTGTGGG
Organism: Leuciscus leuciscus; assembly: GCF_965113295.1. NCBI lineage: Eukaryota > Metazoa > Chordata > Actinopteri > Cypriniformes > Leuciscidae > Leuciscus > Leuciscus leuciscus. Next base: position 26,287,588 of record NC_138728.1, on the reverse strand, counting down.
AGAACAAGGACGACTGCTGCACCTCGTTCCAGGCACTCACCGAAGAGATGAAGAGAGTGTTCGATCGTGCAGTGGCGGGTAAGGAGGCGGCCAGATTACTCGCCGAACTGCGACAGGGAGATGGCTCGGTGGCGGACTTTTCCATCCGGTTCCGCACCCTGGCCACAGAGTGCCGTTGGAACGAGGAGGCGCAGTGGGATATGTTCCTGCATGGGCTGGCTGACCGTGTTCAAAGAGAGATTTATGCCATGGACTTACCAGAGACACTTAATGGACTGGTGGAACTTGCTCTGAGAGTAGACGCTCGACTGAATCGTGTGACCAGATTGGCGCGTCCCAGCCGTCCACAGCCCAGCACTGAGGACCACCAGCCCGGTGGTGTGAGCGCAGTCAGCCCCGCATTCGACCTCGAGCCCATGCAGGTGGGGAGAGCTCGGCTTTCCCGGGAGGAGAGGGAAAGGCGGAGATCCCAAGGACTCTGTCTATACTGTGGCCGGGCGGGCCATTTCATCCACTCCTGCCCGGTAAAAGAGCAAGCCCCGGTAGTAAGTATGAGGCTACTATCGGGTGGGATCTCCGCCGAGAAGACCTCATCACCATCATCGACCCTCCTCCCGGTAAGACTGAGATGGCGAACGTCGACGCACTGCACCAACGCACTACTGGATTCGGGAGCGGAGGGTCATTTCATGGACTTCAAACTGGCACTTAAGCTTCAGATCCCCATCACTCCCCTCTCGCACCAGATTACTGTCAACGCACTCAATGGTCAAGAACTTCCCCGGATTACACATTCTACTGAAAGCATCACCCTCATCACTTCTGGCAATCACACAGAACTCATTTCATTCCTACTCATGGACTCACCACTTGCACCAGTGGTTTTGGGACACCCGTGGCTGTCCAGACACAACCCCCGTGTCGACTGGTGCACTAACACTGTTTCCACATGGAGTAACCACTGTCATGAGTCCTGTTTAGTGTCTGCCTGTCCCTCTGTGTCTGGTTCTGTGTTTCAGAGTGAGGCAGCGGATTTGTCTAACGTGCCCGCGGAGTACCTCGACCTGAAGGAAGTGTTCAGTAAGTCTCGTGCTGCTTCTCTCCCTCCGCATCGTTCCTATGACTGTGCAATAGATCTACTGCCAGGTAAATCTCCGCCTAAGGGCAAACTTTACTCTCTTTCTGTTCCCGAGAGGGAGGCCATGGAGAAATATATTTCTGATTCTCTAGCCTCTGGGTTCATCCAGCCTTCCTCTTCTCCTGCGGGGGCGGGGTTCTTTTTCGTTGGAAAGAAGGATGGTTCTCTGCGACCTTGCATTGATTACCGAGAGCTGAACAACATCACGGTAAAGAATTCTTATCCTTTGCCGTTGATGTCTTCAGCTTTCGAGAGGTTGCAGGGAGCATCGATTTTCACGAAACTGGACTTACGTAATGCATATCATTTGGTTCGCATCAGGAAGGGGGATGAATGGAAAACCGCTTTTAATACCCCTAGGGGCCACTTTGAATATTTGGTTATGCATTTCGGGGTTTCCAACAGCCCAGCGGTTTTCCAGGCACTCGTTAATGACGTGTTGAGAGACATGGTAGATCAGTTCATTTATGTTTACCTGGATGACATATTGATTTTTTCTTCGTCTCTCCAGGAACACGTTCAACACGTCAGACGAGTGCTCCAGAGATTATTAGAGAATGGGCTTTTTGTCAAGGCGGAGAAATGCGCGTTTCATGCACAGTCTGTTCCCTTCCTAGGGTACATCATCTCCTCTGAGGGAGTGCGCATGGATCCTGACAAGGTGAAGGCTGTGGTAGATTGGCCAAGTCCAGATTCCCGTAAGGCCCTACAGCGGTTTCTGGGGTTCGCCAATTTTTACCGGCGTTTCATTCGCAATTTCAGCCAACTAGTCGCACCTCTGACTGCCTTGACCTCCCCCCGAACGACGTTCAGGTGGTCGAACACTGCCGAGGCAGTGTTCACCAACCTCAAAAGTCGCTTCGTTTCGGCTCCCATTCTTGTCACCCCTGATCCCACACGTCAGTTCGTGGTGGAGGTCGACGCGTCAGAGGTGGGAGTAGGAGCAGTGCTTTCACAACGCGCTTCCTCAGACGACAAGTTGCATCCCTGCGCGTTTTTTTTCTCATCGACTTTCGCCTGCCGAACGTAATTATGACATTGGTAACAGAGAGTTGTTGGCAGTCAAGTTAGCGTTGGAGGAGTGGCGTCATTGGTTAGAGGGCTCGGGGTTACCCTTTATCGTTTGGACCGATCATAAGAATCTTGAATACATCAGATCTGCTAAAAGACTCAACTCCAGGCAGGCTCGGTGGGCTCTTTTTTTCGGACGTTTTGATTTTGTTCTCTCGTACCGCCCGGGTTCCAAAAACATCAAACCCGACTCTTTGTCTCGTATTTTTGATCCATCCGAACGCCCGGTGACTCCCGAGTGTATTTTACCTGAGAAAGTTGTCATCTCCACTCTGGTATGGGAGGTCGAATCGAGGGTCAAGACAGCCCTAGAAGGGGTAACGCCTCCGCCTGGTTGCCCACCGGGTCGTTTGTTTGTTCCGGAGGGGTTACGGTCCGACGTTATTCGATGGGGTCATTGCTCCAACGTGGCTTGTCATCCAGGAGTGACTCGTACCAGTTTTTTAGTTAAGCAACGATTCTGGTGGCCATTAATGGCTCGCGACATTCACGATTTTGTGTTGGCTTGTTCAGTCTGTGCCACTGGTAAGACATCTAACCAACCCCCAGATGGGTTACTTCGACCGCTGCCTGTCCCTTCGAGACCCTGGTCCCATATTGCTCTAGATTTTGTCACCGCCCTCCCGCCCTCCAATGGCATGACGGTTGTTTTAACCGTAGTGGACCGGTTCTCGAAGGCGGCACATTTCATCCCCTTGCCCAAATTACCTTCAGCCAAGGAGACAGCGGTCACGGTCATAGATCACGTCTTTCGGTTACATGGCCTCCCGATGGACGTGGTCTCTGACAGAGGTTCCCAATTCGTATCCAAATTTTGGCGAGAATTTTGTAAGTTACTGGGGGCCACGGTCAGTCTGTCCTCGGGCTATCATCCCCAGAGCAATGGCCAGTCTGAACGAGCCAATCAGGACCTGGAGAGAATGTTGCGATGTTTGGTTGCCAAGAATCCGTCGTCCTGGAGCCAACAGCTTTCTATGGTGGAGTACGCCCACAATTCGTTTCCAGTGTCATCCACGGGCCTCTCGCCATTTAAGTGTAGTTTAGGTTACCAGCCACCAATTTTTCCGAGTCTGGAATCCGAGGTCGCGGTCCCCTCCGCTCACGCATTCGTCCAGAGGTGCCGCCGTACTTGGACTAGAGCCCGGGAGACTCTACTCCAAGCAGGGGGGCGCATGAAGGCCAAGGCCGACCGCCACCGGTCAAAGCCTCCCGTTTACGTCGTGGGTCAAAAAGTGTGGCTTTCTACCAAGAATATTCCGCTCCGCTCCGTGTCTAACAAGTTAGCTCCCAAATTCATTGGCCCGTTTCCTGTCACCAAAATTATTAGTCCGGTGACAGTCCGACTCAAACTTCCTCCTGCGTACAGGAGAATTCACCCCGTCTTACATGTGTCTAAAGTCAAGCCCGTGTTTTATTCTCACATTAATCCGCCTGCCCCGGTTCCCCCCCCGCCGCGACTCGTAGATGGGGAACCTACATATTCGGTACATCGCATTCTGGACTCAAGACGGAGGGGACGCGGATTTCAGTACTTGGTGGACTGGGAGGGTTACGGTCCGGAGGAGAGAAGTTGGGTACCTGCTAGAGACATTTTGGATCACTCCCTTATCGATGATTACAATCGACAGGTAAGGTTGTCTGGGAACGCCAGGAGGCGTTCCTAGGGAGGGGGGTACTGTCACGGTTCATGAATCGGCTGTCTCATGCTGATGTGTCTGTGTGAGCGTTATTGTGTGGGCGTGGTTACTCGTTGTGTTGATTAGTGTCTCCAGCTGTCATCAATCCCAGTTCCCTTTATATGCCCAGTAATTTCCCTCTCATGTTGTCAGATCGTTGTGGTTGTTCCTCGGTGTGTGTCCTGTTCCTGTGCCTCGTCTGCAAAAGTTCTTCGTCTGGATTTCGTCAGTTTCTTCGTGTCGTCTGGATGTTCCACGGTTCCTGGTTTGTCACTCGAGCACGCAGATCACCGCACCACCACCGGATCGCCATCTCGTCCCTGCTTCATCGCCACCTGAGTGTTTGTCCCCGACCTGTGTCTACATCTGACTATTTATAATAAACTGACTTTTACTTGCATCTTGCATCCCCCTGTTATTTCACCACACCTAGTGGGGGTTCGTATTCACCGTCTTTAGATATGTACACAACGCTATCGGTATCGCAATAAATCAGTCTGTCCCCCAACCTGTCCATAAGATCATAAAGTTCCAACCGTGCGTGCGCTGTCGTAAAAGCCCCGAGAAACACATTAATGTCACGAGTCTGAGCTCCTTTCCCATCTGCGTAAGACCACTGAACGATCGCAACGGTGTCTGACACAAATGAGAAATGCTTGACGTCATACTCAACGCCAAAAATGTGTCGGGCAAACTGTTCAGGGTCTGTAAGTATTTCAGTTGTCGGTAGCTGTTCGCGCATAGAGAACCGGCCCCACAATGAATTAAGAACGAGTTTCATAATGGATCTGCGTGCGGCATTAAACTCAATCTTGTCCAGATTCAGCTTAATCCCTTCTTTCTCAAAGTAATCTCTAACATAAGATTCTTTGTCGTCGTCAGTCACAACATCTTTTGGAAAACCTGAACTCTCCTGTTTGAACTGTAAAAATGTTTTAACATAATCACAAAACAATGTTTCAGATCGTTGGGGGAAATGCCAGACCTCATCAATTTTTGTCACTTCATAACCCTTCTCAATTGCTTTTAACAGCTCGATGCTAACCCAACAACCGTGAATAGCCCTTTCCTCATCTGTGTGTACACACGGATGTGTCTGGTTTTGTTGTTCAGCACAGGACCTACAAAGTGGAAACATTAACTTGCCCCCAGTCCTATAAGGCAATACAGGATGAAGCAGCTTCCGCGGCGGAAGGACCGTAGCCTTGACGAGGCCATAATAATCTTCAAGGTTTTGAAAATCCTTGTATATTATTTCAGGGTGACCAATTGGGTAGCATTTTCGCGCCTGGCAGTAGGGATAGACATACTTAATACGCTCGCCCTCCGCGACTTTGTGGTACAGTTTTAACGCATTAGTTCGACCCCCGAATAAAGCTTCACGTGGTTTCAATCTTTCAGGGTGATTGTAAGTAGCCATGAAGTCCATCACTGCTATGTCGGTCTGTTTAGCACGGACCCAATCACACTCCCAAACCACCTCAACCTGAAGACCGTACGCACGCTCCAAAATTTCAAGCTTGTCATCACATTGTCTTTTCAGAATACCATAAGGTACTTTTGATAACGGATTGAGATCATTAGGGTTATGACAACGTTCGCAACCATGAAAAAAACACCCAAGAAATTCGAATGCTTTTTTCACGGTACCCTTGCCATAAAAACCATCCACATAGTATTTTCCAAATGACACCTCACCACGGTTTAGAGCATGTTGAACATCTATGGACCGTGTTGTTCGGATATATTCAAGCCATTCAATTGAAATGTTTGAATATGTCTTGTTCTGGTTGATGTACGCACAGTTGCGTGTTAGCGCTATTGTGTCTTTAGGGATGAAGCGTGTTTTATACGTAGCCATACATGTGGCAGCCAATGTAGTGTAATTAAACGGATCAAGGCCTGTACACAGAATGAATTCATCGTGATACTTCATACATACGTCCCTCAGCAGAACAACGTCGTTTTTACCATAAATCGCCAGTTCTTTTTTAAAATCGAACATTTTGTCTGAAATGGTACTGTACCAGTTATCAAACGCCTCTCTGTCTTGGCTCGACATTGCCGCGTACCCGTAAAATTCCTTGTCAGGGTACGGACCTATGTAGTTGTCATTTTCAACGCGGTTAAAGTGATGCGGGAAATACCCCTTCTCAGCGTTAGTCAGATTAAATGCAGCAGGTGTCTTGGCCAGCCGCATGGGTATGAAGGAGTATGAATCAATAAACCGCTGTTTGAATACAGCGTCATACATTAAGATTAGACGACAGCCTTGCATCGTAATTTTAGGGGCAAACCCCTTCTTAGTAAAGTATTCCAAAAGGATGAAATTATCAAACCCTGCTGCGTTATGCGCAATCCATGTGTAATTACTGTAACGAGGCTGTCTGAATTTTTTAACGAGGCGATCCACACAATCAGGTCCTTCGGCCACGAATTCTTCTCCAGCAAACGTAATAGCGCATACGAAATTGGCGATGTGCCTTCCGTTTTCATAACGGGTCTCAAAATCGTAGAAAATGTAACGATCGTTTGGCATCTCTGCCTTAACCGGCTGGATAAAACATTGATGCACACCATCGGTAACCAAACTCTCACCACAGTGCACACAACGATCTGCAGGGCATTTATGAGGTCTGGGTTTAGTGCCGCTGACATGGTAACGTCTATTACATTTTCCGCAATATTTGGTGACATCACACTGCGCGTATTGCATACCTTGAGGTGGTTTTTTATGCATCTCAAAACAGTTGTCAGACTTACAGTAGCGCAGACAGTCGTTGCAATGTTTTGGCTTTTTGGGTTGTTTATGACATTCTGGGTCATTTACATTTACATTTACATTTAGTCATTTAGCAGACGCCCTTATCCAAAGCGACTTACAAATTAGGACTAAGTTCAGCGAGTCATCATAAAGAGGCAAAAGCAACAACAACGCAGGAAGTGCTCAAAATACGAAGTTCTGGTATTATTCAGAGTAGCATAAGCCTGATAAGTGATGTTTCAAAGGGAAAGGATTTTTTTTTTTTTTTTTTTTTTTTTTTTTTAGGTTAAGTGCTCACGGAAGAGATTGGTTTTCAGCTGTTTTTTGAATGTTGTCAGGGATTCTGCATTCCGGATGAGGGTGGGGAGAGCGTTCCACCAGCATGGAACTGTAAATGAGAATGTTCTGGAAAGTGATTTTGTGGCTTTCTGTGATGGAACCACGAGACGTCGCTCGTTGACCGATCGTAGGTGTCTGGTAGGGATGTAGACTCGTAGGAGTGAGTGAAAGTAGGAGGGAGCTGAGCCTGTGATAGTTCTGTAAGCAAGCGTCAGTGCCTTGAACTTGATGCGAGCAGCTAGAGGTAGCCAGTGCAGAGAGATGAACAGAGGAGTGACGTGGGCCCTCTTGGGCTCGTTGAAGACAAGACGAGCTGCAGCATTCTGGATCATCTGTAGGGGTTTGGTCGCACATGCTGGGAGTCCAGCCAGAAGGGCATTGCAGTAGTCAAGCCTAGAGATGACCAGGGCCTGGACGATAAGTTGTGTTGCATGCTCAGTTAGGAAAGGCCTGATCTTCCTGATGTTGTGCAGTGCAAACCTGCATGATCGAGCTGTCTTTGAAATGTGATCTGTGAAGGTCAGCTGGTCATCAAACGTTACTCCAAGATTTCTGACCGTTGTCATTACAGACATCACAGACGTACCGACATCTGTGATCTCTCCTACATGTGAATCCTTGGTAGCAAAACTCACACACATATGGTGTCCCAATAAATGCGCGTAGGTTTTTAATCATAAAATAATGATTGTCATGCAGGTACAAAAACACTGTTTTAGAATGCGGATCGTCAGTGTTTGTATACTTCTCCAAAACACCCGTATCAGACCGATAGAAGACAACTATTTTAACATTGAGAATGCGTTCAAACTGTCTGATGTCATTAAATGCTATCTTGTGTTGATCAGCATATCCAGCTGACTTCTGCAATGAAGATGCTACAGACTCTAGCTCTGCGTGCGGTTTCTGAGGGTTTAGGAAATGTGCCAGGCAGATTGCAAAACAAAGGTTGTTTGAAACGTTCGTGGGGCAGAACAGATTAAGTCTGTTTTTGCCAATCACTTCGTTGTGGGCATGGTCACATAACTTTCGATAAGCACCGCCATGTTTACTTCTTGCTATCGACACTCTTAAATTCAATCTCTCATCAAACTGTACATCAGAGTTGCTCTGCATTATTTTTTCAAGCTCGTTTATAAATAGATCTACACTGTAACCATTGCCACCTGACAAAAGTGTACTAACATCTGATGTCAAACTCGGGCCCCTCAAGGTGATGCTGATTAAACTACCATCTCCACCTAACAGTCTGGAAAACGCCACTATTTCAGAAAGTGTGTCATGTAAAAACATGGTGTAGGCTGCTAAATCTGTAGAAGATATCTCCCGCAGATTTATAAGCCTGTGGATTTCCAGACCATTGAACCTAGTTCGTGGCAGTACAGTGTACCCACTCACATCACCGCCCTCTCTTACAAGTGATTCTATATCGCCACGTGTGAGACCCATGTTGGGTGCATCGGGGTTGAGTGTGGGTTGTGACTGTGTACACATCCCTCCTCCTGACTGCTGGGGAGTTACAAAATGTTCAAAATCAGAATTTGGTTCTGGAGTAGGTTCAGATACCTCTCCTGACTGCTGGGGGGTTACAAAATGTTCAAAATCAGAATTTGGTTCTGGAGTAGGTTCAGACACCTCTCCTGACTGCAGTGTATTCACTAAATGTTCAAAATCAGAATTTAGTTCTGGATCTTCATCTGACATCGAGCTCATAATGGTTAATAATTCTAGCAATGTGTCTGTTGTAGACTTAGGCCTATTAATTTCCTCCATTGTCTGTATTAAATAACGCAATGTTTCTGTGTTATTGCACGGATCAAGGGGTACCACACTACCATCATCTCGTCTAAACCTCGCTACCCGATCCTGATCAAAATCATCTGACTCCCGACAACGTTTGGCCATTTTAAAACAATTTTGTTTTGTTTTTTATTTAAACAATAGGTAGGTTGTACACTTGAAACTACAGAAAATAAAACCAGTGAAAAAAGAAAGAAAGAAAAACTACCTAATCAACAGCTATACAACCAGTCTGAAATTACACACGGTAAAAGAAAAAAAACACATTGTGTAAAAGAAAAAAAGTAAAACACACAAAAATAAAATTAAAATAATACGCAACTAATCACAACTCATCGGTGATTCTTTTTAAGCATGAACACAACCTGTTTTAACAGATCCACCATCAGACTTTGACCTTGGGCTTCTTTTTGGTTATCACCCCTATGCAATCGTTGCACTGCTAAGACTTGTTTAATCCAAATACCCTGCTGTTCTAGCACTGCTTTCGTAGAACATTCACAAACATCATGCTTTTTCTCATAAGCATCTAAGCGTCTCTCAAAACCATTAAGGCGTTCGTTAAGGGTTTTGTTTAATCGTACCTCGATGTTGTTCAATGTGGTGTTGACAGCCTCCTGTATCAGTCCGAATATGTGTTGAATGTCTATTTTGGGTTGTGATTCCCGTCTGAAAGCCTCCTGATTTGAAGGCAGCTGTTCATGGTCGGATTCTTCCACAGCCACTACGCTCTCGCTGGATGGAACACGTCGCTGTGTTTCGGGTTCGGGTGTAAATACACAGTCGTCCCACGATTCTATCAGACCATCACTCCAGCTCTGAACGTCATTTATATCGGGAACTGCATTGTCATCCACGACCACATCTGTTGAGAAAAAAGATGGGATAAAATAAAAATAGTATATTTTATGCATTAAAAGATGATATATATATATATTTTTTCAACATGCCTATTTATAAAGGTGTTTGAGAAGAGATGTCTACACTTTTAGACATTGTTCTCCACTACAGTAAGTTAAAAAGATAGGCTAAAAGCATACTCTAAGAGATATGCAAGTTCACGTTTTTTTAAACAACATGCATGTCAACAACAGTTTTAAAGTAACGCAATGTTAGGTTGTATAGGCCTACGTGCACATCCACACACACACACACACACACACACACACACACACACACACACACACACACACGGGACTCTCTCTCTATTACATCCAAATAAAAACATTATCATACTCTGCTACATTATTTGCATCTGATTTAGTATAAACAGAAATCAATCCAACAGCTTTGTTTGATCACATACTTTTAGCAGCAGATCGTCTTGGGGATGATGTCTGTGGTTTGAAATCAGCTGGTACTTTTGCTTTTGGTGCGATGTCCACAGCAGCTTAGTCTGTTTTTCGGTTTTGCTTCTATTCCACGCGAACTAGTCTTCTCCGTAGCATTAGTGGATTCAGACGCACCAATACGGTTCACAATGTTTGATAAGCCTTCTGGAAATACACATAAGGTAGTTTTAAACTAAAATCATCAGGCCGTAATAGCAAATATTATACTGGTCGATAATGTCGAAATACCAACACTTACTGATTGGTGGAATGCACACATTGTCTCGCGGGGCTGCATGTACTAATGCTGCGACAGTTTCCCGTTTCGGTCGGGCTGGTAAAAAAGATAGAGAGAGAGAGTGAGATACAAAGAAGATACGATATTTTTTCTTACGCACAATACAATATCTGAAGCATATGTGTTCACACACACACACACACACGCAACGCATACGGTTCAGTTTTAGGAAGCAGAATACACCAACACTTACGATGCACAAGGACGTCCGCGCTCTCTCGCGAAGGCGCCTGTACAGTGCTAGACCTCCGATTCGGATCTCCTCCTGGTTTATAAAAAAACGATTATGCATCACACGCACACACATACAAACATACAAACAATAGCAACATTTAAACATAAAACGTAATTATTACGTACCACTCGCTTGATTCAGGAAATTAAGCTCCTCAACGATATCGAAAAGACTCATATCAGTCACATCTTCTTTTATTAAATCCAGACAAGACAGAGGTAATACTTATCGGTTCAAAAAACCGCCCACAAAACCTCGCACAATACAACTTTAACATCATAGGATGTCCTGTTACTTTATCCGCTACAGTAAAAGACCTGGGTGTGATACTCGATTGCAACCTGTCTTTTGAAAATCATATTTCATATGTTACAAAAACAGCCTTTTTCCACCTTAGAAACATTGCTAAGCTACGTAATATGCTATCAGTTTCTGATGCAGAAAAGTTAGTTCATGCATTCATGACCTCGAGACTGGATTACTGTAATGCCTTATTAGCTGGTTGTCCTGCATCCTCAATAAACAAGCTACAGTTAGTCCAAAATGCCGCCGCTAGAGTTCTTACGAGATCAAGAAAATATGATCATATAACACCGATTTTATCATCACTGCATTGGTTACCTATAAAGCTCCGTATTAATTACAAGGTATTGCTACTGACTTATAAAGCCCTAAACGGCTTAGCTCCTGTCTATTTAACGGATCTTCTGTCGCCCTACAATCCATCGCGCTCTTTAAGATCACTAAATTCAAGGCTTTTGGTCATACCTAGGATATTCAGAACCACCAAAGGAGGGAGAGCATTTTCACATTTGGCTCCAAAACTCTGGAATAGTCTTCCTGATACTGTTCGTTGCTCAGACTCGCTGTCCCAGTTTAAAACTAGATTAAAGTCGCATCTCTTCAGCCAGGCATTCATATAATCCCACAGTTCAAACTACAATCCGGCCTCTAGCTCATAAATGCCAGAGGAGAACTGGCCCCCGACTGAGCCTGGGTTCTCCCAAGGTTTTTTTTCTCCATTAGGTCACCTGATGGAGTTTTAGGACACCATTAGGTCACTTGATGGAGTTTTTCGGTTCCTTGCCACTGTTGCCTTTGGCTTGCTCAGTTGGGGATATTTTGGGGATATTTAATTTAATTTTATCAATCAATAAATTCCTCTTGAAACAAACTTTGTTGTATTATTTAAATTTAATACTGTGAAGCTGCTTTGATACAATCTGTATTGTGAAAAGCGCTATACAAATAAACTTGACTTGACTTGACTTGACATCACCTGAAGCGCAGAGAACCTGTTTAAGTAACGCAATAGAACAGTGACTCGTATAAATAAAGTTTCTTAACAATATTACTAAATAATAAAAATAAAAAACACTTACTGTTAAGACAGGCGTCCATCTTCTTGTGACCTACGCACACGTTTCCAATAACGAAATGCAGCGTGGAAAATAGTAGTTTGAGAACGCGACAGAGACGCAGACGCGAACTGCTTGCTTAGATTACTGATGAAGTGAACCCATTTTTATACAGGCCACATGGATGGTCAAAAGTGTTAAATGTAGGCTGTTCCCTTACAACGCCATTTACATACACACCTAACACCACAGATAATAGCGCTCACACATCCCGCATCCTCTCCAGACAAACAGTTTATCCCCATCAGACTGGAAGGAGCCAGGTACCAATCAACAAATGGCCAGATAGTTTGGCACTGTAAATCAGAGACACGTCTGTTTGATCTGTTTTTTGTCTTTTAAAATATCCTCCCAACCGGACATCATCACGGGTGGACATGTGACATCGCGGTCACATGTCAATCAGGACGCAAATCTCAGCTAGCTTGACACTGTAAATCAGAGACCCTGTTTTCTTGACACATGGATTCCCTGTCAATCACTAGTGACACTAGGGTCATAAATCAATCAAAGGGGTCATAAATCAACCCAAAAGTGACACATATTATATGTTAATACTACTCTTGTCCATACATCCTGTAGTTCGAGAAGTCTATGAGAATATTTAGAAGTCCGATGGCTCACCTGATGATTGTGAGGCATGGTACTGTGTGGTTTACACAACATAAACCGATTGTTGTAGGGCCTGGAGAGTCATGTCAAATTCAGGGTAAACCAAATTTTTTTTCTAAATCTACAGATGTGCATGTCCTGATAAACCAGCCAGATGACAATAGTGTTTCAGATGATTTGCTAGTGAGACCTGAAGTGCAGTCTGTGTCTGTGGTATCTAATCGCATCATGACTGTTACCGTGAGGAACATGTCCACTAAAGATGTGCATCTGAATAGTGGCACACCAATTACTCATCTTTATCTTGTCGATATTGTACCTCAGCCTGCATTAGCCGGAAGTCAGTTGTCCGATACGCTAACTCCTGCCTCATTTGACTTTGGGAATTCGCCTATACCTGAGGACGCAAAGCAGCAGTTGTGTGAAAAATTGATGGAAAGGCGTGATGTATTTTCTTGTCACGAATGGGATGTTGGGCGTTCAAAGAGTGTACTAGGCATTAAATACGGCTTACTGATCTAGTGTTGCTTTCGTCAACGAAAATTATGACGAAATATTGTCGTCAACGAACCGTTATCACCTGACGAAAACGAGACGAGACGAGACGTAAATGCTGGTCATGTGACGATGACTAAAATACATGTATAATGCAATATTGTTGACGAATAAAAACGAGACTAAATGTGGTTTACAAAATAAAACTTCTTCATTTTCGTTGACCAAAACGAGACGAGACGAGATGTTATAACGTCACGAAGAATGAGAGAATTGTGCGTGAACCCATAGCTTTGTCGGGTTTAAATTCTGGTTTGCGATCTGGTCACCCGATTATCAGCGAATTTAACAATATTACTCCATTAGTTATTCTATTAAAATGTCTCATTGATATATTTGACACATTCATAATCATTACTTTTGCCGGTTCTTTGTGACAGCTGTTATGTGCGTTATTGGCAGCGTCTCTGGTTACATGAACTCGTCACCGCATCAGCACCAGAACATGGAGATTTTATTTTAGAGAATAATCGCACAACCTATTCGATATTCTATAATTAAATAAACTAATCGAATATCCAAAAATCGTGACTCATCCCTGCATAGAATCTTGTTTCTTTTCCCAATTCTTCACTCACGTCTCACCCATTTTCTAAAGGGATTATAAACGTTTCTTCATTGGTTCGCTTTTAATTAGGCCTATTATATTCGTATTTACTGTGGTAAAGTAGAACAACGCTGTAGGACAGATAGCCTACATTTGTACTTGCATGTCAAATTCTTTTTAACACAGTTTGTGCTTGTTATATTAGACATAGGGCGCGTCAAGTTTAGTTGTAAAGCGCGCTTCACACGCGCGGGTGATTTTTAGTTTCACTTTCTCTGGCAGCGCAATCTCAAACATAGCCTAAATATCTCGCCCTTGTGGAGGATAAAATTCGCTCTTCAGACCAATTTACATCAAGTAAAAAACACGAAGTTATCATTTAAAGAGATCGATGGTCTCTTTCCTGCTCGTGTCCCACATCCCTCTCAGAGAGCAGAGTGGTATCAGGCGTCTTTGTGTGGAAATATAAAACGAGTTTTTTTTTTTGTTTTGTTTTTTTATAACCCCACCACCGCCGGTAGTTGGTCCATTACCACCGCGGTGTTAAAAAAAACTGCCACCGTCACAGCCCTAAATATACAAAATATAATAAGATAACCTTGTTTGAAATTCTATATTGACTGGGTTAAATAGAATTGCATTACTAAAAAGGGACTAAAATACAATTTTCATTGACTAAAACTAGACTAAAATGTCATCAGTTTTCGTTGACTAAAACTAGACTAAAATGTCATCAGTTTTCGTCGACTAAAACTTGACTAGACTAAAAAGAGTATGAACGTGACTAAAACTAATAAAAACTAAAACGACAGCTTGACACAAAGACTAGACTAAAACTAAAATTAAAACAGGCTGCCAAAAACAACACTACTGATCAACTCCTTTTCGTCAACGTTCTCGCCGTTTGCCTCCTGCTGATTTGCAAGACGTGCGAAACCATCTGATGGAATTTCAGAAATGTGGTATCATCTCTGAATCCAGAAGCCCTTATGCCTCTCCTATCGTGGTAGTGCGTAAGAAATCAGGCAAAGCGCGAATGTGTGTTGACTACAGGAAATTGAACAGACGAACTATACCTGATCAATACACAGTCTCTAGGGTTGAAGATGCACTCCATAGTTTGGCCGGGAGCAAATGGCTCAGTGTACTTGATTTGCGAAGTGGGTATTATCAGATTCCCATGGAGGAAGCTGATAAAGAAAAGACTGCGTTTATTATGAGTATTATTATTATTATGTTTACTCCGTGCACTGTCAAGGTCTTCATCATATTTGTCGTGGTACCAGTCTTTGCAGCAATTATTTTACCGCAAATACTGCATTGCGTGCTGTTGGCATCGAGCCTGGAGAAATGTGCCCACACTTTTAATCGACTTTTCCACATCTTTAAGGTATTATGTGTGTGTGCTCGCGTCTCATATGAATATGTGCGCGGAGAGTTTGTGTGTGTGTGCTCGCGTCTCATTGAGTATGTGCGCTCGCGTCTCATTGAGTATGTGCGCGAGTTTATGTGTGCTCGCGTCTCATATAAGTATGCGCGTGGAGAGTTTGTGCGTGCGCGCACGTCTCATGAGTATGTGCGCGGAGAGTTCCGCGCGTCTCGTGTGTGTAGAGTTTGCGTGTATGTGCGTGAGCGACTTTATGTGTGTCGTTGTGCATTTCATATGTATTTGTTTGAGCACTGACGTTGACGGGTTAACCCCTTAGGTATCGAAATCTGGTACCGAACAAGTCATTTTTCGATACTCGATAGTATCGAGGCAATTCGGTCGGTACCTAAAAAGTATCGAACTCGGTACCCAGCCCCTAGACTTATGTTGGGCACATAGTGTCACAAGATGGAATCGCCACTGATCAGTCTAAGGTGGAAGCAGTTGTGAATTGGCCCAGACCGCAGACAGTTACCCAATTGAGATCCTTTCTGGGTTTTTGTGGCTACTATCGACGGTTTGTGAAAGGGTACTCTAGTTTGTGCAGACCCCTCAACCAGTTGTTAAGGGTTATCCACAAAAACGCCAGGGAAAGGAGAACCTCAAGAAGCCTGCTACTGATGGGCTCTTCATGCCCTCAGATCCATTTGGTTCTCGATGGGATGCCAGTTGTGAGGTGGCTTTTCAGGATCTAAAACTCCGTTTGAAGCAATCCCCGGTGGTAGTGTTTGCCGACCTTGAACTACCTTATGTGTTACACGTTGACGCCAGTATGGATGGACTGGGTGGCGTGCTCTATCAACAACATCCTGAAGGATTGCGCCCAGTGGCATTCATTAGTAGAAGTCTTTCTACCTCTGAAAGGAATTACCCAGCACATAAGCTGGAATTCTTGGCATTGAAGTGGGCGGTAGTTGACAAGCTGCATGACTATCTTTATGGAGTAACTTTCGAAGTCAGAATGGACAACAATCCCCTGCCTTACATTCTGACTTTGGCTAAGTTAGACGCTACAGGTCACAGATGGCTAGCAGCTCTGTCAACGTACCAGTTCAGCTTGAAGTACAGACGGGGATTGATAAACATCGATGCAGACTTTCTGTCGAGACGGCCTCATTTCAGTCCTGGAGCTGAAGAAACGTGGGAGGAAGTTCCATCTTCCGGATTACGTACTCTCTGCCAATCTGTGGAAGCAAAGGATCAAGTGACAAGGTGCCATTGAGTCAGCTGTAGTACATCAGCAAAATGTTTACTTATACCCAGGGGGCAAAGGGGGTTTAGCAGACATGGGCTGCTGTAAAAGGTTGTCATATAAAAATGAAATCTATGATGTCTGAGGATCACAACCTGGGTGGACAACCCGGTCAACAAGCTGCTGGAAACTTGTAATTAGGGTCAAAACAAGGCTACGTCAAATTCTGCTTTAACTCCCCGGAATCACCCAATTAATTAATAGTCCAGGCAAAGTAGTGTTTTACGACAGACTAATTGTAAAATAATTTTTTTCAGCTTAGATAATTTCTATTAGGTGTCCAGAACAACATATTAAAAGTCCTAAGAAATCCTAGTTGAGGAAATATGTTAAAGGACAATTCCGGTGAAAAATGAACCTAGGGGTAATTAACACATGGTTACCGAGTCGATCGTTCCCTGGGATGCGTTTTCATGAAAATCGAATGTAAAGAGTTTTTTCTCTAAAAACAGATTAGCTTATAACGCTAGTATATGGGGCACAGAGTAAGTAAAAGTAAATCGCTAGTTAATACCACTAACAAGGCTCAAAATAGCCTCACACTAACACGGTAGCATAATGAGGGTCCCTACATGCAAACCGAAGCATTGAGAACTTTGTAAGTGTACAGACAGTTTAATAAGAAGATACTTTATAAAGACAGTACATTACGCGTTTACAGGGTGGAGTCATCTTGGAAAACAGTCTCGACTAGTCGAGCCACGAACGCCGTGCTACGTTAGATTTCACAAACGTAATTCCTATCGACCAGCTCACTGATCTGAAAAGTGTGTCTATCTGGTTTTTCATCTGTCTTCTGTGTGAGAGTGAATCGTTTAGTTGGTAAGAATGACTTCTGCCTGTAATCTCGTAATCTTACCAACAATACCAATCATTTGTAAATCTACCAGCCCAAAATTTAATCTCACCACGTTACTAATGACTAAGATGGCTATTCTGACTTTCTTCTGATGTTATCTGTGGGGAATGTCATTAGGTAAGGCTTGTTCGAAAAAAAAAGGAAAAAAAAGAATTTAGAAAGCACCTGGAGGCAAGATTGTGCAATCAATTCTTAAGGTCAATATAAGTCTTTTTATGGCAAGTAACCCAGATAAGTGTGTCAAGTGACTGTTTATGCATTGGTTAACTTACTGAATGGACATGAATGTGTTAGTTATTTGGTCCCTGTTTTTTCTACTTGTGACTTTGTTTTCTTGGCCATAAGTAAATGTGGATAGGAGCAGGTTTCACTCAATGTGTATACTTGTCAACTTTAAGAGTGCTGGCCTAGATAATTAGAATACATAAAGTGGGAGAGAGGCCGCACTATGGCCGCACTATGCTTAAATATATTTTTATTTTTATTTGCAAATAAAAAAAATATATATTTAAGCATAGTGCGGCCTCTCTCCCACTTTGTATTCTTGGCCATAAGTCAATTAGGCCTAGTGTTGAGCTCATTTGCATATTTAAAATAGATTTTTCAAAGAAACTTGTAAAACAAAAATGTTACTTTTCATGTATACTTTCACTGTGTGAGGTTTGATTGTGATAGGAGTAAAGGAAAAAATAAGTCCATTAGGGTGTATTTTGGGCATATTCGATTAGTATATTGCTCATTTGCATATTTAAATTCATTTTCAAAGAAACTTCTAATACAAAATGTTTTACTTTTCTTGTAGACTTTCATTGTGTAAAGTTTTATTGTGGTAGGAGTAAAGGAAGAAATTAAGCCTATTTGGTTGTATTTTGGGTAGCCTATATTTGATTAGTGTATAGCTAATTTGCATATTCAAATTCATTTTCAAAGAAACTTGTAATACAAAATGTTGTACTTTTCATGGGTACTTTCATTGTGTAAAGTTTCATTTTGATAGGAGTAAAGGAAAAAAAATAGCCCTATTGGGGTGTATTGTTGCCTGGCCTTATTGGCACATCTCGGATTGATGAGAATTTAACATTTCCTCAACTAGGATTTCTTAGGACTTTTAGTATGTTGTTCTGGACACCTCATAGAAATGATCTAAGCTGAAAAAAATTATTTTACAATTAGTTCTATTTTTGGCTCCAAAATGAGTTACTTTGCCTGGACTATAAGAGGCATTGTTAACTCTTACATTCATTACATGTACAATCAATGCATCAGATGACAGCTTATCTTCCACTCTTTTGAAAGGTGTGCTCAGTTTGTTTCTAGCATAAAGTATCAGGGAGATATGGCTCAGGATTCATGAATATAATTAAACCTTTTTAGCATGTTTGGGTGATTCCGGGGAGTTAAAGCAGAATTTGAGGTAGCATTGTTTTGACCCTAATTACAAGTTTCCAGCAGCTTGTTGACCGGGTTGTCCACCCAGGTTGTGATCCTCAGACATCATAGATTTAATTTTTATATGACAACCTTTTACAGCAGCCCATGTCTGATTTCCTAAAAAACAGGTGTTTTGCCCCCTGGGTATTACCCGAGTTGTGTTATCCTGAGAGTGAAGTGTTTCGAGCTGCTGGAAAAGTTGTTTCCTTTACACTCAGGATGAGCTGAGGAATTTAAACTTCAATGAGTTGAGGGAGGCTCAGGGGAATGACCCTTGCCTGAGTAAAGTTAGGCTAGCAGTTAGTCAGAAGCAATTATCTGGAAGTGTTCAATTGGACCATGTTGACCTCAAGGCCTTGAAGAAAAAATGGAAAAGTCTGGAAGTGGATCAAGGTTTGCTATACCGGGTGGTCAAGAGGAAAAGTAATCAAAAATACAGGCAGTTTGTGCTTCCCACTGCTCTCCGCAGTTTGTGCTTCCCACTGCTCTCCGCAGTTCTGTTTTGGAGTCTTTGCATGACAAAAATGGACATTTAGGTTTTGAGAAAACGTATGCGCTCGTGAGAGACCGTTTTTTCTGGCCTAGGATGAAAGAAGTGGAAGCATACTGTAAAAATTGTGATCGCTGTATAATGAGGAAGACTTTGCCTCAGAGAAGTGCGCCTATGTCACACATGCACAGTTCTGGGGCCTCATTTATAAACGTTGCGTACACACAAAAGAAGGCGTACACCGCTCTCTACGCAATAATCGGTATTTATAAAAAGCAAACTTGACGTGAAAATGTGCGGTCCTTCACGCAAAATCTGACCCAGGCGTATGCACAAAAACGGGTGAAATGAGAAATGGCGGCACCGTCGGAAGATGGAAGAAACACGTGAAAGTGTGTGAAACTGTAGACCGTTGTGTAAAAGAAATGGCAATACTGCCTCTCATAAATAACATGAAGACTTCACAAAGCAAGTCTTACAATTAACAGCCTACATGAACACCCGTTTGATCGATCTGCAGTGTAAAACAAACAAAATCAAACGAAGATTACAACAGAAATGCAAATTAAAACATATTTGCAAAATATGTTCTGTAGGGCTGGGACAACGCGTCGAAGTCATCGATGACGTCGACGCAAAAAATACGTCGACGCAAAATATGCGCGTCGATTCGTCGACCTGTTTTCATTTCTCTAAAAAACTTTTGCAAATTGCTTCACAGTGTGTACCTTATGTGTACTGATACGCGATGGCCATCATTCTATCCAACGTTATATAACCAATCCAGGGGTTTTCCTGCATTGATTTTTTTTGGCGGCCGCCAAAGCCTTATTTGATCGATGAGTGATGTAGAATAGAATGACTGACTGCGCTTGACAGGGCGCATATAAGTACGAGAGAGAGCGTTTCACGGACTATTTATGGGAAACTATGGGCGTGACATGAAGCCGCAAAAGTTGCGCTACATTTAGAATTGATTGTGATTTATTAAGGGAAAACTGCGTAGGATGTGCGTGCGCACGGTTTTATAAATCCGAATATTTCTGTGCGTACGCACGTCCTATGTTTCACCCGTACGCCACTTCTGACGCAAATCCTACGCAAAGTTTTATAAATGAGGCCCCAGGTCCTCTGGATTTAGTCTGTATTGATTTTCTAACAATTGAGCCAGACACCCGAAATGTTAGTAATGTGTTGGTCATTACCGATCATTTTACTCGGTATGCCCAGGCTTTTCCTTGCAAAGACCAGAAAGCTTTGACAGTTGCGAGAACCTTGTGGGAGAAGTATTTTGTTCACTATGGCCTGCCAAATAGTAGAGATGCACCGATTGATCGGCTGGTGACCGAAATTGGCCGATTTTCACGTGATCGGCCATGACCGGCGACCGGCCGGTCAGTCTGACATATGCCGATTTTATGCCGGTCAAATGGACTCGGGCGCCGCATGATTAACATCGCGCAACATCAGCATCACACGTGTACACGGAACGCACATGTAGGAGCAAATGTCAGCGGCGCGAGAGCAGCGCATTTTTTTGGGCAGCAGGAGCAGCGCGCGAGCGTCAAGCAGGAGCGTCGCGTGAGCAGCAGTGAAGCGCGGGTTTTGCTGCCGAGTCTATTTTTGCAGCGCTGCTCACGCTCAATTAATGTGAAAGCACACTTTTGATGGACAAACTAAAAATGATTTTACACAAAAAGTGCTCAAAATGCACAGAATAAGTATGTCTGGTGTGTTTTAACAAGAACTGGAGTATGTAAGAAAAGAAAAGATTTAAACTTGTTTTCATTATTCAGTTTTGGTTGCAAGTATGGTTATGATTATAAAAAATAAAGTAAACTAGCCAGAAAATATAGAAATATCTTTATACTGCAAGGCTATATATATATATATATATATAATGTATGTATGTGTGTGTGTATTTCCCACACCAGGAGTAATTTATATAGTTCTATTTTATAGTGATTATCTGTTAAAACAAATTCTATATTCTATGCAAAATGTAAAATATTCTATTAAAGAAAAGATAGAAAATAAATATTTGTGTGTGCTGTAAAGTGGTTAGAAAAAATGAAATCGGAATCGGCTAAAATCGGTATCGGCAGGTCAAACTCAATGAAAAATCGGAAATCGGAATCGGCCTAGAAAATTGTAATCGGTGCATCTCTACCAAAAAGACTACACTCTCTGATCAGGGGTGGGATTTTGAGATCCATTTGATCAAGGAGATGTTGGCTATGTTGGGGGTAAAGAAATCCCGCACTTCTCCGTGCCACCCACAAGGGGATCCACAACTAGAGAGGTTTAACAGGACACTTCTCAATATGCTTGGCACATTGAATGCACAACAAAAATCAAGGTGGAGCCAGGATATTGCCCAGTTAGTTCATTCGTACAATTCTACCCAAAATGATGCGACCGGGTATACGCCATACTTCCTCATGTTTGGAAGAGAGCCTAAGTTACCGGTGGATGTGTGTCTCGGGGTTCGGTCTGATGAAGATTCACCAGTTTCCTACGGGAAATATGTAGAGAGAATGAGGCAACAATTAAAGGAAGTCTAACTTGCCTGTCTATAAGTTGGTTCCAGTGAGTGGCAATGGGCCCAAAAAGGTTCTACATAGAAACCATATCTTGCCCTTGAAATCACAAGTGAAAGTGAGTTCTGAAAGTGAAAACCCGAGCCCTTTACCCGTTCGTAAGACCAGAAAGAGACGAAGTGAGAATGAAAAGCCCATGTCCGAGCCTGTTAACCTTGTGCAGAGAGATTTTTCATTATCTGATTCAGAGTCAGAATATGATTATGGGCCCCTTATGTGCTTTGATTCTAACTCTCTGGAGATTGAACATCATGGTCAGGACCAGCAAGATAAGGGTGTTGTTGTGCCTCATGTCTCTGATTTCCCCAGAGTGGAGGAGGTGGGTCAACTGTTGGGAGATCAAGTTGAGACTTTAGATGATGGAAATGTTTACACACAAATAGTAGGTGGTGAAGGTACAAGTGAACAGCAGTTTGTACATACCGATAACCTGCCTGAGTTCATTGATCCTGTGACTTCAGTGGTAGAACCGTCTAATGTGCTTGATAATTCTCAGGTGAGGAGATCTGGGAGGCAAAGAAAAACCCCTGAGAGGTTTACTTATCCTGAGCTGGGAAGACCTGTTAAAGAGAAAATGGTTGCTTCTCATTGCTGTGGGGTTGTTGGTCATGGAACTAAGTCTTTATGTTTTTGTGAACATGGTCAAAACAAACATGTGTGGTGGTGTAATTCTCAAGCATTGTGTAATATGTGCAAGAGAAATTCAAAGGCTTTTCCTTGCTCAGTCCCAAGAGTGTAAACCTAGAATTACTCATTTTCTTGCAAGGTTTGAGAATACTTAATTATTTTCTTTCCCCCTTTGTGTGTTCCTCTTAAGTCCAGACATGGGGGCATGCTGGAATTTGGTGGGGGGAGGATGTAACCCTGTGAATATTTGTACACATTTATTTTAATTTGTTGATTTTATTTTATTTTTATTTATTTTTTGAATACATGGGAATTTGGATATTGTCATGTAAAGGTAGGGGGGAGTGAAGGGAAATGTAAATTAATACTATTAAGTATTTGAGGTGATTGACTCTTGTATGGGGATGCTAGTTTCTCAAGAGAGAGTTCAAATGTTAATTTCCTTTGTTTTCTCAGAGAGTAGCACTCTCTTCCAGTTTTTCTAGTCTTACAGGTGCGACCTAAGAGATAAGAATTAAACAAGCTAGAGTACTACCAACATTTTTTATAGATCGTAGCCTAATAGGATGTTGTGTCAAATGCCGCAGTTAAATCAATAAATTAGTATAGTTAGAAGTCATGAGTCAGCTGCTATCAATAAATCATTCGAAATCTTGACACGGGCAGTCTTTGTACTATGAAATAAGCCATAAGTCCATGCTGACAGCTCGGTAATTCTCATATTTGCCCAGAGAACTAGGACAATAGATTCCAGGGGGGAAATAGAACCACAAGCAAATGTACAGAAAGAGCAGGCTAACTTGCAAATCCAAGGCTGCGTTTACACTGCAAGTCTTAATGCACAGATCCAATCTTTTGACCATATCCAATTTTTTGGCACGCCTGTTTACATTCACTTTAGACACGACTGGTATCCGATATTTGTGTTTACATTAATTCCCGCCCAAAATGTTGCCATTATGGACAAGAAAACAGCTGTCATGGATGTTTTACAGCGCAAAATCTGACCGGATATATACAGGAAAATAGCAGTAATTTTCGGTGTCATTTTATCCAGTGCCGTCGCAGGTGGGGTGCGAGGCCCTGTGCGAACTTGAAATGCGAGGCCCTGCTCTTTGATGTGGATGCTCAATTGTGCATGAATAAAGGTCATACGGACGTAGCTGTTGTAGTTCTATTGCACGCATAATCTCGCACACACACACACACACGCCGTTGGTGGTGCGCTCAAAGTCATCTGTCAGTTGTGCAGTTACCCAAAATCTCCTGAATGAAGTTAAAACCCATCATGTCACTGATATGTGTTTTTTAAATCAAGTGATCAAAGAGCTCGTTGCCGCTGCGATCAGTGGCGCGGATACAGTGTTTTCTCGTGTGGCTCGCGCACACGCCGCACTTTCACTCGGACGCGCGCTTCAATCCGTTCCGTTGCGGATAATAATGTTGCATTATCGAACGTTGTGTCATCGTGGATATTGTACTATTGTATTGCTAAATCCCACGACCACTATGTCGGTCTGAGACAGCGAGACCTAGACAAGACCGAGAGGTCCGAGACCAAGACAAGACCAAAGACCGTCAAGGCCGTGACAAGACCGAGACCACGTAAAAGTGGTCTCGAGACCGGTCTCGAGACATACATCACTAGCGTGTGCGCGAGCCACACGAGAAAACACTGTATCCACGCCACTGATCGCAGCGGCAACGAGCACTTTGATCACTTGATTTAAAAAACACATTTCAGCGCTAGATCGTCTCTTATTTAAAAAACGAACGAAATGAATGCTCTGCCAGTTAACTGGAGATGTTTTATTTGTAGAATTGTTACATTTGAGATGTTGTAACAACAATGCCTCTAGTTTAGGGAATTTATTAGCTCAAATGAGAGGTTATATTCATAAGATATGAATATGCATATGCCGTTTACATAAATTAAATTATTCCAAAAAGGGAATAGGTCAGACCTCAACGTATATCAATAATTTCCACGATTACTCGTAGAATTTACTGATATAAGTAGATAGAATTATATTTTAATTGGGGGAAATTTAGATAGAGGTTAATTCTCATTTATCATACAACCATCCGTCCGGCAGATCGGATGCACGATTTCTGAACAGAAACCTATTGTCTTCAACACGACAAATAATTTTCCTGTGGCCACAAAGGAATGATTATTTTCGTGTCTTAGACAACTTAGATTGTTTAATAGTAAAATAAAGGGTAGAGCTGGTAGGCAATCACACTTTCAGGGATTTCAGTAATGAAACAATATGAGACAGATTCAATTCACAAAGATTATAGGATTTTAATCAAACAACTAAGATTACAGGTACTATTTCAATCACGCAAGAGTAAATATGCATAACAAACAAATAATATAAACGATCGCAAATAAGACATAAAATAAAACAAAATATATGAGAGGGAAAGAGAAAATGAGAGAGGGAAAAAGAGAGAGTTTAAATGAGAGAGTTTTGGTGTGTGTGTAAGATGGTAGCGTGAAAAGGGAGGTGTGTGTGGTTTTTAGAGCACGTGCGTATGTTTTCCTAGGAACGCGTGCGTGTATGTGTGTGCGTGTGGGTTTGAGAGCACGTGTGGGTGTAAGGGTGTGTGTGTGAGGATAAGTGTGTGCGTAAAGAATGAGTGAGAGATTTAGAGAAAGGCAAAGACAGTCTACAACATTCCTTCACACCGAGACCCCAACAGTTTCTAGTAATTAATTATTAGACAACTTAAACAGCATTTCTTTCGGATTGCGAATTTAAGAATGTAATCGTGTACTTTACTTGTTCTTGCTTATTTGGGCCCTCGTTTCGTGAGCCGGTTGTGTACCAAAGGAGCCTGGAACACGTGGTCTGATGCGTCGTCAAGGCAGAGGTTGTTGCGATGGTAACTGTTGCGTTGTTGCGATGCGTTCAACTTAGCCAAAGATGATTTAGCCTTAAGTTGGTTTCGTTGGTTGGTAAGAAATTATCAAACTGAGACAAACTATCAAGAAAAGAAAGACTTAGAATAGAAAACGAAAATAAAAGCAAACGAAGGTTTCTTGGAAGAAGGAAGGAGGCGGGTCTCTCTCTCTCTCTGGCGAACTGCTACGAGAAAGAGAGGACGCGCCGTGTTTTGAAGGAGCTAAGCCTCCGCCTTCTGGCGTACGTGATCCAATCGTCTGTTACGACGTGTTGTTGCCACCTCCTTACATTTCGCAGAGCTATACGCCCCTTCCGATTATGTATTAAACTAATAAATTCGGTTATAACCCTTGATAGCCCGGGATTAATGAAAGAAAGCATAATTTTATACATTTAGTTAAGGATTCAACACCGTAGGTTCTTCCTGAACCCAATGGTACCGCGAGTGATGATTCTGTGATCTGAGGATACATAGATACATGATTTCTCGTGATTACAGGCGCATCACATTAATTACATCCCAATAAAGCTTCATAGGTATATCAGCGTGGTTACAGGGATCATACACACATCAAGAAATATATTTTAAACATTTTACAAGGTAACTTTGATCACATGTGGTTTAGGGTTTGTGAGAGTCTCTGTGTGAGTGTGTGTCGACACAGGCTGAGAGTTCACAACCGCGCGCTGAACTTCTGTCCTCGAGCCGCGGGGGTGAGAGGCTATGTGTGTGCGTTTTTAGAAATTATGCAATTAACATGGTTTGGACATTTGTTCGGATAAAGTCTTGTTGTTCTGAGGTGTAAATCAGTGTCTAAGAGATCCCTAGGGGGTTCTTTCGAGATCGCTCTATTGGTCAGCGGATGTTCGCCAAGCAGTAAAACAGAAGGTTTTTGTTGATTCAGAAGTAAGAGATCTGTGTTTTCCGATAGGCAGTCAATGATTTACGCCGTTTGTCGGCGTCATTTGGTCTGCACGTCCTGCGCAGCGGAATCTTGAGACAAAAGAGGTGTTTGTAAATGGGGATTCCAGTAAGTTGATTAGGTCCTAGACTAGAGAGGGGGTTTGATCACAGGGTAATCTCAGTAATTTAATCATATAGAGAGAGAGCTGACAATCTGACCATCTTCTTTGCGTTACAATGTTTTAAAAAGTGGTGGGGACAAAAAAAACAAA
Source organism: Leuciscus leuciscus (assembly GCF_965113295.1). Lineage (NCBI taxonomy): Eukaryota > Metazoa > Chordata > Actinopteri > Cypriniformes > Leuciscidae > Leuciscus > Leuciscus leuciscus. The sequence goes on along the minus strand of NC_138728.1, from coordinate 26,261,028 downwards.
CAAAAAAACAGCAGGATTGCGAGGCCTCTTAGTGGCGCGAGGCCCTGTGCGGTTGCACAGTTCGCACAGTCTATGCGACGGATCTGATTTTATCTACAGCTCGTTAGATCTAGAATTCTGAAGCTGAAATAAAGTAGCGAATTAACGAGAGAGAGAGAGAGAGAGAGTAATAGTAAAGCTTGTTGGTTTAATTACAGAAAAGTTATCACCTCATTATCGATATCGGATATGTATCTGATTTAAAACCACTTTTGGAAGTGGCTCAGATCGGAATGCGAAAAAATTGGATCTCGTGCTGATTTTTGTGTTTACACGTTTACAAGAGAATTCTGAGAATTCTGTTAGATGCGAGTAAAAAATCTGATTTTTTTTTTTGTTGTTGAAATATCAATATATTTGTTCAATGCACATAGATATAAAATGGTACAGAGAGCTTGAGTCTCTTTTTTTCGAGATGAGGAAGTATCTGGTGTAAAAGCCATTGTGGCTTTGCTTGGATGGAATCACTGTTATTGCTCTTTTGTTCGGCAGAGGAAATTTCTTCCTGGATACCATGCGTTAATTTTCCCTGTATTTGAAAATGAATTATCCCTCTTGAATTGTGGGGGTGTAAGTGGCAAATTGCAGTCTCTCCAATTGTATATTTGAAGTGTTCTGGCACCATTTCGTCGCCTTATCACCTGAGTAGGATGAAGAGCTGAAGACTTATAGTAAAATAAGTCAAACTCTTCTGACTTCATTGCTTCAGTCAGCTCTTCATCCTACTCAGGTGATAAGGCGACGACAGTCTTAAGGAGTTACGTGATACAGACCACAAATGTGTTCCCAACTCAGCCACAAAATGGTGCCAGAACACTTGTTTTTAGGGATGCACCGATCCACATTTTTTCACTTCCGATCCGATCCCGATACCTGAATTTGGATATCGGCCGATACCGATACTATTCCGATACCAGAGCTGTGTTTGCTTTAATATTATTATTATCATTATTGTTTATTTTATATGATGCTGAAATAAACTCCTCTCAACAGGCAAGTATGATATGTAGGCCTACATATTTATGCATGTATGGTAAGTATAAGGTCAGAAAAGGAAGTCAGAAAAACAGTAAATCCGCTTAACTCTGCCTCTAGCTCATAAATGCCAGAGGAGAACTGGCCCCCGACTGAGCCTGGGTTCTCCCAAGGTTTTTTTTTCTCCATTAGGTCACCTGATGGAGTTTTAGGACACCATTAGGTCACTTGATGAAGTTTTTCGGTTCCTTGCCACTGTTGCCTTTGGCTTGCTCAGTTGGGGATATTTTGGGGATATTTAATTTTATTTTATCAATCAATAAATTCCTCTTGAAACAAACTTTGTTGTATTATTTTAATTTAATACTGTGAAGCTGCTTTGATACAATCTGTATTGTGAAAAGCGCTATACAAATAAACTTGACTTGACTTGACTTAACAGGAAAAATCCCATTCTGAAAACAAATATGCAAGTGTAGGTCATGTCAATATTTATTACATTCCCAAAATGTCAAATACTTGAGTCTTGAAATATAAGAAAAGTGCAAGTGTAAACATCTTACACACACACACTATCTAAAGGGTGATCCTCGCTCCGATGCTGTAACTCTCTCGATGAATGCTCGATCAACATCAGCCATGTTGCAAACAGACAAGCGGATTTCGCCTCAGACGCGCGTCAATTTTCGCTTCAAACTTTTGCTTTTTACGAGCGTCAATTTCGCTCTGGGCGCGCAAATGGATTCAAAATATTCAAGCGTCCAACTAGACGCGGCAGACGCGAATTTGACGCGCTATTCGCGTTTGGTGTGAACGCACAGTAACGTGGTGCTTTTTTAAAGGAGTCATGACCTGTAATTTTCACTTTTCCACGAGACAAAATGTATGTTATGATTGCCTAACGATTATACACTGGCCGGGAAGCCGATATTTAAAAGTGAAGCGTTTGTTTACCCCTGGGTTCGTCAACCAGCCCACGTGCACGCGCACTCAAATACGTGATGTTCAAGTCAGCGCAGGATTTACCATATATGGACACCGCAGACCTATGCTGCAGGAAGCCCGTCCTGATATGGACACCGCAGACCTATGCTGCAGGAAGCCCGCCCTGCCCCTCTCCCCCTCATATTCAGTACGCACTCGACCGTGAAAGATGCAGAAACGTGGTGCACACGTGAGTTGCTCTGTTGTTGACTGCCAGAATCAACATGGAAATGTTTTTTCTCTCCCAAGAACGGACCAAGCTATCAGGGACCAGTGGGTTAAATTCATTTTTAATGACGCGGTTCCTACAACCCTTCCCACTGGCTTAGGTGTCTGTGCTAAACATTTTACAAAAATTGCGTTGCAATGATAAGATCTTTATTCACGCGATCAACAGACTGTCTGTCTTCTGCTCAGTCAGTGCTCATCATGCTGCAACCTTTCATGTGATGGAATATATTTAAATATAATGCTTTAAACGATACTTTTCACGATTTGTTAATCTCGATAGCTGTAGTAGTAAAAACGTAGTAAAAGTTTTCGAGAGAGTTCATGAACTTCATCTAATACTACTAGCTATTTCATATGCAAGCATGTCAGCCAATCACAGCAGTGGGCGTTTGCACTGCAGTCTCACAGCAGACACGCCCCTTAAAACAGAGCGTTCAAATCTGAGGCTGAAATCAGGCTTGGAAAAATGGCTTTTATTTATAAATTATGACAATTTTTGATGTAAAAATCATACTATCATTATAAGGGCACCCCAGGCAACATTATAAAATAATAAAACAATCCGGTTCATGACTCCTTTAAATGTTTGATTGCATTCGTTGTGTTGTACGACGCGAGGGAGCTTCAACGAGCTCTGAATTACGGCTTTGCAAACATTGCATTTTGCTATCTTGCTCTGCGGTGTTTCCAGTGTGAAGTATTTCCACACAGCGGCCGCAAACTGCGGAATGGATTTCCTGAGCGGTGGCGTGTCTCATAACTCTGTGTCTCATTGAGCCGCACCTCCGTTCAGGAAATCCATTCCGCAGTTTGCAGCCAGCTAGCAGACTAGCCGGCGGGAATCACTTTTGGAGTCATTTCAGCAGACAACGTTAAAGCGCAGATATGACTCAAGGATATCGGATATCTCCGCAGGTTGGATCGGGAAAATCCTATACGTGAATTACGCTGGTATCGGTCCCGATACCGATACTGGATCGGATCGGCCCCATCCCTACTTGTTTTATATGCAAAGATTTCAGGCTTAAAATCAGGGTAGAAAATCCATCCAACAATCCATACATCCACACATAAACACCAAAGATATCTGCCAGGCCAGCCTTCTAAAGCTGGCAAGAAGCAGGCATGCTAATGGAACAGTTCACAGAACACGTCCGGCTGACGATGAATATGGTGACGTGAGATGAGACTATTTTCACGGTAGTTTAAGAGAGTGAATCGAGCAGAGGACTGCTCTGTTGTTGCTTTTCATTTACTTTTTCAGGACCATAAAACTTTTTGGTCACATTTTTTTGCGACCCTGCTGACCCAATGAGCATTTCATTGTCCGATGTTCACGCCTTAATTTGGAATATTCTATAGGTTTGCATCCTTTGCAATTCATACATTTCATAATTTTTACCTTTTTTTTTGTGTGTGTGTGTGTGTGTGTGTGTGTGTGTGTGTGTTAGTTAAAGGAGCCGTATGTAAGATTGTGGCCAAAACTGGTACTGCAATCACTTTCAAATAACTGTAGAGTGGTGTATCCCCTCCCCCTCCCCCCTGACTCGAGGTTGCCAGATAGGCTGCAGGATCCAGCAGGAACGTAGGCTGCTACGTAGCTCTGGTAACTAGAGCAGAGCTGGCAACCCCGATGCCGTAACACTACTGACTTCGTGATTGGTAGATAGGTGGAGGGTGGCGCTTCAGGCCAAAACACAAGATGACAACATCAACATCAGTTGAGGGCTGCAACTTCACTTTTTAAATGACAATATCCTGGCCGGACTACTGTTGTCAATGATATAAGTATTTGAAATGAACATGATTTCTTAATGTCTAGTGACATATCAGGGCCATTTTATGATTAATTGAAATACATTTCTTACATACAGCTCCTTTAAATATCTCTTTTGACCCATATATAGACAAAAAACTGCCAGATCTGAATATAAGGTGTTTTTACTTTAAGCCACACGTTCCCTCATCAACAATTACATATAACTTATAAGTGGCTATATACAATCGTAATAGTAATTATTAAGATTGATGCGGTTTGGAATTGGTAAAAATGCTTGGAAGAATATCGATTTGCCGAATAATTATACAAACACTGTAATGTCAAGCCCAAATTAGTTCCAGGAACTACAGACAGTTCATGCAGTGGAACAAGGCTTTGATCAAATGAAAAATCCAGTCCTTGAAATGAAAGGCTGAGCCACGATCAAAGCCGTTGTAAAATACTATATAAATAAACACACACCTATCACCTCATTACATCAATAAATTATAACATTTGTGTTGCCGTTTATTTAGTGAAACCTTGCAAAGTATATGTTGTAACCAATATGTTAAATCTGTAAATGGGTTACAGTGATTTCTTTCGAACAGCAAAGGGGATTTTAGGCATTGCTCCTCGTTTTGCCTAACAACGCCCCTCAGCTGTTCTAGAATTACTGTAAACCACGGCATATATGGGCTTATTGCTTTAATATATCATAAGGAAATTACTGAGAAACTGTTTGCTGTGTTGTGTTATGTAGGCTTGTATTTGTCCACAAGACTCTCAAGAAGGTCTGATCTTCCATTACTGGGCACTGTTTGATGGTCATGCTGGTTCAGGAGCAGCAGTGATGGCTTCTAGACTTCTACACCAACACATTGTGGAGCAGCTCCAAGGTGTACTGGAGGTCCTATCTAACCTGGCATCTCTTCCGCCAACTGTATTGGGTGATGAACCCAACCACCAGCCATCCCCATGCACACATCGGGCCCTCAACAGGGCTGCATCCCTACATGGGGCCACTGGTGCACCTGGCTCCCCCTGCACCCCTCCAACACGGTTCTTTGTGGAGAAGAAGATCCATCATGAAAGCCTTGTAATTGGTGCCTTGGAGAATGCCTTCAAGATTATGGTGAGGTCCAACTCTGTGTAGTTTCCACAAAATTACTTGATGTGGTTTGAGTTACGTGAGTTAGACAGAACAGAGTTTTCCAGTTCCAATGGTATTAGATAGGAGAGAATGAAATAGCTGTATAAAATTAATCTTAATGTATTTATTTATACTAGGTGCAAATAGCCGCCTTGTTGGCAGAGGCACCATTGTATGACTAAGCCAGACAAAATTACAAAAGAAACATATCAGATAACAGGAGCAGTGGCATGGTGGTGCCTTTTTCCGAACTCCTTGTTTAACAAGTATTTAATAGGCCTATAATTGGATTTGGTATTGGGCTTTAGGAATAGGTACAAGTAATGTCCCAGTGAGGCAGCTTCCATTTCTGATTTTATAAATATAAACGCATATACTGAAAATGTTGTATACTGTTTTATAATATGCTACAATACACGAAGACGCAAATAGTATCTGTCACTATTTGCAATAAGTACAAAATAGGATCACACATCTTTGGCTGTTTGCACTTAGTGTAAATAGTTTTTAACACTGTGCACTTGGTGCAAAGAAAATTCGATAACACTTTACTTAAAATCTTTATATATATAATGCATCCTAAAAATATTATCAATGCATTAATTATGCTTTGTAATGCACCTTACAATGCATCGTATGGTCTCATGAATAATTGTAAGCACAGTTATAATACATTAATGCTTATCTATTTATTGTTACACCTTTAGAAAGTATAATACATGACAAACAACCAATTTCAGATATAACAAGGAATTATGCAAATATTAAAATGAATTTTAACTTTGATTGCATTTATTTATTAAAATAGAATGCATTATAACATACATTATGAATACATTTATAGTGCATTATACATAAATGGGCGGTTTCCTGGACAGGGTTTAAATTAAGACAGGAGTTGGCCTTAATCGAGAATAGTTCATCGTGGTAAAAAAAAATCGATTTCTGAAACAGATAAAAAACATCTGAACTAAAATAAACAAGATTAATTTAAAACAAACTGTGCTAATCTGATTTAGCACAATCTGTAAAACATGGAATGATCCAAGAAAAGCTTCAAATTGCAAGGAACAAAGATGATCCAAGTTTTCCTTGGCAATGGCAGCAGAAAAAAAGTCTGCTATCAAAAAAACTTTACAGAACAAGACAAAGAAAAACAGCACACATCAGCGGTGGAATCAAAGAAAAAGAATGCAAATGAACATACATATACAAAAACAATACATGAACTTTACTTTACTGTTTTGTGAAATGTGGGTTGACATTACAGTAGTCAGAGAGGTTTAAGACTGGCAGAGGAACTGCAAATAAAGATACTGACCAGTTGGATGAATTACTGACCGGAGTAATAGAGAGCCAATCTTTGGAGAACATACCAGATGATGACCATGGTCTCCTAGAGGAAGACTAGAGCTTCTTCGGGACGAAATTAAGGCCCAAAGTAAACCTATCAGGAGATGTGTATGTGTGTATATATATATATATATATATATATATATATATATATATAAAGGGCCATTTTAAGACTATGCTTAACCTCTGTCTGGGAGCAAAAAATTTAATTACAACTCACTCACTCATAAAATAAACAACTCACTAAACGACCTGATCATGTCCGAATCGAACTTGAACTTCAAATTACTTCATTTTTAATTGCTGAACACATGCCGACGTACTTCTGGCTAATGTAGTTCTCTTACGAGAGGTCTCTCGTACTGCGTAAGATATCTTACGCTAGGGGAAAATCCTTTTCCGCGAGATATTGAAGCCAAAAATTATCCTTAATTTTGTAATAATGCAAAACGCGTTGCAGCAGCAATGCAGACATAGGCGAGACAGCTCGCGCGCCTATTGGCTGCTCTGCGGCAACTGCAGCAGCCTATCGAGCGAGGCCTGGCGTGACGTCAGACCCAATCAGGGCACTTCGCGCCCGCTGCGTCACGTCCCGCCGAAATGGGCGTGGTCTAGGCCTATAAATATCGCTCGCAGGCAGCTATTATCTGATTTTTCATCCTTCAAGCGAAGCACACGCATCGCTGGAGCTGGATTAGAAGCCGCGCCGTCGAGAGAGAGCACCTTCAGCGGGACGAGTCACTGAAGTCGCTGGCCGCGCCGCCTTCCTGCCTTCCTGCTGCGCTTACCGGCGCTTATATCCTTCTCTTTATTGCACTGTATTTCTGTGTGTGTGTGTCGCCGCCGCTTCCCCGGCTTCTTCTGTTTCGCTTCCTGACGGACAGCGGCCGCCGTCTGCCGCCGCTTCCGTTGATATCGCGGATGAGGAAGCCCTGCTGGGAGAGGATGATTCCTGCTCTATCCTGGCGTCAGGCAGTGAGGATTGGGCGGGCTCTGAGGACCCCGCGCCCCCTGCCCGCACTTCGTCAGGCAAGAGAGCTTCCATCGAGACGGAACTCATGCGAGTACTCGCACAGGCCGCGGTGAGCCTCGGCCTCGAATGGTCTTCGCCTGAGCAGCCCGCTCACAACCGGCTGGATGGATTTTTCCTGCCTGGGGAGCGCGCTTCACCTGTGTCCAGACCGGCGCCTTTTCTTCCTGAGTTACACGAAGAAGTCGCCAAGTCCTGGAGCGCCCCCTATTCTGCTAGAGTGCGTCCTGCTGTTTCTTTGGCATTCTCCGCCGTTGACGATGCCAAGAACAAAGGATACCTCTCGCTGCCGCCGGTTGAAGAGGCGATAGCGGCCCACTTATGCCCGCCCTCCGCTGGACGGCGCGCTAAGCCGGCCCTACCCTCTAAAGCTTGCCGCACGACGTCGAGCTTGCTCCACCGCGCTTTCTCCGCCGCCGGGCAAGCTGCGTCAGCGTTGCACACCATGGCAACGCTCCAGATCTTCCAGGCCGATCTCCTCCGTAAGCTGGATGAGGAAGGACCTGACGCGATCTGCGTGCCGGACTTAAGGAGTGCCACGGACCTCGCTCTTCGTGCTACTAAGTCCGCAGCGCAAGCCATTGGACGGACTATGGCTTCTCTCACCGTGTCTGAGAGACATCTATGGCTGACGCTCTCGGAAATGGCCGAGTCTGAGCGCACCGCGTTCCTCGACGCCCCGCTTTCCGCCACAGGCCTCTTCGGATCCTCCGTCAAAGATTTCGCGGAGAGATTCGCAGAGGTACAGAAAGCGTCTCAGGCTATGAAGCACTTCCTCCCGAAGCGCTCCAGCTCTGCAGCAGACCGTGCGAAACCGTCTGCTCAGAGCTCACAGCCACAGCCACCGTCCACTGCCTCCACTTCACAGCGCCGCCAGGCCAGAAGCGCGAGACCGCGCTCCCGCTCATCCGGTCGCCGCCCCGCAGGACGCGGCTCGCGACCTAAGGTTACGGTGAAGCCCGAGGCCCCGAAGTCGTCCTAGCACAGCTAGGAAAACGACGGTGTTCCAGTCCCGCTGCGGCCGGACTCACACCAAAGCTATTCGCTCGTCCAGTTCCAGAAAATGTGACTGTTCCAGTGTTTTCTGCAGCCAACAAGTCGGTTCTGTCACCCGCTTGCCTGCACACAAATGCCGTTTTCACGGCTACCCAGATAAATCCCCAAAAGAGCGTATTTTCTGGTGTCCCGGCCACGGCCGATGGTGTTTCGTGTGTAGTAAGAATGCCCACTGCCCAGTGCCCATCCCTACACATAAGCACAGCCTGTCACACAGGGCTCGCGCACATAAAACCGACTCAGGTCGGTTGCGCTTCAAACATGGTGAATGTGCCCACTACCCAGTGCCCACTAACACCACGTTATGCATGTCTCACGGTTTCTGTAAAAACGAAACCAACGTGCACTCGCTTCACGCAAGCGAACGATGTTTTCGGTGTGATAAATGTGCCCGCTGTCCCGCGCCCACATTCACACATAGACATGACAGTTCCCACGGGAACCGCCCAGCCCTCCCCCTCGCGGTTAACCACCGTAGAGGAGTCGAGCGCGGGCAATCTGCCCGCTGTCATCAGCGCGCCCCATGCCTCAAATGTCACGAGCGACACGCTTGTGTTACAGCACACAGAAGCTTCTCCATCGCCGAGCGAGCGGAGCGCGCTTCGTATTCGACCCCTAGCTATCCATGCAGACGCATGGGCAAAGCTACCCGGGGTTTCGAAGTGGGTGCTGAACATTATAAAAAGAGGCTATTCGCTGCAGTTTCGCCGACGCCCTCGCCGCTATGTGGCGCGCGTCGAGACCACGGTAAAAACAGAAGTAGCACATCTACTTCGAGCCGAAGTGACGAAACTATTGAGAAAAGGGGCCATAGAACCTCTCTCTCAAGATCAGAGCGAGGGAGGGCTATACAGCAGATACTTCCTGGTACCGAAAAAAGACGGGGGTCTCAGACCCATACTAGATCTAAGGCAACTGAACAAAGTGCTTGTGAAGCGACAGTTCAGGATGCTCACGACCAGGCAAATCCTTGTGCAGATTCGCCAAGGAGATTGGTTTGTGTCAATAGATCTGAAAGACGCGTATTTTCAAATACAGATAGCGTCACGTCACAGGCGATTTTTGAGATTCGCCTTCGAGGGCCAGGCATATCAGTACACAGTCCTGCCGTTCGGTTTGTCCCTAGCACCCCGTACATTTACGAAGTGCATGGACGCGGCGCTCGCACCCCTCAGAATGAGAGGCATGCGAGTGCTGAATTATTTGGACGATTGGCTGATTCTAGCGCAATCTCGCGCAGTGCTCATAGAACACACGACCATTTTACTCGATCACCTCGAGGATTTGGGTCTGAGTGTCAATTGGGCGAAGAGCTCCCTGTCACCCAGTCAGAAAATATCTTTCCTGGGCACAGAACTGGACTCACTATCCATGATAGCGCGACTATCACAACAGCGCGCGGTAGACATTCGACGCACAGCGAACTCTTTTCGCTGCGGCGCGTCTGTCCCGCTCAAAAGATTTCAGAAGATGCTAGGTCTCATGGCCTCAGCATCGTCAGTACTCCAGCTGGGTCTGCTCCGCATGCGCCCGCTGCAGTTTTGGCTGAAAGCGCGAGTCCCACGCGAAGCGTGGGCACCCGCTTTGCTTCGCCTCAGGGTCAATCAGAAATGCGTTACAGCTCTGAAACCCTGGAAAGCGAACGACTGGTACCAATCAGGTGTAAGCCTGGGGACTTCCTCGAGGGTGAAAGTGGTGTCCACGGACGCGTCCACCTCGGGATGGGGAGCGCTGCTCGAGGGCAGACCGTTCTTCGGCCAGTGGTCAGAACGGGAGAAGCTCCTGCACATAAACTGCCTCGAAATGCTGGCAGTAGACAACGCGCTGACGCGCTTTTGTCCCCAAATAAAAGGTCACCACGTCTTGGTCCGTTCGGACAACATGTCTGTGGTATCCTACATAAATCGCCAGGGCGGCATCAGATCCGAGAAACTGTACAGGCTGGCAGAACGCCTCCTGGTATGGGCTCAGTGCAACCTGCGCTCGCTCAGAGCAGCGCACGTGCCAGGGATCATGAATATAGGACCAGACAGACTGTCCAGGAACAATGTTCCGGCAGGCGAATGGTCCCTACACCCACAGACAGTCCAACTGCTGTGGAAGAAATTCGGCAGAGCGGAAGTGGACCTGTTTGCGTCTCAAGAAAACGCTCACTGTCAAGAATTTTTCTCCAAGAGCAGGAGCGCGCTGTCCCATGTGTGGCCCCGCCGCCCGCTCTATGCTTTTCCCCCGTCTCTCTCCTGCCTCAGGTGATAGAACGGATCAGGGAAGAAGGATGCTCAGTACTGCTGGTAGCACCGTTCTGGAAAAACCAACCTTGGTTCCCAGCCGTGATGCAGTTAGCAAGTACTGCCCCGTGGCCAGTACCAGTGAGGAGAGATCTCCTCTCACAGGCCCGCGGCTCGATCTGGCATCCTCACCCGGATCTATGGTCCCTTCATGTCTGGGCCATCAACGGGTACATGTTGGACTCCCTAAAGGAGTATTAAACACGATCACGCAGGCTAGAGCTCCGTCTACAAGACGACTCTATTCTTCGAAATGGTCAGTGTTTTCGGGCTGGTGCACAGCCCGTGGTGTGTCACCCACAAATTGTGATGTGACGGAGGTGCTTTCCTTCCTACAAGAGCTGTTGGATGGGGGCAGGGCCCCCTCCACGCTCAAAGTTTATGTGGCGGCTATAGCAGCGTTCTCAGAAACAACGCTTGGTCAGTCAATAGGAAGGAACGATTTAGTCATCCGCTTCCTTAAAGGAGCTAAGAGACTGAATCCTCCCAGACCTCCCTCAGTCCCCGTATGGGACCTTTCTACGGTTCTGGAAGCCATGAAAGGTGCGCCATTTGAGCCTTTACAGTCAATCGATTTGAAACACCTGTCTTTCAAAACGGTGTTTTTGCTGGCTCTCGCTTCGGTGAAGCGCATAGGGGATCTGCACGCGCTCTCTGTGAGCGCGGCGTGCATGGAGTTTGGGCCCAATGACTCAAAAGTTATACTCAAACCTAAGCACGGTTATGTTCCAAAATCCCTCAACACACCGTTTAGGGCGCAGATTATCTCTCTGTCAGCCCTACCGGTCCCTGATGAGGAAAGAGACGCGAGCCTCCTTTGCCCAGTCAGGGCATTACGAGCTTATGTGTCTCGCTCGTCTGTTTTCAGACAGACGGAACAGCTCTTTGTTTCGTTTAGCGGACGTTCTAAGGGACTAGCCGCGTCGAAACAGAGCCTATCCAGATGGATAGTTGATGCTATAGCGCTGGCATACGCCTCCAAGGGCATGCAGTGCCCTTTGGGTGTCAGAGCGCATTCCACAAGAGGCATGGCCTCTTCGTGGGCTTGGTCAAGTGGGATTGCCTTGCAAGATATTTGTATGGCGGCAGGCTGGGCCTCCCCGTCTACATTTATAAGGTTTTATAACCTAGAGGTTCCCGCCCTGCAGGCCAGGCTGCTGTCGGTCTAAACTACCAGTATTATCTGACCTGATGCGTTCAGCTCAAAATGCTGCGTTTACTGAGCACAGCTCAATTTTCGACAGTTTAAAGCTGGGCAAACTGTGTAAGACCCACATTTTTTCCCATCAGTTCAGGCCGTACCCCGCCCTGTCTGTATGATGAAATTTGCGTCCCTTCGACGCTACTTTATGTGGAAAAGTGAGGCTGCACCCCTCCTTCTTCCCGGACTCTCTGTGAGTTCACTGAGTGATTGTGCACTATATGTACCCCGGGCTTTCGCCCTTGGGTCTTTGGTGTCAGATCTCAGCATGCACGGCGTTTTACACTGGGTCCCCTAGCGTAAGATATCTTACGCAGTACGAGAGACCTCTCGTAAGAGAACGTACTCGGTTACTAACGTAACCTCGGTTCTCTCTAGAAGAGGGAACGAGTACTGCGTATCTTGCCGTGCATGCACACGCTCTGGTTGCTTCGATGATGAAAAACCAGATAATAGCTGCCTGCGAGCGATATTTATAGGCCTAGACCACGCCCGTTTCGGCGGGACGTGACGCAGCGGGCGCGAAGTGCCCTGATTGGGTCTGACGTCACGCCAGGCCTCGCTCGATAGGCTGCTGCAGTTGCCGCAGAGCAGCCAATAGGCGCGCGAGCTGTCTCGCCTACAGATGGTGGACAACCAGAATGCCTATTACCGCCGCGCCAGCTGCCGCGGCGAAATCACCGCGGCAAAAATAAACCAGCCGCATTTCAAAGTCGTTCCCGAAATGACCGCCAGGTGGCGCAAAGGGACATTGTGCAAAACAGCAGCAATTGCCGTATTTAAAATGTAAGTGGGTTAAATATAAAACCCTAAGCCTAATAGGCATATTTTTCATATATATATATAGGCCTATTAGACTACAACAGAATAGAACCAAAGATAGAATCAATTTTAGAACTGAAAAAATAGAATCAAAAGTTAAAAATAGAGACGATATTAGGAGCAATGACGCTGAATATTTTTACTATTCTATTGAGGAATTAGATAAATGAAGAGCTCTCGTGAGCGATACAATTGCATAGTAATTTATAGTGATTTTCAAAAGCAGTCCTTAAAAAAAAAAAATACATGGAGTAGTTAGGCATAATTTTTGAGAGATTACGCGGAACGCGTTTTAGTTAAGATCCTGGTTTCAATGCCCTTAATGTATATAGGCTAGGCTACTGCTTTAAAAAAATGTCACAACGCGTTTTGAGATTGTTTTGAATTAAACATTGAAGTTTAAAATGTAGTCTTATGCCACACCAGGCCGAGTGGCGTTACGCATTGTTCAAAAATAAGGTTTTATTCTGGCATGTTGAATTGGCGTTAGAATTTTGTTTTAGATTTATTAGATTTAGATTTTAGATTTCGTTAGATTTATTTTTCTCATAACAGCTAAAATAACTTAATATATGCCTTGTCTTAATATTACCTACTTAGGCCTAATATAGGCAATAGGCATATAATAGCCTATATAATAAATTAGCAAAACTTGGCCACTAAATATTTAATTTTCAGTTATTTTAATTATCACAATTAAAGTTTTCATTTTATTCAATTGAACAAGCGCAACAATCAGCATTTAATCAAATATTCTAAAAGATGTATTATTAATAATAATGTTATTTCAACATAATATTTCGTTTTTTCGACATAATATGTGCGTGCAACAAGCAAGATGTGTATTTGTAAATCCGGTGATGCGTGCAAAATTTTTATCAATAAACTAGTGTTTTCTGACAGTGTCGACTGCAAAGATGAAGTTGACGATCGCCATATTTGTAGTGAACGCACCTAGAGAGAAATGCACATAAAGACATAATCAGAGAGTAGCCTTTTTCTTTTCGTTTTGAATTATTTCGTTTGAAGACATTTCAAGCTTTGTGTATTTGAGGTATTTATCATGTCTGTGTGAGGCATACGCTGAGTTTCGTTAAGTTAGGAGGATGAGATGCATGCAAGTGACCGCGCGGGCGCCTCCATGATTAGTGTCTGTTATATTTGCTTCTCTTACTTATTAAATCCAGCAATTGGTTGATGAAAAATTTATTAAAATTAAGATACAATTTATAGAAAACGAAATTCACTTTAAAGAAAGGTTTTCTACTAAACAAAACTTAATGAAGTGGTCAAAATCATGTCTGACCCACTCCATATCCATCTCTCGATATAATGCATCCTATCTTATACTCGTGCTGTTCACTTTTCATATTCAACATAGATGGAAAAAAATAACATTATAATATTTGAACAAATATGATACTAAATGAGATTATTTAATGTCTACAACAGTATAATAGGCCTATAGACTCTATTTGTACAAATTGCTGCACATTAATTTAATTAAATGAAACCTTGTAACGAATTCACACTGTAGGGTAGACTGTGTACAGTTGAGACACCTTAAATAACTTGCGTTCGCAGCAAGCACAAGTTGTGATTTTTGCTGTGCACTTGCATATTAGTGTCAGCTGGGAAGGAAATATAGAGACCAGACCTCTTGGAACTTTAATTGAATACATAGCGTTGGTAAAGCATACTGAAATTACATCCCTACAAATGTATTAGGCCCTACTGAAAATAAATGTATCGAATTTAAGCAAAGTAGCCTAAATGTTAAGACTGTAAGCCCTTTGCTTTTTTACGTAGCCTATAAAGGATTCTTATAGCCGACTTTGTGTTAATATAATTTGTAGAGAATTTTTTTTAACTCAAACATTAACACTGAAATAAATGAAACTAAATTATTGTAAATTTTTTGGCACACCACGACGAGTGGCGCTATGCATTGTTCTAAAGCCAGGTTTTATTAGTGTTCGACAAACGCGGCGGCGCGTTCATTTGAATGAAGAGCGCTTCTCGCTCGTGTGAGCGAACACACACTGGAACGTTAGGCCATGTCGCAACGAGTGAATCGTGGCAGAGTGGTTGAACTTACGTTACGATCATTTAGATGACACGGGTTCGAATCCCGAACTAACTTGGACTACTGATATTTGTATATTAGCCTATTAATGCATTGTATAGTCTATTTGTCTAGTTCTAAAACATAGTTTTTTGCTTATAGCCTATTTACAAAATAAAATCACCATGCATTTCCATTTTACACTAAGGAACAAATATTATACAATGACTTTACTTCTGTAGCCTATAATAATTCCAATCGTAATTTAAAAAGCAGTTCTGTTAAAAAAAATGTATATAGGCATATAATTATGTATATATGACGTTTAAACGACAAACAATAAAATCAGAACCAGTATTCTGTTGCGTTCATGGTTCCAGTGGCAGTAATGCATCCACGGCTTTTCAAAATGTCACAAAGCGTTTTGAGATTGTTTTGAATGAAATATTGAAGTTAATAATTAAGTGTTTTGGCACACCACGACGAGTGGCAAACTCTTTGTTTTGTTTTGCAAACTCAGCTAGCCTGTGGGGGGTTTGGAGAAGGCAATAGTTGCTTTATCGTGGGGGTGCAGGACAGAGGTGTTAATGTTCCATCTTTCATATGGAGAGTGTCGGAGCCAGCCTGAGCCTGATGAGCAGGCAAAGGCAAAATTCTTTTAAGGATTAATCTCAAAATCTCCAAAAGTCCATATGTAGGCCCTATATCTTATTAAATTATAAATATTGTAGTTTTATTGATTGTATTTAAAGGTTTTCCACACACAATTTCAATTTAGCAGATACAGAGCTCTTTAATTCGCGACCCACCTCCTTTTATTGTAAGGTGAATTCAGCAAGGCATGTTGTATCTTTGAAGGAACAAAAGCTATTTGTTACAGTTTTTTTCTTTCGTGATTTGTGTGGATGACACACAGCGACATATACAGTATTATCAGCTGTATGGTGGTTTTTTACGATGAAATGCTTCATTTCGAGAAAGACCCGGCGCGCGCAGTGAGGGAGACCAAACTTACTAAAAAAATATCCAGCGCGAGAGAGGCAAAAAAACCCGCCTGTTCTTAATTTATGTTGCTTTGAACTTTTTTCGTTTTGTACCGTTTTAATTTTTTAATTTAGCTGCAATTTCTTTGACAATAGAAATTTTAAATGTTGCAAGAATAAGATTTTGTGTTTCTTATTTTGCATCACAAAGGGAATAAACTCTATCGATGCAACCCTGTTTAAATAAATAAACTGTCCCGACACTTTATTCGTACCTTGAAATGTGCGATGGGTTTTCAAACTTAATTAATTTTCTTTTTCTTTTACATTTTCATTGTTTATTTTTTAATTGAAAGCTATACTGTTGAAAGTATTTTTCTGATTTGTTCGATCTGTTTTGAAAAATGTCTTCCGTTGCTATGGCTGGGTATCACTGTCAGTCATCTCAATCTCGTGAATGATTCACACACACAACAAAAATAATTTAGCAGATTAAAGACGAGCTTCATCATCTTCATTTTCTGGTGCGATCGGCTGACGGTCTTCCTTCATCAGATGTGTCGTCTTTGCAGCGGCTCAACTGGAATGTAGCAAATTTATGTTGTAATGTACAATTGATAATTAAACAAGATGATTGACTTTAATAAACAGATGCATATTTAAGCATCAAGAACGGAAAAACATAAACACTGTCGGCTACACTGAGATTCGATCTCAGATCGTTTGAAGCTCCCAGAGGCTATTGTTAATGCATTGACCACATAGCTATCGCCTGAATAGCCTAGGTCTACTATTTTCTCTGTTTTAAAAGTTTGTTATATTCTTTTTATTTTTTTAACATTGACAATTTACTGAAAAAAAACAATATAGTGTAGCAATATTTTAGAACTATCAAATCTCTCTGCATTAATAATAAAAAAGTAGCCCATGTTTGTTCGGGATTTGAAACCGTGTCATCTGAATTATTGAAACGTAAGTTATAGCCTACAACTCGGCCACAAATTTGTTTTGTTTTATTTTGTTTGAAATGTATGTTTACATATTTTGCTTTCGTTAATGTTAACCAATTCTGTTGTAGCATAATAGGCCTATATTTTTTCCCTAAAAGTTGTTTTATTCTCTGCTTTGTTTGTTTATATTTTTACATATTCAATCAGTCTCATTTTTGTTCAAATAATGAAAAAAGTTTTGTTTTTTTTACAAGATCTAGCGCCATTTTTTTTTTTTTTTTTTTTTTTTTTAAATAAACAGATAGGAAACTTACCTTTTAAAATGCCGCAGTTGCTGCTGTTTTGCCCTGTCACTTGCGCCACCCGGTATAGCCTAGTCATTTCGCGAATGACTTTGAAATTCGACTGGTTTATTTTTGCTGCGGCAGTAGGCTAATAGGCATTGTGGTTGATTATTTATTAAAGAATTCAATTGATAATCATAACAACATGTAAGCCTATTTAATTCTGAATATAACAAAGAATGCTTAAACCGACTAACATCGGTTAGTAACAGCGAGTCCTGAAAATGTTTTAATTTTACGGTAAGTTATTTTAATTTATTTCACTGTTATGTTTCAGTTAATAAATCTACAAACACATTAAAATAACATGAAGTAAAGGACAAGTAACCTATTGACATAGCCTTTCTAAATGATAGAAAAACTGGGCACACAATGTTAACGTGTGTCTACTTTGTTTAAATGTAATGAATTTGAATTCGTTTAACCACAATATTTATCTTGAATTTATCTGTGACCTCAGCTCAGATTACTGCCGCGGCAGATTACGTCATAAAGAGAATAAACTGACACTTTTCAAAGTCTGTGATTACAGCGCCACTCAGCGGTAAAAGGCAGCAAATACACATCCCAATTTTGCCGCCGCGGGAACGGCGGCGGTAAAAGTCTCATTCTGGTTGTCCACCATCTGTATGTCTGCATTGCTGCTGCAACGCGTTTTGCATTATTACAAAATTAAGGATAATTTTTGGCTTCAATATCTCGCGGAAAAGGATTTTCCCCTAGCGTAAGATATCTTACGCAGTACTCGTTCCCTCTTCTAGAGAGAACCGAGGTTACGTTAGTAACCGAGTACGTTCTAATGTAGTTGTCACAACAGATGTTGTCAGTTCTTGTTTTGAGCCTTGTTTGTGAAGTTTTTCGGTTCCTGTCATTTTTGAGTTCCTGTTCCCTGTGTTTATTTCCTGTTTCAGTTTGTTTCCATAGTCACGGATTAGTTTCCTTATTAAATCATTATGTCCTTCTGTGTCTAGTTTAGTTGCTCATTTCTAATGTGTATATATAGCCTG
Source organism: Leuciscus leuciscus (assembly GCF_965113295.1). Taxonomy (NCBI): domain Eukaryota; kingdom Metazoa; phylum Chordata; class Actinopteri; order Cypriniformes; family Leuciscidae; genus Leuciscus; species Leuciscus leuciscus. Next base: position 26,242,788 of record NC_138728.1, on the reverse strand, counting down.
TGTTTCTGTTTCTTTGTTTGTCGGTAGTCTTTGTTTTTGCAAAGCTGTGACACTGTTTGTTTCTCTCATATCTGTTCAGATTATCTCATTTTGATTTATTAAAACTTCTTCAAAAGATCCCCATTTCAGTTCTCCTTCTTCCCAACCTGCACAGTTACAGTAATATGTACATTTTTAAAAATTAAGAAATTTAATGTATCCTTTAATTTAGCAAGATAGTTTCATTAAGATATAAAATTCCTGGCTGAAATGGCAGCACAAAAAGTTTCACATAATAATAACAAAAAATAATAATAACAAATACATAAAATACAACACAAAATAAACAATGCATAAATACAATTTTATCCAGCACTCAAATAAAGTGTGCTTTTGTGAAATGGTGTGCATTCATATGAGATGAAGACTGTATCAATAAGTGTGTGTGTTAAAATTATACATGGTGCGGGTTAAACCTCTCAGTGTATTTCACCATGCTGAAATTAAGTGATTCGCTGTGTTTGGCTAAACGTCGAAGAGAATTCTCACGCTCATTGTTTGCCACCACTGTAAATAGGCAACACTGTGCTTCTAGCATATATATACAGTGAGGAAAATAAGTATTTGAACACCCTGCTATTTTGCAAGTTCTCCCACTTGGAAATCATGGAGGGGTCTGAAATTGTCATCGTAGGTGCATGCCCACTGTGAGAGACATAATAAAAAAAAACTAAAAAAACAAACAGAAATCACAATATATGATTTTTTAACTATTTATTTGTATGATACAGCTGCAAATAAGTATTTGAACACCTGTCTATCAGCTAGAATTCTGACCCTCAAAGACCTGTTAGTCTGCCTTTAAAATGTCCACCTCCACTCCATTTATTATCTTAAATTAGATGCACCTGTTTGAGGTCGTTAGCTGCATAAAGACACCTGTCCACCCCATACAATCAGTAAGAATCCAACTACTAACATGGCCAAGACCAAAGAGCTGTCCAAAGACACTAGAGACAAAATTGTACACCTCCACAAGGCTGGAAAGGGCTACGGGGAAATTGCCAAGCAGCTTGGTGAAAAAAGGTCCACTGTTGGAGCAATCATTAGAAAATGGAAGAAGCTAAACATGACTGTCAATCTCCCTCGGACTGGGGCTCCATGCAAGATCTCACCTCGTGGGGTCTCAATGATCCTAAGAAAGGTGAGAAATCAGCCCAGAACTACACGGGAGGAGCTGGTCAATGACCTGAAAAGAGCTGGGACCACCATTTCCAAGGTAACTGTTGGTAATACACTAAGACGTCATGGTTTGAAATCATGCATGGCACGGAGGGTTCCCCTGCTTAAACCAGCACATGTCAAGGCCCGTCTTAAGTTTGCCAATGACCATTTGGATGATCCAGAGGAGTCATGGGAGAAAGTCATGTGGTCAGATGAGACCAAAATAGAACTTTTTGGTCATAATTCCACTAAACGTGTTTGGAGGAAGAAGAATGATGAGTACCATCCCAAGAACACCATCCCTACTGTGAAGCATGAGGGTGGTAGCATCATGCTTTGGGGGTGTTTTTCTGCACATGGGACAGGGCGACTGCACTGTATTAAGGAGAGGATGACCGGGGCCATGTATTGCGAGATTTTGGGGAACAACCTCCTTCCCTCAGTTAGAGCATTGAAGATGGGTCAAGGCTGGGTCTTCCAACATGACAATGACCCGAAGCACACAGCCAGGATAACCAAGGAGTGGCTCTGTAAGAAGCATATCAAGGTTCTGGCGTGGCCTAGCCAGTCTCCAGACCTAAACCCAATAGAGAATCTTTGGAGGGAGCTCAAACTCTGTGTTTCTCAGCGACAGCCCAGAAACCTGACTGATCTAGAGAAGATCTGTGTGGAGGAGTGGGCCAAAATCCCTCCTGCAGTGTGTGCAAACCTGGTGAAAAACTACAGGAAACGTTTGACCTCTGTAATTGCAAACAAAGGCTACTGTACCAAATATTAACATTGATTTTCTCAGGTGTTCAAATACTTATTTGCAGCTGTATCATACAAATAAATAGTTACAAAATCATACATTGTGATTTCTGGATTTTTTTTTTTAGATTATGTCTCTCACAGTGGACATGCACCTACGATGACAATTTCAGACCCCTCCATGATTTCTAAGTGGGAGAACTTGCAAAATAGCAGGGTGTTCAAATACTTATTTTCCTCACTGTATATATATACACATACACATACACACTATAGCATAGCATGGTTATGCAAAGAGTGAAAAATAGACAATGGAACATTCTTATTATCGTGTTTTACCAGCGACAACAGGAGAATCAGTACCTGTACTGTTGAAGGTCTGAAGTCAGAAAGTCTGACAAAGACAAAAAAGAAAAAAAGAAAAAGAACAAAGTAGAAAATGAGAGTAAACAGCGATATGGTATACACAGTGACAGAGTATAAAGTGTAGACCTTACGTGTAGACTACTCGCTAAAACTCACTGGTTTAATTGTAACCATTGTACATTAAACTTTGAATTTCTTAACAGATTACCTCAAATTTTTTACATTTTGCCAACTTATTCAGGTTTACAGTGTAGAGAACTGAATACTCTGGCTATAACACCTGTAACCATGGCAAAATCACTGTAAGACTGATCTCAAGTGGCTTTTTGTTTTTATTAAGTAGCAGCAAAAAAATATATAATAATATGGTAAAAGACAACACTATTCAAGAAATATTTTAATTTCCTGCCAATAATTACAATAATGACAATAAATACAATAACAATAAATAATTGTTGCGACGTAATATTTCTCATTAGCCTAAATTTTATTTTTGATACATAAAATGTATAGAAATCTGCTGATGTGTGGCCAAAGGTATGCATATATTAGATGTTTTTCAACGATTTTAAACATGGTTTATCCAAATAAATTTAGTAACAGTTTATTTTATAGTTGCTTTTCTTTCTTTCATCTCCATGTCTCTATGCATTTGTGTTTATTTCAGGATGCCCAAATCGAGAGGGAAAAATCTATATACAACATCTCTGGTGGCTGCACTGTGCTTGTAGTTGTCTTCCTACTGGGAAAGCTGTATGTTGCCAATGCTGGAGATAGCAGGTAAGACAAATTTGAGATATTTATACACATGTTTGTACAGGTTTGTTAATTTCCATATATGTAAATGTGTGTTGGGTGTGTGTGTGTGTGTGTGTGTGTGTGTGTGTGTGTGTGTGTGTGTGTGTGTGTGTGTGTGTGTGTGTGTGTGTGTGTGTGTGTGTGTGTGTGTGTGTGTGTGTGTGTGTGTGTGTGTGTGTGTGTGTGTGTGTGTGTGTGTTTTACCCCTCAGAGCCATTATAATCAGAAATGGAGAGATAATTCATATGTCCACAGAATTCACCCCTGAGTCAGAGAGACAGAGACTTCAGTTCCTTGTAAGTTGCAATGTCATTCACTCTTCTTCATTAATAATCTTAAGTGGGGAGGAAAAAGATAATCTCTAATAAACCTTTACAGAATGCTGATCTGCTCCAATCTGAACTAAGAAAGTATGAAGTTATGTTTACCACTGGCTTTATATTACTCATAAATTGAAAACCCCCACTATAAAACACCATCAGGAAAATCTCAAAGGAACCAGCAGTGACTTAGTCTTCTGTGTTCTGATGTCATGCCTGTGCCACTCTATGAAGTTTAAGTGCTTGGATTTACCACAGTTATAGCTGACAGGATAACTTGTGGTGTTTTGTGTAAATGAATTACGAATGAATGTACCATCGTTGGTCGCACTGTCATTCTTATATTCATCGTTCATCATTTTCAGTAAAGTTTGAATATCAAACATATCTGTAACATATAAAGCAATAGTGACACTTGTGAAACTTGTGTGTTGAGACATTACTGTTGGATCCAATGTAGTTGGCACTGAATCATCTTTTATTTTTTCAGTCTCTCTTTTCTCTCTGAAAAGCCTACGTCGAATTGTGTATTTTTTTATTTTTTTTTAACAAATCTGCAGTAAAACAAACGAACAGTGTCTTACTGATGCAATCTGGAACTTTGCTAAAAAAAAGTTAATCCATGCTTAGGTCACAAGGAAGGCAATGCAAAGACTGTGCTTTCCATAACTTCCTCAGAGGCATCTCTATAATTTTTGTTGCTTGAGTAATTCTATGTCTCTCTCGTATTTCTACTTCATGACATGCACAAATCAGTGCTAAAGAGGCAATGATGTAAAAACAGGTGTTGATCTTCTTCTCCAGAGGTGGTCTTTCATCGCACTATTACATCATATTGATGCAAAATCTGAAACGAGACGTTTTGTGGTCTTGGTTTCAATAAAAGCTGTTTTTGGATTAATGAGGAAGTTTTGAGTTCTGAAACTTGCAGGATGACCTCTTGGAGTTGTGGCCCAATGGTTTGAGAAGTGGACTTGTAACCCGAAGGTCGCGGGTTCAAGTCTCAGTACCGGCAGGAAATGTAGGTGGGGGAAGTGTATGAACAGCGCACTCTTCCACTCTCATTACCCACAACTGAGGTGCCATTGAGCAAGGAACCTAACCCCCAATCGCTCCCAGGGCGCCACAGCAAAAAATGGTTGCCCACTGCTCCAGGGTGTGTGTTCAATACTAACTGCTGTGTGTATGCACTTGGATGGGTGAAATGCAGAGTACAAATTCCGAGTATGGGACATCATACTTGGCTACATGTCACTTCACATGTCTAAAAGAACATGGGAAATTAGGTTTTTCTTAATTCATAACCCCTTTAAGCAGTTTCACGAAGAAGAGTGTTTTACAAACACAAGCCAAAGGTGACACTCTACATTACACCCCTTTTTATTTATGAATTTTGTGCTATTATGAGCTGAATTACAGTATGGAGTCAATATAATGCCACATATGTTTGCAAAAGAATAAAGTATTTCAAAAAAACAAAGTTTTGCAAAAGAAAAATATAGTATTAATCAAAAAAGTTGTTTTGCAAACAAAAATAATTGCAAAATAAAAATAAAGTAGTGCAAAAATAAAGATATAATTAATTAAGATATACTCCTTTTATTCTGCGTTTCAGTCAAGTGTGAGTTTGCGATACCATTTTGCATTTTCCCTTTGCGCTTCACTTTTCTTTGCGTTTCACTTCATGTAACTGTTTCGACATGGGGGTGGAGTCAAGAAACTGGGGCGTGTTCAGCGGCATGGTCATGCCTCCCAAGTGTTGTCATCAGCTTGAGACTCAGATCAGCACAGATAAATCCCAGTGGCTGAGAGATGTGCATTTGGATAGTTCTCTTACGAGAGGTCTCTCGTACTGCGTAAGATATCTTACGCTAGGGGAAAATCCTTTTCCGCGAGATATTGAAGCCAAAAATTATCCTTAATTTTGTAATAATGCAAAACGCGTTGCAGCAGCAATGCAGACATAGGCGAGACAGCTCGCGCGCCTATTGGCTGCTCTGCGGCAACTGCAGCAGCCTATCGAGCGAGGCCTGGCGTGACGTCAGACCCAATCAGGGCACTTCGCGCCCGCTGCGTCACGTCCCGCCGAAATGGGCGTGGTCTAGGCCTATAAATATCGCTCGCAGGCAGCTATTATCTGATTTTTCATCCTTCAAGCGAAGCACACGCATCGCTGGAGCTGGATTAGAAGCCGCGCCGTCGAGAGAGAGCACCTTCAGCGGGACGAGTCACTGAAGTCGCTGGCCGCGCCGCCTTCCTTGCCTTCCTGCTGCGCTTTCCGGCATTATATCCTTTCTCTGCTACTGTGTTTATGTATGTGTGTGTGCTCGCCGCCGCGACACACACTCCCATTGCACTAAAAGAGCTGGCCGTCTTTTTCAAGACGCCCCTTTTCCTGATCACGCAGCTCTCGCACTCGCTGACGGCGACTGCCCTCACTGCGAGTTAGGTACTGCCTATGGTGACTCTGAGGACTCACCTGGCATCCTTCTCCGAGACTGCTCCTCCGCCCCCCCCCCCCCCCCAACCCGCAAAGCTTGCCGGTTCGCCCGCTTGCCTTGCCTGCTTGGGGGACGATACCTGTTCTCCCTCTGTTCGAGCCGCGCACACCGCGCCGCTCACAGAGGATGTCAGGAGCGGGCGGTCACGGGGCTAGCTTTCTCTCTCCCTCTGTTCAAGCCGCGCAAACTGCGCCGCTCACAAGGGAGGCTGGAAGCGGACGGTCGGGGTTAGTTTTTCTTTACGTTATAAGAAAGCTACCCTGCCTTCTGCGCCCCATTCATGCGTCACTCACCGGCGAAAGGAGAAAGATGTGTTTTTTAGTCCCTCCGAGGATGGACTGACCTTCAATTTCTCATACATATTCCCAGTTCCCTGATCATGCGACTGGAAATATCAATATTGCAGCAGGCGAGCCTGTTTTAATACAAGCGCGCCTGCAAGCATACGCCGAAGAAAGCATGTGACGCTCTTATATGCTCGTGCATCCGAAAACCTTTGCGTTCCCCCCCTGTGGCTCAGTGGCGGAATCATTGGTTTTTCCCACGAGAGACCGGAGTTCTAATCCCGGTCTAGCGGCAGTTAAAATTATGCCGCCAATGCTTCGCTCTGTCAGTTCCCTGAAAAGCGACTGCAGACGTGCATTTTGCAGCCAACGAGCGCGTTGCACAACCCGCTCGCCTGCACCCAAACACCGTTTCTATGGTTTCCGTGCGTCACTGGCGAAAGGAGAAAAGAGCGTTTTCTGGTCCCCCCGCGGATGGACCGACCTCGTCTTTCTCGTACATTTCTCATTCCCCTCTGAAGTTCGGGCGACTGGAAATGTCTGTATTGCAGTGAGCAAGCCTGTTGTAATACACGCATGCCTGCAAACAAACGCCAGCACGTTGACGCTCTCTTATAATACTCGCGCTAACTGAGTTACAATGTGTCTCCCCCTGTGGCCCAGTGGCAGACTCTCAGGTTTTTGCACGCGAGAGACCCGCGTTCGATCCCCGGGTCTACCGGCAGATAAAATTATGCCGTCAATGCTCGCTCTGTCAGTTCCCTGAAAAGGCGACTGCAGATGTGTATTTTGCAGCCAACGAGCGCGTTGTACAACCCGCTCGCCTGCACCCAAACACCGTTTCTATGGTGTTCCGTGCGTCACTGGCGTAAGGAAAAAAGGGAGTTTTTCTGGTCCCGTTGCGGACGGACCAATCTCCTTTTTCCTATACATTTCCCATTCCCCTCTGGAATTCAGGCGACTGGAAATGTCAATATTGCAGTGAACAAGCCTGTTGTAATGCACGCAGGCCTGCAATAAACGCCAGCATGTTGACGCTCTCTGTTTCTATGGCAACTTCTCGCTCGTTCAGTTCCAGTAAATGTGACTGTTCCAGTGTATCCTGCAGTAAACAAGTCGGTTCTGTCACCCGCTTGCCTGCACACAAACGCCATTTTTACGGCTACCCAGATAAATCCCATAAGTGTGAATTTTTTCTGGTGTCCCGGCCACGGCCGATGGTGCTTTATGTGTAAGAAGAATGCCCACTGCCCAGTGCCCATCTCTACACACAAGCACAGCCCGTCACACAGGGCTCGTGCACATGAATCGGCTCAGACCGATTGCGCTTCAAACATGGTGAATGTGCCCACTAACACCACGTTATGCATGTCTCACGGTTTCTGTAAAAACGAAACCAACGTGCACTCGCTTCACGCAAGCGAACGATGCTTTCGGTGTGATAAATGTGCCCGCTGTCCCGCGCCCACATCCACACATAGACATGACAGTTCCCACGGGAACCGCCCAGCCCTCCCCCTCGCGGTTAACCACCGCAGAGGAGTCGAGCGCGGGCAATCTGCCCGCTGTCATCAGCGCGCCCCATGCCTCAAATGTCACGAGCGACACGCTTGTGTTACAGCACACCGAAGCTTCTCCATCGCTGAGCGAGCGGAGCGCGCTTCGTATTCGACCCCTAGCTATCCATGCAGACGCATGGGCAAAGCTACCCGGGGTTTCGAAGTGGGTGCTGAACATTATAGAAAGAGGCTATTCGCTGCAGTTTCGCCGACGCCCTCGCCGCTATGTGGCGCGCGTCGAGACCACGGTAAAAGCAGAAGTAGCACATCTACTTCGAGCCGAGGTGACGAAACTATTGAGCAAAGGGGCCATAGAACCTCTCTCTCAAGATCAGAGCGAGGGAGGGCTATACAGCAGATACTTCCTGGTACCGAAAAAAGACGGGGGTCTCAGACCCATACTAGATCTAAGGCAACTGAACAAAGTGCTTGTGAAGCGACAGTTCAGGATGCTCACGACCAGGCAAATCCTTGTGCAGATTCGCCAAGGAGATTGGTTTGTGTCAATAGATCTGAAAGACGCGTGTTTTCAAATACAGATAGCGTCACGTCACAGGCGATATTTGAGATTCGCCTTCGAGGGCCAGGCATATCAGTACACAGTCCTGCCGTTCGGTTTGTCCCTAGCACCCCGTACATTTACGAAGTGCATGGATGCGGCGCTCGCACCCCTCAGAATGAGAGGCATGCGAGTGCTGAACTATTTGGACGATTGGCTGATTCTAGCGCAATCTCGCGCAGTGCTCATAGAACACACGACCATTTTATTCGATCACCTCGAGGATTTGGGTCTGAGTGTCAATTGGGCGAAGAGCTCCCTGTCTCCCAGTCAGAAAATATCTTTCCTGGGCACAGAACTGGACTCACTATCCATGATAGCGCGACTATCACAACAGCGCGCGGTAGACATTCGACGCACAGCGAACTCTTTTCGCTGCGGCGCGTCTGTCCCGCTCAAGAGATTTCAGAAGATGCTAGGTCTCATGGCCTCAGCATCGTCAGTGCTCCAGCTGGGTCTGCTCCGCATGCGCCCGCTGCAGTTTTTGGCTGAAAGCGCGAGTCCCACGCGAAGCGTGGGCACCCGGTTTGCTTCGCCTCAGGGTCAATCAGAAATGCGTTACAGCTCTGAAACCCTGGAAAGCGAACGACTGGTACCAATCAGGTGTAAGCCTGGGGACTTCCTCGAGGGTGAAAGTGGTGTCCACGGACGCGTCCACCTCGGGATGGGGAGCGCTGCTCGAGGGCAGACCGTTCTTCGGCCAGTGGTCAGAACGGGAGAAGCTCCTGCACATAAACTGCCTCGAAATGCTGGCAGTAGACAACGCACTGACGCGTTTTTGTCCCCAAATAAAAGGTCACCACGTCTTGGTCCGTTCGGACAACATGTCTGTGGTGTCCTACATAAATCGCCAGGGCGGCATCAGATCCGAGAAACTGTACAGGCTGGCAGAACGCCTCCTGGTATGGGCTCAGTGCAACCTGCGCTCGCTCAGAGCAGCGCACGTGCCAGGGATCATGAATATAGGACCAGACAGACTGTCCAGGAACAATGTTCCGGCAGGCGAATGGTCTCTACACCCACAGACAGTCCAACTGCTGTGGAAGAAATTCGGCAGAGCGGAAGTGGACCTGTTTGCGTCTCAAGAAAACGCTCACTGTCAAGAATTTTTCTCCTAGAGCAGGAGCGCGCTGGCCCATGTGTGGCCCCGCCGCCCGCTCTATGCTTTTCCCCCCGTCTCTCTCCTGCCTCAGGTGATAGAACGGATCAGGGAAGAAGGATGCTCAGTACTGCTGGTAGCACCGTTCTGGAAAAACCAACCTTGGTTCCCAGCCGTGATGCAGTTAGCAAGTACTGCCCCGTGGCCAGTACCAGTGAGGAGAGATCTCCTCTCACAGGCCCGCGGCTCGATCTGGCATCCTCACCCGGAACTATGGTCCCTTCATGTCTGGGCCATCAACGGGTACATGTTGGACTCCCTAAAGGAGTATTAAACACGATCACGCAGGCTAGAGCTCCGTCTACAAGACGACTCTATTCTTCGAAATGGTCAGTGTTTTCGGGCTGGTGCACAGCCCGTGGTGTGTCACCCACAAACTGTGATGTGACGGAGGTGTTTTCCTTCCTACAAGAGCTGTTGGATGGGGGCAGGGCCCCCTCCACGCTCAAAGTTTATGTGGCGGCTATAGCAGCGTTCTCAGAAACAACGCTTGGTCAGTCAATAGGAAGGAACGATTTAGTCATCCGCTTCCTTAGAGGAGCTAAGAGACTGAATCCTCCCAGACCTCCCTCAGTCCCCGTATGGGACCTTTCTACGGTTCTGGAAGCCATGAAAGGTGCGCCATTTGAGCCTTTACAGTCAATCGATTTGAAACACCTGTCTTTCAAAACGGTGTTTTTGCTGGCTCTCGCTTCAGTGAAGCGCATAGGGGATCTGCACGCGCTCTCTGTGAGCGCGGCGTGCATGGAGTTTGGGCCCAATGACTCAAAAGTTATACTCAAACCTAAGCACGGTTATGTTCCAAAATCCCTCAACACACCGTTTAGGGCGCAGATTATCTCTCTGTCAGCCCTACCGGTCCCTGATGAGGAAAGAGACGCGAGCCTCCTTTGCCCAGTCAGGGCATTACGAGCTTATGTGTCTCGCTCGTCTGTTTTCAGACAGACGGAACAGCTCTTTGTTTCGTTTAGCGGACGTTCTAAGGGACTAGCCGCGTCGAAACAGAGCCTATCCAGATGGATAGTTGATGCTATAGCGCTGGCATACGCCTCCAAGGGCATGCAGTGCCCTTTGGGTGTCAGAGCGCATTCCACGAGAGGCATGGCCTCTTCGTGGGCCTGGTCAAGTGGGATTGCCTTGCAAGATATTTGTATGGCGGCAGGCTGGGCCTCCCCGTCTACATTTATAAGGTTTTATAACCTAGAGGTTCCCGCCCTGCAGGCCAGGCTGCTGTCGGTCTAAACTACCAGTATTATCTGACCTGATGCGTTCAGCTCAGAATGCTGCGTTTACTGAGCACAGCTCAATTTTCGACAGTTTAAAGCTGGGCAAACTGTGTAAGACCCACATTTTTTCCCATCAGTTCAGGCCGTACCCCGCCCTGTCTGTATGATGAAATTTGCGTCCCTTCGACGCTACTTTATGTGGAAAAGTGAGGCTGCACCCCTCCTTCTTCCCGGACTCTCTGTGAGTTCACTGAGTGATTGTGCACTATATGTACCCCGGGCTTTCGCCCTTGGGTCTTTGGTGTCAGATCTCAGCATGCACGGCGTTTTACACTGGGTCCCCTAGCGTAAGATATCTTACGCAGTACGAGAGACCTCTCGTAAGAGAACGTACTCGGTTACTAACGTAACCTCGGTTCTCTCTAGAAGAGGGAACGAGTACTGCGTATCTTGCCGTGCATGCACATGCTCTGGTTGCTTCGATGATGAAAAACCAGATAATAGCTGCCTGCGAGCGATATTTATAGGCCTAGACCACGCCCATTTCGGCGGGACGTGACGCAGCGGGCGCGAAGTGCCCTGATTGGGTCTGACGTCACGCCAGGCCTCGCTCGATAGGCTGCTGCAGTTGCCGCAGAGCAGCCAATAGGCGCGCGAGCTGTCTCGCCTATGTCTGCATTGCTGCTGCAACGCGTTTTGCATTATTACAAAATTAAGGATAATTTTTGGCTTCAATATCTCGCGGAAAAGGATTTTCCCCTAGCGTAAGATATCTTACGCAGTACTCGTTCCCTCTTCTAGAGAGAACCGAGGTTACGTTAGTAACCGAGTACGTTTCCTTGTACTTGTACCTTTTACTAGCATTAAAACGTGCATGATTTTGTTTTGTTAACTAAATGTGTATTAAAGTCCCCCTGTAGTCAAGAATTTTATCCCTTAAAACTCATCTTTGATCAACAAAATGACATATAATTTTTTTTTTTTAAATCCTGTAAAAAAATTCATGCCTTAAAATAGCTTGAATATAACTCTATGGCTGCATTCCAGTTCATTTTTTTATGCCCTTCCCTCACTAACTTCCCTCAGTCTCGTTCACAGATGTACGTCATTGCTTACTTTGCACAGGTGTCCACTACTGGCAGAACCCTTGCAATGTGCTGAATTGTAACGTCCTAAGCCCTAGATCACTTTAATCCGCTATGGAGGGAGTTGATATATAATACTTACTTTTTTTCCCCTTACATATTTGTTTCATGCAACATTCTAAGTGTATATACAGTAGGTGTGTTTGGGTTGTTTTAAATAAACGTAAAAAAAATATATATATATCATAGAGTTGTTTGTGTTGGTGGTAAATTAAACGTGATATGCGCACACTTCAAAATGGCGGGGGCGGGGGCGGGGGGGGGGGGGGGGGGTGGGGGGGGGATATAAATATTAAGTGTATAAACACTTCATATTTATTTAACTATAAATATGCAAATTAGTCCCTCCTCTACTCACTCACACCAGCTCAGAGACTCGGTTTGATTGGTTACAAGGTAGTTTGTGACGTCAGAAACACCACCGATGTCAAACCACGTATTTTTTTCACTGCAGTTTTAAAGAGAAAATCCTAGCAATGGAGTTGACTTATGAATTTGCACATGGTTTGTCTTAAAGCATATTGAAAACACAACATAGACATATAAACAACATTAAAAACTTGATTTTCACCACAGGGGGACTTTAAAAGCGTTTGCTTAAGTTATAGATCATGTTAAAGTGGTGTTTATTATTAGCCGTAGACAACTCGCTAACATGAACTGTTCTCTCTGTGTGCACACTTTTATAGCATTAAAATGTTTCGTTTTGTTTACTTAATTTATATTACAGCTTTGCTTAAAGGGATACTTCACCTCTGGAAAGATGAATGTGTATTTAAATTGGGTCATTTATGTAGTAGAAATGTGAAATTATTTTTGAATTTGGAGCCTTCTAGACTGAGAAAAGCCAGAAAATGTATTTTTGGCTTATGTGGATGAAAGACAACAACTCCCAGAATGCACTTGCTTCGCTGCTCTACGAGGCTACTCCCAAGCCACGCCTACCGGTAGGAGCATGCAGTTAAACAACAAGACTAGGCTACTAGTGAATCTCCGTGACGAGTCTGCCCGGGATTTCGAGATCACCCAAAATGTCCGGGATTCGGCTTTTACTTTCTACAGTCGCCATTTATTATGTTTAATGTGGCGAGCTGGACGAGGCCGAGGGCCGCGGGAGAACGGCACGAGGCCGGTGGCGTGATTACTGATGAGCGACGGAGGAGCGGGAATTTTCTTAGCAATGTTAAAAAGCACATCAACCGATTACTTGTTTAGCGTTCATGTAAACTTTACATTCAGATTGACCAATCGGGATGAATTCAGTTAGATTGAAACAAAAGGTGTGCATGTAAACAATGAATGGCGACTGCAGAAAGCAAAAGCTGAATCCCGGACATTTTGGACGATCTCGACGGCCGGACATGTCCGGGAAAAAGAGGATGGTAACCCCTACTACTCAGCTTTCTCCACAGAACAAGAGCCTGCTAGCTTAGCTTCCAAAGAAAGACTGCTGACACTATGTGTACATTCTGTGAGTGAGATCCCACCCTCTATGGGCGGGTTGAAAACATGCAGAACAACCCCTACGACTGGCTGTAGTCTTTAGCCTCTGGCCAAAAAATCCTCAGATGACGCAAAATGACGATTTTTGCGTCATCTGAGGATTTTTTCCAGACAAAAAAATTCATAAATCTCTCGTCTCAGGGGGACATGAGGGAGGAAAGCACGGTAATTCGAAAACACTACGTTTTTTCTACTGATACAAAGCTTAATGCTAAATCCTGAAGTATCCCTTTAAGTTAAAGAAGTTAGAGATCAGTTAAAGTGGTGTTTATTGTTAGTCTTTGAGGGTACTTGCTAACTTGAACTGTTTGAAATAGCCAGCATCTGCTGTTCTTTTCGCTCAGTGTGAGTATGCACACTTTTATATTAAAATGTTTATCTAACATTTAACATTTATGCATTTGGCAGACGCTTTTATCCAAAGCGAAATGTTTATAGTTTCATTTTATTAGCTAAATGTGTAATACCAGCGTTTGCTTAAAACCTGTTACACCGCAGGAGGATGCCGGCACACTCTTTGTTTACATTAGTTCAAAGTTACTGCTAGTTTTAATGCAAGTTGTAAATGTAAATAGAATGTAATTAACTTGAAAGACCATATAATACATCATTAAAAAGATTTAAGACTCAAGACTCTAGCTGTGTCCCAATGTTGAAGGCTGCATCCTTCGAAGGACGCAGACTTCAAGGATGCAGCCTATGCGTCCTCTGAAGGACGCTCCATGTAGCCTTCCTTGGATTTCCTAATTGCGCAGCCAGGTGTTCCCGATCACCGCTCCTGGCGCCAAGCAACAGTGCGAGAGGACAGCTACTATCCTGATCATTCATTTTGATACAGTAAACAGCTATGGAGCCAGAATTGGCTATAATTGTCATTTTTATGTTTTATATTTTACTTGAGGACATGGTGAGGATGTTTTAGCCCCGGCGCTGCCAGGTCATGTATTTTCGGTTTAGCCCTGTTTGAATACAAAACCCAATTGAATATAAAAAGTCCAGTATTTCTCGCGCTCGTCATTGGCAGCTGTCACAGTTGCCAGGCGACAAGAACAATCCTTCGTAGGCTAGACCGGTCCGAGCGCGTCAGATGCGCCCTTTGATATGGGACGCTGCTGTAGTGAGCAACAATTTGTTAATATTGTGACTAATTTTGTTTCTTTAATTTTCGGAACTGCATATTTCGTTAAGTAGCCTATTCACTAACAAATGTGAAGTAACCTATTGAAGTACTTTTTTCCTCACATCACAATATGATTACATTAAACTACACAAAAGTAGCTATATAATGTAACAACCAGATATTACTGTATATTGAAAATACACAGAAGTAAAATGCAACATATACGCAGTAATGCAGTAGCCTAATATAAATGCAGTAGTTATTAAAAGTACTTTTTTTCAGAAAGCCGTCGATTGAATCAGCCCTGCAAACCTGTTGGTAGACAACTTAGTGGATAGTGGAAATATGCACTCAAACGCTCTGGAGACAATCCCAGATGATGTCCCACCAGCAGGAGGCCTTAGGGGCAGCCCATCCCGGTCCAGCGGCTCAGCTCAATAGAGTCTACATCATTTTTTTCTTATTTTATGTATTGTAAAATTAAATGTTTATGTTGATTTTGATATGTTTAACTTATTTTGTAAATAGTTGGAAAAAGTGCTTTAATGTAGCCTATAGAACAAATGATTTTCATTTACCAATTTTATTTGAAAAAATAAAAAGGTATAGAATTTGTTTCATGCAGAAAGTATTACTGTCATTACAAAAATAAACAATGTCCAGAACAATTCATTCTCTTTTATTTACACAATTAAAGTAGCATAAAAATAAATGTACATAATTTTTCTTTTAAAAAATAAAAGTGAAAAAAGTTAAACAAGAATATGTAGAACATTTTTCAATCATTCTCTCAAGAAGAGAAAACAGCCTGTCCATCCTCTCCCTTCTTTCCTGTGCACTCCTCGCCTCTGCCTCCCTCTGTAGTTGCATTTCTTCTCTGATCAAGTTCAAAAACCCGTCCTGTCTCGCCGCCTTCGTGCTGGTGCTCCTGCTGGTGCTACTGGTGGTGCTGGTGCTGCTGCCCCTGGCTCCTCCTCACCGTGGGCACCCACTACTGAACTCGGCCCTGGTGTGTCCTCAGGGATTGAGGCGATGAGGACAGGGGGGTTGGTGCAATGCCTCTGTCCCAACACCTCATCCATGAGGACAAACCAGGGCCAAGTTTCAGCAGTGGGTTTCCCACTCACACCCTCTCCTGTCCCAGGACACTTGCAATCCTAAAGGCAGAGCAAATGAACCATGGCTTGTTAACAACAACAGGACAATACATTTCAGCAAAGATGTGTGTATTACTTTTCTTATATATATATATATATATATATATATATATAAACCCATTTTTTCCTGAATTGTTCTAAAAAAGCAGAAAAGGGTACTTAACACAGAGGAGCAATCTTAAGTGCATTGTTAACACTGCAAAATATGACACATCAAGACATGCATACAAAATACTTAAGAAATCATATTTCTGTATACTAAAATTTGGTTAAAACCACATAGCATGACAGCACTACAAAAACACATAAAAGTGAAACCCCATTGCCTTATCTACTGCTTTTCTTATTGTTTTGGGCTTTATTGGGTGAGTGATATTTCTTATAATACACAAGTGCAAATATTACAAATAGGTCGTTAAACTAATAACGTTATTACCACAAGTTTTGCCTAAAACTACATGATAAATGTAGCCACGCAATGGTGACGAAGGAGTTAAGAAGAAGTTTATAAGAAATTTAACTCTGGTTTCGCTAGCTATTTGAGTAAATTAAAACATAATACTTACATTTAAATGTGAATTTGCTGTCCACCACCGATCTCTAGTCTCGGCCGCCTTTAAAAATAAGTAAATAAATGCTGTCGTCAACGGCGCGCAATGACTTATGGGGTAGAATAGGCCGCTAAGTGTCCATTTATGTATCCTTCTTTTCACGGGGAAACGAAGGGTGCATTTGGCGTCGCTTTTGAATCAGGGAAGCCTTCGTCGCGGCGCGATGACGCAACCGGCCTTCGAATACGGCCTTCGAAGGATGGAGAATTGAATTGGGACAGCCTTCATCGAGCCGCGGTGACGCAATCGGCCTTCAAATGCGACCTTCCAAGGATGCAGCCTTTGAATTGGGACGTCCTTCGTCGCGCCGCGGTGACGCAATCGGCCTTCAAATACGGCCATCCGGCCTTCAAATACGGCCTTCGGAGGATGCAGCCTTCACTTTGGGACACAGCTATTAAGACCTGTATCAGTGTAACAAGTTGTGGTACTTCTTTATATGCAAACAAAAGATAAGGAAAGCTTTCCTGTAGCTCAGTGTTAAGAGCATTGCGTTAACAACGCAAGGTTGTGGGTTCGATCCCAGGGGATTGCACATACCTATGTATAAATGTATAGGATAATGCAATGTAAGTCGCTTTGGATAAAAGCGTTTGCCAAATGCATAAATGTAAATGTAAATAAGGAATCCATCTATCCTAATCTCTGGTGTTGTTCTTGATACCCTCCAATTTAATGGTTCTTTGTCTATTGATAGTCTTGGCGACTCAAGCTAAAGCGAGCAAGTTATTTTTGATACTAGTCTTTCATTTGAGTCTTTTGTTCAGAGTACAGTTAAATCATCCTTTTTTCATCTCAGAAACATGGCAAGATTGCGTCCTATACTAAATTTCTCAGTAGCTGAAAAGCTGATAAATTCCTTTGTCGTCTCTAAGATAGATTACTATAACACCCTTTTAGCTGGAGTCTCTAAATCCACACTAAACAATATGTACTGAACTCGGCCGCCAGGGTATCCCCAAACTATTACTCCAGTTTTGGAGTCCTTACACTGGCTCCCAGTCAAATTCGGAGTTGATTTTAAAATGTTGAAGCTGACATATAAAGCATTGCATGGCTTGCATTATTTATCTGAATTGTTATATTCCTATACCCCAAATCGTAGACTGCAATCTTCACAATACAGCTTGTTGGTTGTTCCTCATACACGATTACGATCTATGGGTGACAGGGCTTTCTCTTCATATGTTCCTGTCCTTTGGAATTCTCTGCTTAGGGGAAGCTCAGAACTATGAAATTTTTAAAGGTAGACTTAAGATCTCAAGAAATAAACTGTCTGCACACTTAAATCCTTTAAGCAAATTTAATCACCAAGCTTTCGGTCAAACCGTTTTTCAGTGTGTTTTGGGGAAAAAAAGTTTTGTTTTAAAAGTATGTTGTTATGGGAAGAAGGAGGTGGGAACCGGTGAACGTTCACAAACTTTAATTCCCAATATAAACACAACACGAACAAAACGAAAGTAAAGGCAGCAGCCCCTCACGGACGACTGCCGCACACACATAAACTAGACATAATGTAAAGTCCAGGCCTGGTCCTCTCTCATCCTTCACTGTCGTCGCTTCAGAAGCTTTATGCTTCTGAAACTCCTCCGTGAGAGATACGAGACCGGTGCAGCGCGCAGGTGGCGCTCATCATCAATCACGCCACCAGCCTTGTGCTCAGCCCCACCTTGCTTTCCACACAGTGGATTTCAACAGTTCAATGGACCACTCATCTCTGGGGACATAACACATTATGTCATTATGGGTTTTCTTAATGGGCAAAGGAGATGCCTTATGCCCAGGTTGCTGGCAGTAAAACAGATCAGGGCCCCACAGCAACCATAGAATTTTTAACTACTACAGTCGTATTAATGGGGCTCCTCAGTTTTACACTTACCCACAGTACCTAAGTCTGCCATATATCTCTCTGCCAACCTTGCAGCTCCCATTCCAGTCTGAGGTTGATTTTCTTTAACCCAAATCCTCATATCTGGATGACGCATCCTCAAGTACTGCTCAAGAATGATAGTCTCTCCTATCTGGTCCATAGACTTAACTTCTGGTTGCATCCACCTTATGTACAATCCTTTGGTTCAATTGTAGGTCTCTCTGACACTCTCACCAGATGGCACCGTGAGATTCCTGAAGCGTTGGCGATGTTTCTCCTCTGTTACGTTGTACTTGGCCAGTACTGCAGCATTGATATCCTAGTAGAGAAGCCAGATCGTTGTTCATCCATCCTAGCATATGCTTCCAAGGCCTTGCCTTTCAACACTCGAGCCGCCCATTAACCCTCTACTGCATGAATTTTGATGACACATGATAAAAATTATTTCACATCATTTCCTGGCTCATTTGGGAACATTTTATTGATTTATTGAAAAATGTCCCTCCCCCAACCCCCCCACCCCAAAATATTTTTTTGTTGCCTGAGGGCAACGTTATGCAACAATGGTAAAGAATCATAGAGAAAATGGTCATTATACAATTCTCAGAGAGCAATACAAAAATAAAAAAAATTATTAAAAAATGTCAAGAAATCATTTAAGTAAAAAGGGAAAAACACTTAAATAACTCTGACTGGCAATCCAATGGACGAGTCTGGGTTTGGCAGGAAAATGGTACTTGCCTGACTGCATTGTGCCAAGTGTAAAGTTTTGTAGAGGGGGGATTATGGTGTGGGGTTGTTTGGTGGAGGGGGGATTATGGTGTGGGGTTGTTTGGTGGAGGGGGGATTATGGTGTGGGGTTGTTTTTCAGGGGTTGGGCTTTGCCCCTTAGGTCCAGTGAAAGGAACTCCTAATGCTTTAGCATACCAAGACAATTTGGACAATTTCATGCTCCCAACTTTGTGGGAACAGTTTGTAGATGGCCCCTTTCTGTTCTAACATGACTGTGGATGCTGCACATTAGTGTCACTTTGGTGACTTTGGGTGTTCCTGTGCACCCAGGAACCCTACATCTTCCCTACTTGTAACACATTATTTGCCATTGTGAGGTATTGTCCAAGACATCCTTGAAAAGTACCCCTTATCGCATAACGTTGCCCTGAGGCAACAAAAAGAAAAACTGAATTTGTGAACATGCAAAATAAAAAGAAATTCACAAAACCTGCCAAAAGGCTTCTCTACACCTTCATACACACACACATATTTTTTATGTACAGTTCATGTCATTTTAAATATGATTACTAAAGCAAATAATCTTGCTTTCATCTCACACCATGTGCTCCTGTGACCATGTGTCAGAAAAGGACGTCCCGCCTTCAAATGGTGCTTGATAGTGACTCCCAAACCTTATTGGACTGTTCTTTGATACTTTTTCAAACATTCTAATTGGTTGCAATCATTTAAAGAAAAATTTACTGAACACAGGGCTTAAGAAAACTTTCCGTTGCCTGGGGGCAACGCTATGCAGTAGAGGGTTAATCCATTAGCCATCCCCAAGTTCTTGCAATGCGTTCAAAACAAATGAAGAAACTCTCCACAGAAGAAACACTTCCTCTATGAATTCAGGGATTTGTGGTTCATGGTATTGTCTATAAGGTACAGCCGGTGATTGAGTTATTGCTTATTTGCTGTCAAGAGGGTGAGCTTGGGCTGAATGTGACATCATACCTCTAAATGGTGGTGGAAAAGTCCTTGGTGTAGGTAAGGGGTGGGGAGTATGTTGGCTAACTTGTTCTTCAAATCCCCATTCATTTCTAGGCTTTTGAAATGCGTTCAACAACCATCAGGGAAATGCAAGAGGGAAATGCTGGTATCATTACCTTTTTAAAATTTCAGTACCGATTTGGTACAAAAGTTGGTACTTTTGACAACACTAGGTCGAACATGTTAAAAATGGCTTCCTCATGTGTAGCAGCCCCCAGCTCCAAATCACCAACCTGAGTGTATCCTCTTCTCCCTCTGAGAACAAAACAGGATGTGCTCTGGTAATTTGTTGAGGACTAGCATGCCCTTTAGTGGTCATCTTGATACTTGGTGTTCCTCTTCTACTGCCAATTATTCCACATAGACTTCCATCCAACTTTTGACACCATTTGTTGTAAGATGGCAAGAAAAGCAAAAACTCTGAAGTTTCTTGAATTGGCTTTAATTTCTGGCAAGGCATGCTCCAAAAAAACGGTATAACAGGGACCATGGTTATCCAACTTAGTAGTGTTGTGTCGTTCGCGAACGAGCCGGCTCTAAGAGCTGATTCTTTGTAGCGAACGAGAAGAGCCGACTGAATCTTCAGCCGCAAGCAGACTTTATTTGGATGCAGCCAAAAACATACTAGAATATGACATACTTAATGGAAGGAAGGGGGACACACGCTCCGAAGATAGCGGGTGTAGTGGTACAGGCCAGGTACACAGAGCGACAGAGAAAGGCGGGGAGCCGGATTGAAATGCAAGCGCTTTGGGATAAAGTGAAGAAATGAGCGAAAACTGAAAAAGAAGCACCATCTGGCTGCATTTCTATGATATTGGAGACTGCAAAGCTGAGTGCAGAATTTGTAAAGTTAAAATATCCAGAGAGGAGAAATCGCATCAGCCCATCCAAGCTGAGGCATCTGATATTTCTGAATGCCAACCTGCACTAAAGACTAAAGTGTCTTACTGTTAAAGGGGTCATCGGATGCCCATTTTCCACTAGTTGGTATGATTCTTTAAAGTTTTTAAGGCTTTAGGCCTCTCTTCTGTGGGGCGTGTCAACACAAGACACATAAAGTGCTGCCTTGGCAACCTGCCTTGGCAGACAGTATACAAATGGCTGAGGGCGGAAATATGCTAATATAGGACAGTCCGTCAGCGGTCGTGGGCGGAGCATGAGTAATATGACATCATATTGCTCAGAAAATCCAAACGGCTTGATAATTGAGTGTTTAAGCTTTTTTAAGGATTGAGTGAATGGATTTTTTTCCTTGTATGGTGGTTGTGTCCACACACTGCAAATACACATTTATATGCAAAAACCATATAAAAGTGAATTTTGCAGGGTGTGTTTTATTGCTTTATTTATGATTTCAGACTTTGATGAAATCAACTGAAGATAAAATAAGACATTACATCTCTCAAGATCTCAACGGAGGAGGATTAAACAACTCCACAGACAGCATAGCAAGCTTCAACTAGATTGACTTTATTTCTGTTAGACATCTACAAAAGTTTTTATTGAGAATTAACAAAGGTTTAACTCTGTGTTTCATTTGAAGGCACCATAACAGTTATTCGTGTTTCCATTAGTTGGGCTCTTATCTCGTTTTAATATATCATTTGTCTTTTTTCTGTAACAGTGTGTTTGTTAAACACATTTGCAGTAACAAAGAAAGCTAAAGTGAAATGAGATTAGGTAATAGTGGTTATAATGGTTTCAAAGTCATCATGAAATAGCCAGATTCACTGATGTCATTTGAATCTAACAAACGTGTCGTGCCATTAATGAGCCATTCATTCAGGTGTGTCACCTATAGCCACAAGAAAGAATGCAAGAGCAATATATATACAGTATATATATATATATATATATATATATATATATATATATATATATATATATATATATATATATATATATATTCTACCAAATTGGTTCACAGTTGGAAGCATGTCAATTTTTTTTTTTTTTTTCACAAATTTTGCTTGCAAATTGTATAATATCCAAGGAAAACATGTCTATTAATTGTGCAGTTAATTCTCATACTGTATTTTCAGTTTTGGAATATGTATCCTCTCCCCAAATTTGTCAATAATAAAACACAATAAAAATTATTTAAAGAAAATGCTTATATTTACCTTTTAAAATTTGTTTACATCTACCTTGTAAATATATATTTTTTTATTAAAAAGGTTACAATTACAACAACAATTGAAGTGTAATCTTTCTTTGTAAAAACTAAAGTATACATTTTATCATACATATTTCAAACTTCGAATATAGCCTACATTGACAAAACATACTATATTTAACATATTAGCAAAAATTGGCAAACAAAAGCTTATTTGAGGTGGCAGATATTTTACAGTAAAAATGTGTAATCTATCCAAAACTAATCAACGAAATGTTGTCTTTCATATGTCTGTAACATAGGTCTTTCGTTTTTATTATAAGGAATATAAATGTTAATTTGCAGTTTAATACGTTGCTTATACAAATACATTTTATTTCAACATATTTCAATCGATTTTACTCAGTATAGCAAAATAGTTTGCTAAAAGCAGATCATTTATTCACACACAGAAACGCAATTCAAATTTAAACCGTCTTTTTGCGAGTTGTGGTAAACAGCGCATCTCTGCGTTCATTCATTCACACAGAAACGCGATTTACTTGAGAATGAAAAAAAAAAACTTACTACATTATTCCATCCGTTGCTCCTCGAAATACCAGCACTTCTGAGGTAAGTTTTCCATTATTATTATTCCTCACAGCGCTGCGAGACAGTGTAGACAACTACACTTATCTGAATAAACTTGATGTGTTTTCTCGAGCTGATATGTGGGCGTTCACAGTTTGTATGGGATCGTCTCAGTCATTTGCGTTTGAATAGCGCGCGCTCTCCGTGGGCGGGGCCGATTATAACGTAATGAGATGAGATGAGCTCGACTGGAATCGCTCTCTTTTAATACAGATTTCACAAGATGAAGATATTTGTTTTTTATATAAATTACTTCATTTAAAAGACGAGAATTCAAGCTTCATGCCTGTGTCTTTGTATGCCTGTTTGACTGAGTATTCGCTCAGTTATTGTTCATTTTCGGACGCGTTTCAGAATGGACTTCACTGGCAGAGAGAAGGCAGAACTCGCTTCGTGTTTATTTTTCTTTATTTGGCAAAAAGCACAACACTTTGTTTTTATTGTGAGTATACACAAAAATAATACACATTTAACAGAATCGATTGATGTATGAAACTCCTATGGAAAATCAAAGTCAACAGAGTATTTATGAGTTTCTTTTACATTGATAAAAAAAAAGCGAGCTGGTATCGCCGGCGATACCGTAGACCTCAGGGGGTTAATGAATCCATTTGAGGCAAACTGTTGAATTACTGTCTAACCTGCCAGAATTTACAAATACAAGAGCTTAAAAGTGATTTGGAGTTGTTCCCTGTGTCCCCTGTGGTTGGCTGATGCTCTTTTCGAGTTAGAAGCAGATACTGATGCACAAAATTCCCAGATAACTCGACAGTTGATAACCAAGTGTAGCAGCGTGGACAAAGAGATCAACGGCTCAGAAAAGTCCAGACAAAGTGCTGCTGACGCAACGGAGTTAAGTGAATAACATCCAAACCAACATGGCTGAGGAAGCTTTAGGAAAAACAGTCGATCAGTTGAAAAAGGAGAGAACCTCTGCAAAAAGCAGCTTCACCAGGCAAGCTAACTTCATCTGTAGAGAAGCACATAGACTGTTGGAATCTGAGCTCAAAGAGGAATTCAAAAAGTTCTCTTCTGAAGCAAGGAAAGTCTTTGAAACAAATGATGATTATAAAGCTGGATTGCTGGCAGAGATTGAAGCTAATCAAGAAGATGGTGCAGAGGTGTTACTTTCAGCACAGCAGGAAACTGACTTTAAGAAAACTCTGGAAGACTGTGACACAAGGTTTGAAGAAGTTAATCAGTTAGTGCAAGATAATCTCTGGAAAAGATACAGACAGAACGAGGTGCTAGCTGCTATCTCCGCAGCAGAGAAAGCCTGTGAATGCACAGTTACCATACCTGTCGACAGCATCGCCTACGAAAGTTATGAAGTGCAACTGGAGCTCTTGATGAGACTGGTGAAAGAGGCAACTGGAGCTTTGTTAAGTTGGGAAAGATGGACTCCAACGTCTGAAAGAGGGGTTCTAGAAAGTCGTGTACGGAAGCTGAAGGAGGATAGCAACGAACTTGAAGCAAGAAAGGTTGAATTTGCGTGGGCTCGAAGGTCTGCTGAGAATGCACGAGCTACAGAAACCAATATGAAGGAGAACCTGGATGTGACGGCATCTGCAGCACATGTCATGCCAGTAGTAAGAATCAAACCTACAAGCTTACCCAAGTTTAGTGGTAATAAGAGGGATTTCTACCGCTGGAAAAGGGACTGGGAAAATCTCCAGAAGCAAGGGGAGCCCACCGGGTCAGCTGAGGTTAAAAAGATCCAGCTCGTTGACAGCATTGACGAGAAAATTGCCAAAGATCTCAGATTATCATCTTATAACACTGCTGTTGACATATTCAGGGTGTTAGAAAACCGTTATGGGAATAAAATCACAATTGCCATGGAAATTGTTGAGGAGTTAGAGAGGATCCCTGGTGTGAGAGGAAATCAACCAAGAAGGGTTATAGAATTAATCCAGACGGTGGAAAAAGCTCTGGCGGATCTCACAGATTTCGGAAATATTGGCGCAATGAAGAACCCACTTGTAATAAAGTCGATTGAGAGCAAGTTGCCGGAGTTTGTGAAAAGAGACTGGCTGGTCCACATGACAGATCCTGCAAATGGCATCCTTTTGCACCAGAAATCATTTTTATGCACTGTTAAAGTTCCTAAAGAAAGAAGAAGAAATTCTTGAAAGACTTTAGCAGCTCAAGATCTCAGAGAGAGCAGAAAAACCAGAAAGAAAATCTGAGAGGAACTATGCTTTTACCAGATCGACAAAGAAAGTTTCTACAGAAAGCGGATGCATCGTGTGTGGAGCGGAAAAACATAGAGACAAGATATTCTTCTGCAAAAAGTTCAAGGAACTAAAATTAGCAGAGAAGAGGTCTATCATGAAAAAGCTGGGAGCATGTAAAAAGTGCTTGGGATGTCATGAGGAAGATGAGAGGTGCAGCGATAACTACCTTTGCAGGAACAAAGATTGTAAAAGAGGACCCTCGTCTGACCACCATTACTTCCTTTGTCCAAAATAACTCAAGAACGTGAGTGAAGGAAAGACTATCTTCAAAGATAGTAAGAAAGGAAGCAGACTGACAGATGAGCAGGAGGAATTCTTGGCTGAGCTCTCTCCAGAAATAGCGGAAAGGTGCAAAAAGGCATTCACCAACAAAGTTAAGATGGTAAACTGCTCTGGGACAGACCAGATGGGATTGTTGGATGAGAGTGGGTTGAAAGAGCTTCCTGTTATCATGATGCTGATGGAGGTAATCACAAACGCTGGACAGAAAATTGGCACTTTGATAGACCTGGCCTCCGATACAAATTATATTACCCATGAAGCTGCTGACAGGCTCAAGCTGAGAGGTGAGAAAATTACCCTGGTAGTTCATGGAGTTGGCAAGATGGCCATTAGAGTGAGCACAAAAAGATACCTCCTCAGGATTAGAGTGAAAACTTCCAGGGGGACAGAGAAGGCTCACCAGTTGATCTGCTATGGATTGGAGGAAATCGCCAAAGTCCACGGAAGTGTAACTCCAGAGCAACTTAGGAAATTCTTTCCAGAGGTGGATTCTGAAGAATTGAAAAGACCAGAGAAAATTGAACTCCTTATCAGCCATCGAGAGGGGAGACTCGCACCACAAAGATTGAAGATCGTGGGAGATCTCGTCCTGTGGGACAGCCCGTTGGGAAAAACAGTGGCTGGAGCACACCCAGAGCTGTTGGAGATGGTGGATATGGCAGCGTATGAGTCTAAGACTCATTTTGCGCGGTCCATGAGGACAGCTGCAGTTAAGTATGAGGAAATCTTTGAGAAGGCTGAAACTCCTAGTATTACCAAGATGATCCAAAAGGGGAAAAATCACATTGCTGAAACAAAAAGCTCACTGGCAAGTAATCAGGAGTTTCTTGAGTGGTGGAGATGGGACAGCATAGGTGCAGCCTGCGAGCCAAAGTGTGGAGGTTGTCGCTGTGGCAAATGTCAACCCGGAGGGAAGGAAATGACCCTGGTCGAAGAAAAAGAACTTGAGATCATAAGGGAGGGTCTCACTTATGTTGAAGAGGATTCCCACAGTAAGTCCCCACACTGGGATACAAAGTATCCATGGATCCAGGACCCAGCCATCCTTCCGTACAACAGAAGTGGAGTGGAAAGTGTTTTCCTAAGAACTGAGAAACAACTCAAGAGGGTGCCAGAGTGGCAGAGCATTTATGCAGCTCAAGTCCATGACATGGTGGAAAGAAGGGTGGCAACAAAACTCACCAAGGAAGTGATTGATAGTTGGAATGGTCCAATTTGGTATGTAAGTGACTTGGTGGAACCGAATCCCCACTCAACTACTACTCCAGTGCGGCTCGTCTGGAATAGTAGCCAAAAATTCAAGGGACTGAGCATGAATGATCTTCTGCTAAAAGGACCAGATGTACTCAACCCTATCAGAGCTGTCTTGCTTAGATTCAGGAAGGGAGTTTTTGCCGCTCTTGGGGACATAAAGAAAATGTATAACTCTGTGTGGCTGGAGGAGCGTGAAGTACACCTTCACAGGTTCCTTTGGAGAGATACTCAAGAAGAAGAAATAGGCAAGTACGCTATCACAAGAGTTAACATCGGAGATCGCCCTGCTGGATGCATTGCACAGTTAGCTATGCGTGAGACGGCAAGACTAGCAAAGTTCGCTCATTTAAGAGAAGAGCGCAGAGTCCTGGAGGAGGACAGTTATGTGGATGATATCCTTACATCCCACAATGACCAGGAGAGACTGAACAAGATAATAAATGGACTTGAAGAGATTCTGACAGCTGGCGGATTTGCACTCAAGCCATGGGTTCGGTCAGGGTAAAGTGGGAGGCAAGTGATTGGTGCGCAAACTCAAGGTCAAGTAATCATACTCCCAAATAGTGTTGTCAAAAGACCCGGTACTTCGGTACCAAGTCGGTACAAATTTTTTTTTAAACGTCACGGTACCAGGTTTTCTCAAACCCGGTACTTGATGCGCGTGCATGCCCGAAGCGCGTGCAGTTGCGTCCTCTTCATAAAAGCGCTGATGGCGATCGGCGGTGCTGCTGCTGATGTGGTGCTGATGTTTTTGCGCGTGCAGATACGTTATTTCAAATGGCGCGCGGCAAGCGCGCTCATAATAGAAGCGGCGCGCTCGCTTTTCCATGTGCGTTCATGGATGTATAGCAACGACAGACGCCACGGGAGTACAAACGCTTGTGCGAACTGCGCTCTCCATGACGACGAGGAAGTGTGACATAGGCCTATTAACTGATTTCTAGCCCTTGCATTAGCTTTACTACTAGATATATTTATGGAGATGAGAAATAAAAAGCCGTCATTAATATCAGTCCGTCAGAAAAGCAGTTCTAGTCTTATTCTTGGCTGGATAACTCTTAGCAGGTTTAAAAAGCCCCTTTAAAGTTAAATATGAATACAGTTTTGGATTAAATGAAAGTATAGTCAAGTCAAATAAAACATATTTTATCTCCTGTATAGTTTGGTAATGCTACAATAAGATACCATTCATTAACATCACTTAATGCGTTATCTAACATAACACATTGAGTGAACAATATATTTTTACAACATTAATTAATGTTTGTGAATGTTATTTAATACAAAACACTTGATTGGTCATGTTTGTTCACTTCATTCATTGTGCATTAAATAATGTTAACAGAAATAATGTTAACTTTTGATTTTAAAAATGTATTTTTAAATTAACCCCTAAAGGAGAATAATTGCGACAGTATATAACTATTTGTTAGGTCATTTTATCTAATGTTATCTAACAAATGGAATCTTATTGTAAAGTGTTTTTAATACTACAGTTTCCATCTTTGTGATATACACTTTAATATAATTATGTAAATGTAATCTAAATTAAGCTTTGGTACCGAAATTGGTACCGAGAACCGTGGATTTTCACTGGTATCGGTACCGAATACTGAAATTTTGGTACCGTGACAACACTACTCCCAAACCAGATGAAGGAGGAAGACAGCAAGGCTTTAGGCACAGGGTACTTGGTAGAGGAGGACAAACTCTACATAATGACTTCCATTAACTTCTCAAAAAGAAAGCAGAAGATGAGAATGGGCCAGAACCTCCTTAAGGAAGAAGTGAAAGTGAAGACGCCTAACCCTTTGACCAGGAGACATCAGCTAAGCCAAGTTGCTGGGCTTTATGACCCAATTGGTCTTGTCACACCTGCCAAGCAAAAGGGTGCAATTCTTGTCAGGAAGGCGTTCCAAGAGACAGGAAAAGGGAGCTTAACCCGACAAACAAGGGACCAACCACGGAATATGTGCAGCTTGGTCAAGTTAAGTTTCACAGAAGTCTCACACCGGTTGGTTGGAAAGGAAAACCATGGGGGATCACATTTTCAGACGGTAGCGACAAAACCTATGGAGCTGTGCTGTACCTAAGGTGGGAAACGAACCAAGGTATAGATGTCAGATTAGTTGAATCCAAGGCCAAGTTAGCTCCGCTGGACCAGAAGGGAGATGCTGTAAAGGCCGAGATATGTGGTGCAGTTTTCGCTGTACGTCTCAGGAAGTACTTTGAGAAGCATGGATGGATGGAAGTTGAGCGTTGGTTCCACCTAGTAGACAGTCAGACCGTGCTGGGAGCCATTCAACGTGATAGTTACGGGTACCAGACGTTTTTCGCAAATAGAGTTGGAGAAATCCAAAAGGCTGGGCCAGTCAGTGACTGGTGGTGGATTCCAGGCGACTTCAATATTGCAGATATCATCACAAGGGGTGGCACTCCTGAGGATCTTGATGACGATTCTGTATGGCAGAAGGGACCACAATTCCTTAGGCGTCCAGTAGAACAGTGGCCAAAGAAATCTGCTTCCGAGGTTGCTGCTGATGCAAGGGACAGAGTTAATAAACTTCAAAGGAAGACATTCTCAGCAGTTCTGACAAGAGCTCAAACAAAGAAGGACCTGGGAGAAACAGAAAAAGGATGTTTCAAAGTGCCAAGCCTTGAAAGGAGCGATTCAACCAACATCACTTCTGACCCAAGCACCCGCAAGAAGGCAGGAGAATCAAAACCTGCGGAAAACGTACCTAGAAGAACACCAGGTGACTTAGTTGTCAAAAAACTAGTGGATGTGGAAAAGTTTAGTAACTTAACCAAACTAGTCAGAGTCATCTGCTGGGTATGGCGCGGCATAAAGAAATGGTTGGTAATTCGAAGTCAGAACCCAAAGGATGGAAAAAGGAAAGCGCCAATGAAGAATTAAACCAGAAAGGCTGTGCTTACTGTAAAAGAGCAAGAGGATGCCCTAAGAGGGCTCTTTCTGGCAGCCCAGGAGGGTGCGATTTTTCCTGACACTACACTTAATAGACTGGCTGTATACAGAGAAGATTCTGGACTTTTAGTCTGTGGCGGCAGAATCCAAATATTTAATGAGGAAAAGGTTGCTGTTCCAATATTAACTGACAGTGCATGGGTGTCCACATTATTGGCCCGAGAAGCTCACAATGTGAATCATGAAGCAGTAGCAGGAACACTTCTCAGAATGAGAAAGAGAGCATGGGTGATTAAAGGTCGGAGACTAGCCAAGAAGGTAGTAGACAGCTGTGTGATCTGTAGAAAAGCAAGGGCTAAAAGATGTCAGCAAATCATGGGCGACCTTCCTCCTGAAAGGACAGAGCCAGCTGCACCCTTCGAATTCACAACTTTGGACTTGTTTGGCCCTTATGAAGTAAGGGATGAAGTGAGGAAAAGGGTGCGACTCAAAGTCTGGGGAATTGTTTTTTGTTGCATGGCGTCCAGGGCTATGCACACTGACGTTGTAAGTGACCAGTCTGCTGAAGGCTTCCTAATGTCCTACCAGAGGTTCACAGCCCTGAGGGGTCATCCGAAAAGATTGTGGTCTGATCCAGGCTCAAATTTCATTGGAGCTAAACCTGCTCTCATACCCCTTTTCCACCAACAAGAACCGGGTGCTGGTTCAGAGCCAGAGCTATTGCCAGTTCGGAGTTGGTTCGACTGACGAGCTTACTAAGAACCGGTTTGCGTTTCCACCGGCCAGAGAGCCACAACAGAGCTATATCTTACGTCACTGCATACGTATCATGTTGCCCAGCAACGCTATGCGGCAGCGCCAAACACAAACACACCAGACTTGTTCGAGATGCATCGGCTTCTCGCAGAACGATCAGCACATGAAATCAAAGCACTGCGAAAGCGATCAAAAAGCACAAGGAGTCGTATGATCTCCAAACACTCCCGCAGCTCTGATCGGTCCACGCTGCTCCGATGCATCTCGAACAAGGCATCAACAATAATAGACGTTGCGTTACTATGGATGCTCATGGGTTTGCGAAAATAAATCGGCATCCAAACACGGCGAATCCAACGTGTTCGTGCAGCTCGCCGTAACTTACATAGACGGATATTATAATCGAGCTGCTATTAGCTCGACTAGCTGCTATTTAAAAATGGCGGTCACAAGTTTCTCTTCAGTCTTGTTGGCCACGGTAACCCCGCCCCCAGCCTCTGACGCAAGCGGTTCTTTCTTGGCTCCGTTCTAGACCCTGCAATGATTTGGTGCTACTTAAGAACCACTTTTACTGGTTCGGAGCTGGTGCTTTGGCGGTGGAAAAACAAAGAACCGATTTGAAACTAGGCTCTGGCTCCGAACCAGCACCAGTTCTGCCTTGGTGGAAAAGGGGTATCACAGAACTCTACAAGTTCCTGGATAAGTTGCAGAAGTCCGAGCTAGTGAGAGAGGCTGCCAAAAATGGTAATGAATGGTCCTGGAAAATCCATCCTGCAAGCTCTCCTCATAGGAACGGGGCAGCAGAGGCTGCTGTTCGCATACTAAAGCGAGCCCTTCATAACTTGGGAGGCAATGGTATCTTCACATGGGGTGAGTTCCAAACCTTCCTCTACATCAGTGGTTCCCAATCCTGGTCCTGGGGACCCACAGCTCTGCACAGTTTGCATGTCTCCCTCATTTAACACACCTGATTCAGATCATCATCTCGTTAGGAAAGAGCTCTGAACTGAACTGGGTGTGTCAGATAAAGGAGACATACAAACTGCGCAGAGCTGTGGGTCCCCAGGACCAGGATTGGGAACCACTGCTCTACATGGCAGCCAATCTGGCGAACGAGAGACCTATAGATGTGAGAACCCAGAGCAGAGAGGACTGCATAGAGTACGTCACTCCCAACTCTCTCTTGTTAGGAAGGTCAGGACCAAAGGGAGACCCAGGTGACTTTGATTTCGTAGGTTATCACTACAAAAGATTACAGATCATTCAGGGAGAAGTTAACACATTTTGGAAGAAATGGAGTCAGTTAGCAGGCCCAAATTTGTTCGTGAGAAGCAAGTGGCACACGAAGGAACGGAATGTTACTGTAGGAGACGTGGTCTGGTTGGCTGACCAAAATGCATTGAGGAGTCAGTACAAGTTGGCCAGAGTAGTCAAAGTCAATCCTGATCACAAAGGTGTTGTCAGAGACGTGGATGTTAGAGTTTTTACAAACTACCCAGTCTCAAGTATCAAACATAACAAAGTGAATGACACAGGCAAAGGAAAAAGAGTCACCAAAGGTTTGACTAGCAAAATTCCTGCAACCATCCTACATAGAGATGTTAGACGGTTAGTCGTCTTGATTCCTGCTGAAGAACAGTCAGACAAACAAGCAGAGGAGAATGAAAGTGTGTCTGAGATTGCTGCACTGTTCAAATAAAATCAGCGAAACTGAGAAGCTGAATTCAAATTGAGTGACGAAGAGCGGGCGGAGAATGCAGAGTGAATGCGGAAGAGTGGCGGAGAATGCCGAGTGAACGCGGAAAAAAGTAAAAACTCACATGCAGACGCATGCACGCAGAATTAGAGTGCAAAGAAAGTGAAAGACGCGATTGTTTCAGTGAGTTAACGGCGCGGTTTCAAGGCACGAGTAATTTCTGCATGAAGATGACGTGTGCAGAAAAGTTAAAAGGCTGCAGAGAGTAACGCACACGATGGGAAACGCATCAGCAATCGGTCATCTCAGGGACACTGATGGTATGACAACAACTCTCTTTAATTGTTTGAAGGACTGATTGTCACTTAAACCTGTTACTTGACTATTATAATGTACAATATAGAGGAGAACAGTGAATTATGTCATGCTGTGGTTATTATTTAAGTGCATGGTGCAGTTCTCGTGTGTTCATAAAAAATGCAACGGTGACAGATACCACGTTTGTTTAACTAGTTTGTGTAAAATTATAATATGTATTGATAAGGAAAGGGAGCTTAAATATGTAAATGAACAAATATTGGGACAGTTTTATGTGGTAAAATCTTTATTTACATTGCATTTGTTCGCATTTGAGATTATAATCATAAGTAATGATGTATCCTTTTCTTTTCTTTGTTTTCTTTGTCAACCTTAATGAATCCATTTGAGGCAAACTGTTGAATTACTGTCTAACCTGCCAGAATTTACAAATACAAGAGCTTAAAAGTGATTTGGAGTTGTTCCCTGTGTCCCCTGTGGTTGGCTGATGCTCTTTTCGAGTTAGAAGCAGATACTGATGCACAAAATTCCCAGATAACTCGACATTAAGGTTGATAACCTTAAAGAGAAAAAGAAACAAAGAAAACAAAGAAAAGAAAAGGATACATCATTACTTCTGATTATAATCTCAAATGCGAACAAATGCAATGTAAATAAAGATTTTACCACATAAAACTGTCCCAATATTTGTTCATTTACATATTTAAGCTCTCTTTTCTTATCAATACATAATATTATAATTTTACACAAACTAGTTAAACAAACGTGGTATCTGTCACTGTTGCATTTTTTATGAACACACGAGAACTGCACCATGCACTTAAATAATAACCACAGCATGACATAATTCACTGTAGTGTTGTCACGATACTAGAATTTCTAACTTCGATACGATACCTTGAAAAATATCGATATTCGATACCATTTTCGATACCACAGAGAAAAAAACTGCCACAATATTAAGTTTTTTAATTTTTATTTAAAGCTAAATATAACAAATCTAGAACATGACAATGAGGTATATTTTACATGAACAAAAATGTCCTGAAGTAGTGCACTTGTTCAAAAGCATTAACGCTGGTTAATACATTAACGTTATTTGATGAACAGATTTAAACGCAAACGTGTGTGCATTACACGCGAAAACAATGCTATTAGTGCTTTTAACAATACAGATTGTGTCAAAGCACTTAACAGTATCAAATTGGAGGATAGAGTGTCAGTAATGTATAATAATAAGATAAAACATTACATTTTCAGTTAAAGGCATTTTATTATTGAATTCAAAGATGTCATTCAATAGCTCAGTTTAGTTTAATTAGTATCTGTGTAATCAAATTGATGATAAGATATAAGGCAAATTGCAGAATTAAATACAAATTTTTGAATAAAGTTAAATAAGCACAAGTTAATTTACATTTGACCACAGTTAAAATATTTAACGTTACTTGTCTAAGATTTCTCAGTCAGATTATATTAACTTTAAGAATTACGGTGAAAAAACGAGACAACACACACTCATATCAACAACAATACTAGGCCATCTTGGTTAATGTTTCAGAAATGTTAAAATGAGAAGAGTTACCAACTTCTCGAAATTATTTAAATAGATCCGGGTGTCGGTCTTTCAGGTGCTTTGCCATATTAGGCCCCGATCACACTAACGCGTTTTTCAGGTTCGAACACGCGAGGCACACAGCACTCATCACACAGAACGAGCCGTGCGCTGCGTTTGTTATGTTGCTTGGCAACCACTGAAACAGCTGTCCTGTCAGTCAAGTAAACGTCAAATCAGCCTTTTATTAACTTTATTTACTTTCTGTTAACATTGTGGTAGTTACGGTTCGTGAAGTCGTTAAGCTCCTGGTAACCCGCGAGAGCACCACAAGTTTATCCTCCATCATCGCACTCTCCGGGCGTTCAAGCAACTACTGTAGCTTTCATCACTAAAACGGAAGGCCCGCGAGGCGCAGCAGCGCATAAACAGCGCGCAGAACGCTCGCTGGAAACCAATTGAAAATAGGCGCCTGCCGCGCCTCTCACTGCAAAAAACGTGTCAAGTGTGATCGGCCCCATTCACTTCACTTTTGCTATTTAACCAGAGCGAATGAGACGAGTGCGCGTGTGGTGTTTGTCAACACGCCTTTGGAGAGAAGTGAAAGTGACAGCTCGGCTAGTATCGATACTTCAGGAAATTAGTATTGGTACCGTTCAGATATTTCAGTATCGATATTTATCGAAATATCGATATTTTTGACAACACTAATTCACTGTTCTCCTCTATATTGTACATTATAATAGTCAAGTAACAGGTTTAAGTGACAATCAGTCCTTCAAACAATTAAAGAGAGTTGTTGTCATACCATCAGTGTCCCTGAGATGACCGATTGCTGATGCGTTTCCCGTCGTGTGCGTTACTCTCTGCAGCTTTTTAACTTTTCTGCACACGTCATCTTCATGCAGAAATTACTCGTGCCTTGAAACCGCGCCGTTAACTCACTGAAACAATCGCGTCTTTCACTTTCTTTGCACTCTAATTCTGCGTGCATGCGTCTGCATGTGAGTTTTTACTTTTTTTTTACTTTTTACTTTTACTTTGGTACCCAGCATGCATTGCAGCATGGCACTTTTGATTGTCACGATTGTTGAGATTTAAGTGCTGATTATTGATGTCTGTGTGTGTCTGCATGTCACTGTAGATACATTTTTGTGCTCAAGTTTTCTTTCTGATTGTCGTAATATGTTAGTTTTCATGCTACAGTAACACAGGGTGTATAACCTTAATTATGTTAATGGCGCAACACATTCCAGAGGTGTATAGTCCAGGGGTTAGAAAGTAGAAGTCCTGCCATATGTTTATTCCTCCCATGAACTCAGCCAGCTAATTTCACTAACTGGTTCTATCTCCTGGCTGAATTAGCAAATCCAGGTGATTGGAACAAAATACTAAGGAGGACTTTTACTTTCTGAACCTGGACTTTACACCTCTGGCCACATGTCAGCCAAGAGTAAAAGAAATAAACCAGAACTGGACCTTATCTGAGCCACAAAACCTGTGTATATTAAATATGGAGTCATCTCAGCCTTAATAAGCCTGTTAACAAATAGAATCACTGACAGAATGAAGAGAACAGAAAAAGAGTCAGGCAGAAACACAAGAACTAGAACTGACTTCAACCACAGCCTTAGATGAAATCAACTGAATTAACTGAGGTTTAACTCTGTTTCATTTGAAGTCACCATAACTGTGACTAGTGTTTCCATTAGTTGGGTTCTTAACACTTATTATATCTTTTGTCTTTTTTTTGGCCAGTGTGTTTGTTAAACACATTTGCAGCAGCAAAGAAAGCTAAAGTGAAAAGTGATTAGTAATTGATGGTCACCTGTTGATGGTTTTAAAATCATCATGAAATAGCCTGAATCACTGATGTCATTTGTATATAATAATTGTGTTGTTCCATTAATATATTCACATCACAAACCCTGTGTTACTGCATCATGAGATCCAGCAGTATTATACCTATCAGTTAAAATATTTTAACAACAAAAATTTTAGTTACAGAGACACACAAATCAGCATATGAATCTCAACAATGGTGACAATCAAAAATATTCAGATAAACAGATCATCTCTGAACATCACAAAAAAGCTACTAAATGTCACAACAAAAAAACAACAGCAAAAAATAAAAGAAAATATTTTGAATTAAACAAGATAATAGGACAATTCAGCTGCATAATTTATTCATGTTGCAATGCATGCTGGGAGTTTTGTACTATGCTGGTACCCAGCATGCATTGCAGCAAGGTACTTTTGATTATCACCATTGTTGAGATTCATGTGCTGATTGTTGATATCTGTGTGTGTCATTGTAGATTAACATTTAATTCTTAAGTTTGTTAAAATCTTGATTCTAATAATACTGCTGGATCTCATGCTGCAGTGACACAGGGTTTGAGAAATTATTCTCAAAAGCATCAGTAAAGCAGGCTTATTATTGATGATTATAAACCCATCAACAGGTAACCATCATCACCTGATCTCATTGCACTTTAGCTTTCTTTGCTGCTGCAAATGTGTTTGACAAACACACTGTCACATCAGCCAAAAAAAAGAACAAAATATATAATAAGAGTTAAGAGCCCAACTAATGGAAACACTAATCACTGTTATGGTGACTTCAAATGAAAAACATTAGAGGTAGATTATCAATAAAAACTTTTGTAGACGTCTGACAGAAATAAAGTCAATCTGGTTAGTAATAAGTGAAGCTGGTAATGCTGTTTGTGGAGTTGTTTAATCCTCCTCTGCTGAGATCTTGAGAGATTTAATGTCTTTTTTTATCTCCAGTTGATTTCATCTAAGGCTGTGGCTGAAGGCAGTTGTAGTTCTTGTGTTTCTCTCGGCTCTATTTCTGTTCTTTTCTTTTCTTCAGTGATTCTGCTTGTTAACAGGCTTATTAAAGGAATAGTTCGGCCAAAAATTATATTAAACCCATGATTTACTCACCCTCAAGCCGTTCGAGATGCATATGTCAATCATTTTTCAGACGAACACATTTTCAGTTATTTTAGAAAATGTCTTAGATCTTTCAGTGGTTATAATGTCAAGCAGGGGCGTAGAATTTAGTAGGGACGCTATAGGGACGTGTCCCTACCAATATCCAGTGACACTGATATGTCCCTATCAATAATTTCGATCAAAACTTAAAATATATTTATATATATAACCACTGTTGTCCGGTTGTGTCTTGTAGTTTTTATGTATTAGGCTTATTTAATTTAATCAGGAAACATCTTATTTAGATTAAAATCTCTTACAAGACAAGAGCGTTCTGAGAAAAATGCGCAATTCATGGTACACAAACGGTTAATATATATCTGAGTCCAACCTGCTAACACACATCGCTAAACTGATTGGCTTTGTTTTTTCTATCTAACTTGTGAGAGGCTCTGGTGTGAAGCGGCAATGCTCCTCCGAAGGAAACCTAGATGCGGTAAGCTAGGGAGAAATCAACAGTTCTGTGCACAAAAATGCGGGACAAATCAGTTTTTACTACTGTATTACAATCGCGGGATAAGTGGCGAACAATCGTGAGAGAGAGAGAGAGAGAGAGAGAGAGAGAGAGAGAGAGAGAGAGAGAGAGAGAGAGAGAGAGAGAGAGAGAGAGAGAGAGAGAGAGAGAGAGAGAGAGAGAGAGAGAGAGAGAGAGAGAGAGAGAGAGAGAGAGAGAGAGAGAGAGAGAGAGAGAGAGAGAGAGAGATTGTGTATAAGTGTGTGTAACACTACATTATAGGGACAAAATGTCACCACAAAGATGGCAATATCCAAAATACTTGTCCTTGTGGGGATTTATTTATTTATTTATTTTTGGAAAACAGCTGAAAATGTAAAAATGCAGAAAGTTTTCTGTGATAGGCAGGGTTAGTGTAGGGGGATATAATATACTGTTTGTACAGTATAAAATCATTATGTCTGTAAAAAGTCCCCATAAAACATAAAAACACAACATTGCTTGGTCTTGTTGAAATGAGAGGAATGTTTGATGAAGTTGAAACCCATGTCATCCCAGTCTCATCAGCTGAGGCTGAAAGAATTTTCAGTGCTCTTAGGACACTGAAAACATGGCTCAGAACAATGGCACAAGTGACACTTAACAGTATTGCTGTGTGTCATGTCCAACAGGACAAACTGGACATTATTGATGTGAAACAAATGTGCCAACAGTTAATTTCTGTAAGTTCACTTTTAAATGAAAATTCTGTCATCATTTACTCTCCCTCAAGTTGTTTCAAACCTGTATGCATTTTTTTCTTCTGCTGAACACAAAAGAAAATATTTTGAAGAATGTCGGTAACCAGTATTGAGGTTTTTTTTCTACTATGGAAGTCAATGGGGTCCGTCAACTGTCTGGTTACCGACATTCTTAAAAATATCTTCTTTTGTGTTCAGAAGAAGAAAGAAATTCATACAGGTTTAAAACAACTTGAAGGAGAGTAAATGATGACAGAATTTTCATTTTTGGGTGAACTGTCCCTTTAATGACAGATGCAGCTCAGCTTCAGGGGATGTCCCTGTCCCCACCAATTTCAAAATCAAACCTACGCCCTTGATGTCAAGTTATGGGGTCCACCTCCTTCAAGTCTGTAACGACTATGGCTCGATGGGTAAAAATTGACTTTTAATTTATATACTAATTAAAAGTGAAAACACTTTCTAAGTCCCACAGACTTGGCGAACTCTGTAACTGAACCCCCGTTTACGACTCGCTTCCCCCCTCTCGACAGTGTGAGCTTCAAAGACATTACTGACATTCCGATCTCAACAGAAAACCCGCTCTGA
This sequence comes from Leuciscus leuciscus, assembly GCF_965113295.1. Taxonomy (NCBI): domain Eukaryota; kingdom Metazoa; phylum Chordata; class Actinopteri; order Cypriniformes; family Leuciscidae; genus Leuciscus; species Leuciscus leuciscus. The sequence goes on along the minus strand of NC_138728.1, from coordinate 26,204,332 downwards.
ATCACACACACACCAAACCACTCTGAAACTCCTAAACTACAAGTTACACACACGCATGAAATGTTATTATGTAGTTTTCTTGTCTATGGGTTGTGATGGGATAAATTGAGATATTTATGCACCTCTGCAGATGTAATGGACACGTGTGTTGATACATTTGAGATGTATCTGTTTCATTAACTGATATTAATGTCGGGTATGATATCCTACGGATCGTACTGAGCTTCTTTATACAGAAATATAAACTATATTCCGCACAAATGTTTATATTTCTATACATAATGTGGTATTAAAGTTTTAATGCATTTTTCTGGGTACGATCAGAAGAGGCGTTCCTTCACAAACAATGAAACGCTCCCGCCTCAGAACCGAAAGATTCCATTGGGTCCCGTCATTTAACAGGGCGTTACCCCGCGCTGCTTTAAAACCAAAACACAAGCAGACGCTCGCTCTCTCTCCTCTTCGCTCTCTTCCCCCTCTCAACTCATCCAACTTCTCTGGACCCTCTTCCTCGGCGCAGCGCTTCTCCAAAGGAACATCTGGAGGAGGCCCTGGCCTTCTCCATCGAGCGAGCACATGTTCGAGTCGTAACAGCCGGTCTTTGCAACTAAGATTTCCAGCCTCTCCCATCCCGGGAGACGAATCTGAACTTTCTCGGTAACGTTAAATTCAAGTGAGCCTTTACATCGTTTTGCGAAACGACCCAGAAGACAAAGCTAGACGCAAACCAGCCGGACACGCGCACGCGCGCGTCCCCTTTTCAGCATCACACTGAAAGAGTACCACAACTCGCAAGTATATTGATTCCTATAAAAGCTGTTCCAGGTGTCTAGGTCTTAGGTCTGTGATTTAAGTTACCCTCTATCTTCCCTCTATATCTTTCTTTCTTTCATTTCAATTTCATTCTGATCACGCTATGTTTATGTTTTTGTTCGGTTAAATGTTTAAATGTTTGTCTGTTTTATCGTTTGCATTTTACGTACGTTTATATGTGTAGCTTATAATCTCTAGCGTGTGCCATTTTATTAATAAACCCATTTATACTTTTAACTGTCTCTGTGTTTGAAAACCCACTTTTTATAAAGTCAATGAAACAAAAGATCTATAAAGCTACAGGCTCTATATTATAAAACTACTTTGAGTAGTTTTAATTTATAAACCCAAAGAGGTTTTGTCTTCGTGGCCAGAAGACAAACTGTCTTGGAGTTTTGTAAACAGGAATACTTCTTCTTAACTGTAATGATCAGACAGTACAGAACGAGGCATTTCCTATAATTGATAAAGTACATTTACATTTACATTTAGTCATTTAGCAGACGCCTTTCTCCAAAGCAACTTACAAATTAGGACAAAATTCAGCGAGTCATCATAAAGAGGCAAAAGCAACAACAACGCAAGAAGTGCTCAAAGTACGAAGTTCAGGTATTATTCAGAGTAGCATAAGCCTGATAAGTGATGTTACAAAGGGAAAGGAAAACATTTTTTTTTTTTTTTTTTTTTTTTTCTATAAGGTTAAGTGCTCACGGAAGAGATTGGTTTTCAGCTGTCTTTTGAATGTTGTCAGGGATTCTGCATTCCGGATGAGGGTGGGGAGAGCGTTCCACCAGCATGGAACTGTGAATGAGAATGTTCTGGAAAGTGATTTTGTGGCTTTCTGTGATGGAACCACGAGACGTCGCTCGTTGACCGATCGTAGGTGTCTGGTAGGGATGTAGACTCGTAGGAGTGAGTGAAAGTAGGAGGGAGCTGAGCCTGTGATAGTTCTGTAAGCAAGCGTCAGTGCCTTGAACTTGATGCGAGCAGCGAGAGGTAGCCAGTGCAGAGAGATGAACAGAGGAGTGACGTGGGCCCTCTTGGGCTCGTTGAAGACAAGACGAGCTGCAGCATTCTGGATCATCTGTAGGGTTTTGGTTGCACATGCTGGAAGTCCAGCCAGAAGAGCATTGCAGTAGTCAAGCCTAGAGATGACCAGGGCCTGGACGATGAGTTGTGTTGCATGCTCAGTTAGGAAAGGCCTGATTTTCCTGATGTTGTGCAGTGCAAACCTGCATGATCGAGCTGTCTTTGAAATGTGATCTGTGAAGGTCAGCTGGTCATCAAACGTTACTCCAAGATTTCTGACCGATCTTGATGGGGTGATTAATGATGACTCTAGCTGGATGGTGAAGTCGTGCTGTAGAGACGGATTGGCAGGGAGGACGAGAAGCTCAGTCTTTGCCAGGTTGAGCTGCAGGTGATGTTCCTTCATCCATGTGGAGATGTCCGCCAGACAGCTTGAGACCCGTGCAGCTACTGTGGGATCATCTGGTTGAAAGGAGAGGAAGAGCTGCGTGTCATCAGCATAGCAGTGGTAGGAAAAACCGTGTGCCTGTATGATGTGTCCCAGTGATGTGGTGTAGATGGAGAAGAGGAGGGGACCAAGAACTGAACCCTGGGGAACCCCTGTGGTCAGCTGATGTGCTCTGGATACCTCACCTCTCCATGCGACCTTGAAGGACCTACCTGTGAGATAGGACTCAAACCAGTGGAGTGAAGTTCCTGTGATGCCCAGTGATGAGAGGGTGGACATAAGGATCTGATGATTCACCGTGTCGAAGGCAGCAGACAGATCCAGGAGAATGAGGACTGAAGATTTGGAAGCAGCTTTTGCGATCCGTAGGGCTTCTGTGACTGACAGTAATGCAGTCTCAGTTGAATGTCCTTTCTTGAAGCCAGATTGGTTGACATCCAGCTGGTTGTTTAGAGACAAGAAGGATGTTAGTTGGTTGAAGACAGCTCTTTCAAGTGTCTTCGCAATGAATGGTAGGAGAGAGATAGGTCTGTAATTGTCTACAAATGATGTGTTTAGCGTTGGTTTTTTGAGCAGTGGAGTAACCCGAGCCTGCTTGAATGCTGTAGGGAAGGTGCCAGTATGGAGGGATGAGTTGATGATGTGTGTGAGTGATGGTAGAAGTGTGGGAGAGATGGCTTGTAGAAGGTGTGAGGGGATGGGGTCAAGCGGGCAGGTGGTAGGGTGACTGGAGAGGAGAAGTGTAGATACTTCTTCCTCGGTTAGCGAAGAAAAGGAGGACAGAGGGATATTGGCTGTGGAAGGGGTCGGTCTGGGTTCCTGTGTGTGTGGAGCTGAGAATTGACTGCTGATAGCTGTTGTTTTCTTGGTGAAGAAGTGCGCAAAATCGTCAGCAGTTAAGGAGGAGGCGGGTGGTGGTGGAGGTGGACAGAGGAGAGAGTTGAATGTCTTGAAGAGTAGTCGTGTGTTGGAGGAGCTGTTGATCTTGTTGTGGAAGTATGAAGATTTTGCAGCATGAACATCAACAGAAAAGGAGGAGAGGAGAAATTGATACATACTCAGGTCAGATGCGTCTTTTGATTTGTGCCTGTAAATGCATATGCGATTTATGAATGATGACTATGCGTTATAAATATTAATATTGCCAAAATTCCCTATATTCTTGAGCTAATTCGCATTAACCCAGAGGCATTTACGTTACATGTTTAATGGTGGAGACATTTCGAGCAGTTTCAAACTTCATTTTTTTGTGGGCAAATTCAGTTTCAGTCGAATGTGTATTATTGGTATTAATAATTGTAGGCTATACGCGCGTTTTGAATTGTGAGATAAGTCGCTAAGGCGAACTCACCCAGCTGATCGCGGGCACAAAAGCCAGCTCAGCTCTGCTAAAACTGCAGTTCATGACATTACATCTGTCTCTGTAAAGACGAAGCAAAACTCTTTGCAGTTGATACATGTAACATGATTTAAACCGACTAAATGAAGACGAAGGATCTCTTTTAGGACGAAGACGTAAATCTGATAGTTTTCAGTCGTAATAGGCCTTATGATATACAATACGTTAACGATAAGCTCCTGGTCAGAAATTGGCCTCGCGATCCAATTTCGTAAACCTACGCAAAAATCATAAAAGTGCTATTTTGATTAATGCTTATGGGAGATGAGCAGATGATAAGTCCTGCTCACAGCTGTTCTGATGCCTGTTGTGCTCACAGCTTAACCCTCTGGGGACCAAAAACGCGCCCGCGCGTTTTGCTCGTTTTTTTTTTTAGCAATGAAAAATAAACACAAAATGCTCTGTTAATTTTGATCTTTCATTTTCGTGTAATACATCAATCGATCCTGTTCAATTTCTATTTTTTTTCTGTATACTCACAATACAAATAAAGTGTTTTGCTTTTTGACAAATAAAGAAAAACTAACATGATGCTATTTCTGCCTTCTCTCTGTCAGTAAACTCCCATTTGAAACGCGTTCGAAAATTATCTATAACTCCGCGAAAATTCAGTCAAACAGGCAAACAGACCCACGGGCATAAAGCTTGAGATCGCAGCTTTTAAATGAAGTAATTTATATAAAAAACAAATATTATCAGCTTCTGTAATCTGTATAAAAAGAGAGCGACTCCAGTCGAGCTCATTACGAGCCATTCAAAAGTAATGTGACCACTCCCCGGAGAGCGCGTGCTATTCAAACGCAAATTCTGAGAACCATTTCAGTCTGTGAAACGCCCCCATATCAGCTGTAAACAAAGAGGCATAATATAGCCTACCTTATGGATAAAATTTTCCGTGCTGATATGAGGAGCAGATCCCGCTGAGGAGTGAGGTAGGCTAAGTTATCCTTTCTCAAGTGTTAATGTGGAATAACGTTATGGAATAACGTTGTAGGCTTATGTAAACAAAAAGATGAATCGCGTTTCTATAATATGAATTGCGCGTCTATTTGTAAAGAGTGTTTAGCCTAAATATGAATCGCGCGTCTGTGTGTGAAAGAATAAACTGCTTTTACAGTTACAGTTACTGCGTTACAGTCAGGCGAAGTATGAAAGACAACATTTTGTTGACTAGATTTGGGTACAGTTTTTACTGTAGAATATACTGTCACATCAAATAAGCTTTTCTGAATATATATAAAATACTATTTTGTCAAAAATAAAGTCATAGACTAAGATGTTCCAATGTTGGCTATATTCAAACTAATGAATACATATGATAAAATGTAGGCCTATAATCTTTTTTTTTTTTTTTTTACAAAGAAAGAGTACTTTTTTGCAGAAATATTGCTGAAATTGTAATTATTGTTGTAATTGTAACCTTTTTAATAAAATAGCAAAACATATTTACAAGATAGATGTAAGCAAAATCTTAAATGGTCAATATAAGTCTTCTTCAAAATATATATTTTGTCTTTGCATTGTGGCTCAGTCAGTGTCACACCTGAATGAATGGCTAATTATGCAGAGTCATTATGCAGAGTGGGTGGGACTAAGGTGTAAACTACTCCTCCCCCTCGCATATTGGCTTTCCAAGCAAAACCTGTTTTACACCATTTAAATCAATGTATTTTTTTTTGTGAACGATAAAGCAAGACTATTTTCACATAATTTTGAAGCTAGAACTGAAAGGGACAACATCCATTAGTCAAAAGTCTTGTGGGCACATATTTTGTATGAGTTTTGTGGTCTTATTTCAGCAACTTTCATTTTTATTTTTTTAAATAACCACGCATAAACATTATTCTCTTAAAAATACAAACATCTACATACATGTTGCTCGCATATTATGGTAGGCCTGTTTGTGCTATATAGAGTGAATTTACACCTTTGCCATTAACATGTTTATAAATAACTGAAAAAAGCACAAATGTCAGAGCATGTCAGAACATCTCAAGGGCCACAAAAACAGCTTGGTCCCCAGAGGGTTAAGTAAATAGATGTTCAATGCCTGTTTGCTCACAGTTTCTAGTGATTAAAACACGAAGTTTTAATACCTGTTTTTATGTAAACCGTTTTATATATAATGTGTAATTGGAGACCAGTTTTATGAATTAAGAAAAGATGATAATCCCTGTTCTTATTCTAAAACCGTCTCAATGTGTAATGTATAATGTGTAATTCCTGTTAGTCACATGTTGTGAAACTCGCGTCAGTTTTCCGCATGCAACAGAAGCGCAAAACACCACGTGATTCTACAGATAAAAAAATCTGCTGTCTTAACTGCTGAATCACGTCACCGACACTAGAGGGCAGCCTCTAGAGGTGTGGCAGGGCTCAAATTACGCGCCCCCCACCGACGTCATCCTGCGTGAGCGTCGCCTCCCACTGACGTCAGCCTGCGCGAGCGCAACTACGCCATCTCGTGGCGTTCTAAGATAATACCTGCTTTCAATTTCTTTTTCTCTCTGCATTCATTTTCTCTCTCAAATACTTAACTGCATTCAAGCTTAGCTTATGCTGATATTATTTGGAGTTAGACAATTCCTTTTTCTGTTTTTGACTGTCACACTTTAAGTTAAGTTCGAAAAAAAAAGGGAAAACTTTTCGAATTAAAAACTTAGATTTGATTCACTCAGTTCATTGATAAGGTCCACCTAGGAAGAAGCACGCCACCGTGTGGCGATCTTGGGTCGACTTATCAATATCTGTTTAACCCCCAGCCTGCAATTGAAGTGTCTCATTGCCACCCTTTTCGTTTGATTATTTTTATAATCAATACTAATAACCTCAGTGTTATTGTAAGGATTATAGGAAGTCATTCTGAATTTCAGTTTTGATTATTTTTAGTATTGATACATCACTGTTATCATTCTGATTTTCTTTCCTTCCTTATTATTATTATTTTGGACCTCTCCTTGCATGCTTATTTGAATTTTAATTTAAACTAGTTTGAATTTTAATTTAAATTGTGTTCACTAACAACCAGGTGGACCACGGAGAAGGAATACGCCCCTTTCCCTTGTGGCACAAACCCACTGCAGGGCCTATCCCTCTGCCTGCGTCCCAAGCCTGTGTTGTTTATTTGAATTTTATTTCATTGATAATTTTTTTTTTTCTCTTTCCCCAGCCTTTTCAAAGGGGGGGTAGGTTATTCCGATAATTAACCATCGGTTATCATAATTCCTTTGCATTGTATCATTATTTTAGTAAAGCCTTTGCCTCTGCATACATATTTACTCAATTTGATGAAAACAGAAAGCCTTAATTCACTTTAAGTCTAACCTCTCAATCCCTTATTGTGTATCTATTGGCAGGACCCAGTCAGTGCACTGTGGTAATCCAAAAGTCATCCCTGGTGGTTTCCGGTGGGCGGGATCATCTGTCCGGCGTTACTGACACTGCGCCCTGTCTGGTGTTGGGACCGTCGGAGAGTCTGACCGCGCCCGCTGGTTTCCACCTGGATGACCTCTATTCACCCCAGGTAAACTAAACTTTGATAGAACCCATCCACTTATTAGGAACCACAGAATACCAGCTATTCCTTCGGGTGTATTTTAAGTGCTTGGACTCACCTTTCTCTCTCTAAGACACACCTTCTTTCGAGGTCCTGTCCCGATAACCCACGCATCTCCTGGCCCGATCAGGAACTCTCGCAGTGTTAATAAGGCTTAGGCCTCTTTATTTTATTTTATTGTATCTTATTTTATTTATTTTCCTTAAATAACGCTCCCCGTGTTATTGTTTGTGACATTTCATTGCAGACCAATTCACTTCCTTGTGTTGTGTTTCCCTCTGATCTTCCCTACCTTCAACCTTGCCTCTTTCTCCACTCTGTTGTGATTTGTTTCTTTCATTTCACTTAGACACAGAACCTAAGAGAGACCCCAGGAAAGCTGAATAATAGAGTGACGATCAAAGCGGGCGTCGCTAAAACGACCCCCAGGCTACCGCCTGTCCAAATTTCTATTGTGGGTTTCATCCATACCCACGAAATTGGCTCAGCTAACTGTCGGCATCAGTTAGCCCCGAAATTCTCATAAACGGCATAGCCCGTATGAGTATAGCTCATTTGACCCTAAAACAAACTTGCATGTTGTCTCTTTTTGTGTGTGCTGTGCTTCTCTCGCCAACAGTAAGCCGAGATGTCGAGCTCACCCTGTCCTGCAGTCCGCTGGGACGACCTTGAGGCATGGCTGAGGGACATAACAAAGACCGTGCTGCCCCAGGACCCACATCGCTCGAGCCAAGAGCAACGGGACACAGACCTGAGCCAGTTCGAGTCCCATGATCCAGCCCAGACATACAGCCACGAGCAGCTGTCCAAAATCTTCGGAAACCTCGCACTCAAACTCGTCGCCAGGGCCCGGGACAGCGAAAGGAGCAACGCCGACCTGCAGCAAAAGACAGCCGCACTACAGCTCCAGGCCACAGAGGCCCTGGAGGACCGAGCCCACACACAGAGTCGGCTAGACCAGCTAATCTTCCTGACCGAGGAAGAGGACGAGACGGACACAACGCTACAACAGGAAGTTGAAAGACTTCAAAAAGCCCTGGACGACCTTCGTCTGCACACAGATCAAAGACAGCAGTCGGAGGAAAACACCCGGAAGGAACTCAACGAAAGGCTCCAACGAGCTGAAGCTCTCCTTGAGAGAGCAGAGACTAAAATCCATCAGCTCATTCAGCAGAGACACGATCTCGAAGACGAACTAGACATGGTTCGCAGAGAACTGAGACATGCTTACAGTTTCAACCGCGACCGGGAAGGGGAAGAACATCTCACACCATTTCCCCCTTCCAGCGAGTCTGCGCCTTTCAGCCACACACCCAGAGCTGAAAAGGGGGGCGAAAGCCCACTGCACAACACCACGCCTGTCAGCCAAACTCCAAGAGCTGTAAAGGGTCAGAATCCTCTCCAGACGGATTGGGCCCCCAGCAACAGCTCTCCTCCAACAAGCCTTGACAAGCTGGCCAGAAACATTCCTACGTTTGCCGGAGACTGTAGTGTTCATGCGTACCTTCAAGACATTGACTTTCACCTGCAAACTGTCGCCAACGCGACAGCTTGGGACAAATTGTACCTGGTAAGAATCACCTCAAGCAGAGAGGTGCGTAGTTTTCTGGATCGCCAACCAGAGCCTGTCAAAGCAGATTACAAGCAACTGCGACAAGCGTTGATCCGCGAATTCTCTGACCCAGAATCAGACCAAGGGTGTATAACGGCCCTCGACGTGAAACAGGCCCGACTTGAACACCCACACCCCTATTATGACCGACTCCGACAAACGTTCTTCGGAGCAACCAACACACCAGATATGGAAGAAGATATAACCTTTAGAACTTTGTTTCTGCGGAACCTGCATAGCACCGTGAGTAAACATCTCGGTGTGCTCGTCTGCCCACGAACCATGTCTACTCGAGAACTCAGAGACTTAGCCCACAAGGCTTACACCAAGCAAAGGGCCATGGATGAAAAGACGGTAAAGACACACACAATTCACTCCGTCTCTGAGCACCGCTCAGAACCAGACAGCAGGTGGCGGCACGACTGTGACGGTGCCCGTCCAAAGCGTCAGACCGACCGCTCAGAAAGATTCTGGAACCAGCACCACCCGCCGTCCAGAACTCCAAGCCCAGACCGTCGAAACTGGAACCACTCTCCCCAGAACACTGGTGAGCCCGAGTCTTCTTACATCACAGATGAAGACAGTGCAGCCACGTCTGACACAGACACAGAAAACGAACACTGACACCTACTGCTTCAAGGTCCTGACTGACCTGCAGTTGAGTAACCAAACCAATGTCTGCGCCACATACAGACAACCCACCCACCCACCGTAACGATTGCAGTGATTACACAGCACAAACGAAATCTACAAACTACACTGCACGCCTCAGAGCCGTTAAACGCTACCTCCGCTGTGTACAAAGAAAGTCATGCTGGCCTCTGATGAACAGACTTTTCCTATGCCACCACTTACCCCTCCACCACCCTCGCAGGCCATCTGAGCTCACTGACGACCAGTGCCTCAGACAGCTGTCTGCCACCACGCACATGTTGCGTTCACAAGACTTCAATACGCATTGTGCACCTGTTGCCATCACAGCGCCACAGCTCGTAAAGCCACAAAGCACAAGGGGGGGGGCCAGGCGTAACAATGACGCCACATGTGCCAAAAAGCCATGCATGGGACATCAAAGCATGCGGCATACCAACCTCAGCGAAAACAAAAGACTGTCCTAAGCCAATCAAGGACGTCCCTCGCTGGAATTTTTTTTTTTCTCCTTCTCTCTCTCTCTCTCCCTATCGCCTCTAACAGGATGCAGGCCGCAGTGGTTCGCGAGAAAGCAGCCACACTCACCAGGTCTGGCATCCGGCATCGCACGGAGAGAGCAACCCTGAGTCCTGAACACCAAGGCAGGACTCGCACTCAACACAGTCCCTCCAAGCATGGGCAACCGCCCAGCCTGAACACCTCACCTGTGTCCATACCTGGACCGCAGCTGACGCTGCGCTGTGTACCTCCACAGCAACCGACCACGCCCTGACTCCCGTCTTGGCTTTCACCCTGTACCAGACCCTACCAAATGTGAGCAGCCACAGCAAAGCTCACAAAGCCGTGTCTGGTGGTTTCCTATGGAACCGCAAAAAGGGGGTCCCGATCCGGGGCTCGCCTAAACCTCATTTGACCTGAGTCCTCAGTCATCAGCCGCTTGCCATCGACCATTGCGCTAATTTGTTGTTCGATAAAGTCCTTCCGAGGTCTTTATCTAACAAAAAGGGGGATATGTAACGACTATGGCTCGATGGGTAAAAATTGACTTTTAATTTATATACTAATTAAAAGTGAAAACACTTTCTAAGTCCCACAGACTTGGCGAACTCTGTAACTGAACCCCCGTTTACGACTCGCTTCCCCCCTCTCGACAGTGTGAGCTTCAAAGACATTACTGACATTCCGATCTCAACAGAAAACCCGCTCTGAATCACACACACACCAAACCACTCTGAAACTCCTAAACTACAAGTTACACACACGCATGAAATGTTTTTATGTAGTTTTCTTGTCTATGGGTTGTGATGGGATAAATTGAGATATTTATGCACCTCTGCAGATGTAATGGACACGTGTGTTGATACATTTGAGATGTATCTGTTTCATTAACTGATATTAATGTCGGGTATGATATCCTACGGATCGTACTGAGCTTCTTTATACAGAAATATAAACTATATTCCGCACAAATGTTTATATTTCTATACATAATGTGGTATTAAAGTTTTAATGCATTTTTCTGGGTACGATCAGAAGAGGCGTTCCTTCACAAACAATGAAACGCTCCCGCCTCAGAACCGAAAGATTCCATTGGGTCCCGTCATCAAACAGGGCGTTACCCCGCGCTGCTTTAAAACCAAAACACAAGCAGACGCTCGCTCTCTCTCCTCTTCGCTCTCTTCCCCCTCTCAACTCATCCAACTTCTCTGGACCCTCTTCCTCGGCGCAGCGCTTCTCCAAAGGAACATCTGGAGGAGGCCCTGGCCTTCTCCATCGAGCGAGCACATGTTCGAGTCGTAACAGCCGGTCTTTGCAACTAAGATTTCCAGCCTCTCCCATCCCGGGAGACGAATCTGAACTTTCTCGGTAACGTTAAATTCAAGTGAGCCTTTACATCGTTTTGCGAAACGACCCAGAAGACAAAGCTAGACGCAAACCAGCCGGACACGCGCACGCGCGCGTCCCCTTTTCAGCATCACACTGAAAGAGTACCACAACTCGCAAGTATATTGATTCCTATAAAAGCTGTTCCAGGTGTCTAGGTCTTAGGTCTGTGATTTAAGTTACCCTCTATCTTCCCTCTATATCTTTCTTTCTTTCATTTCAATTTCATTCTGATCACGCTATGTTTATGTTTTTGTTCGGTTAAATGTTTAAATGTTTGTCTGTTTTATCGTTTGCATTTTACGTACGTTTATATGTGTAGCTTATAATCTCTAGCGTGTGCCATTTTATTAATAAACCCATTTATACTTTTAACTGTCTCTGTGTTTGAAAACCCACTTTTTATAAAGTCAATGAAACAAAAGATCTATAAAGCTACAGGCTCTATATTATAAAACTACTTTGAGTAGTTTTAATTTATAAACCCAAAGAGGTTTTGTCTTCGTGGCCAGAAGACAAACTGTCTTGGAGTTTTGTAAACAGGAATACTTCTTCTTAACTGTAATGATCAGACAGTACAGAACGAGGCATTTCCTATAATTGATAAAGTAAATGCATATGCGATTTATGAATGATGACCATGCGTTATAAATATTAATATTGCCAAAATTCCCTATATTCTTGAGCTAATTCGCATTAACCCAGAGGCATTTACGTTACAAGTCTCAAAAATGTGCTTGCATCCTTCACAAAAGTAATCCATCCGGCTCCAGGGGGATAAACGAAGGCCTTCTGAGGGTAATCCGTGCGGTTTTGTCGTAAAAATATACATATTTAAAACTTTATAAATGAAAATAACTGGCTTCCGGCAACGGTCGACGCGCGTTCACGGGAGATGGATGCCGGCGTATGACGTACGACGGTTCCTACGCTGCGTCCTACGTCATACGCCAGCATCCATCTCCCGTGAACGCGCTTCGGACTTGAAGGAGGTGGACCCCATAACTTGACATTATAACCACTGAAAGATCTAAGACATTTTCTAAAATAACTGAAAATGTGTTTGTCTGAAAAACGCGAACGGCTTGAGGGTGAGTAAATCATGGGTTTAATATCATTTTTGGCCGAACTATCCCTTTAAGGCTGAGATGACTCCATATTTAATATACACAGGTTTTGTGGCTCAGATAAGGTCCAGTTCTGGTTTATTTCTTTTGCTCTTGGCTGACATGTGGCCAGAGGTGGAAGTCCAGGTTCAGAAAGTAAAAGTCCTGCTCAGTATTTTGTTCCAATCACCTGGATTTGCTAATTCAGCCAGGAAATAGAACTAATTAGTTAAATCAGTTGGGTGGAATAAATATATGGCAGGGTGTCTACTTTCTGACCCCTGGACTATACACCTCTGTTAGATTAAAATGACTTCAGACTACTTCATGATGATTATAAAACCATCAACAGGTAACCACCATTACCTGATGTCATTACACTTTAGCTTTTTTTTTGCTACTGCAAATGTGTGAAACAAACACACTGTCACAACAGCCAAAACTGATAAAAGATATAATAAGAGTTAAGAGCCCAACTAATGGAAACACCAATCACTGTTATGGTGACTTCAAATGAAACATTAAAGTTAAACCTTTGTTAATTCTCAATAAAAAATGTCAATCTCTCAGTCTGGTTAATAATAAATGAAGCTGGTAATGCTGTTTGTGGAGTTGTTTAATCCTCCTCTGCTGAGATCTACAGAGATATAATGTCTTTTATCTTCAGTTGATTTAATCTAAGACTGTGGCTGAAGTCAGTTATAGTTCTTGTGTTTCTGCTCGTCTATTTTCTGTTCTCTTCTTTACTTTAGTGATTCTGCTTGTTAAAAGGCTTAAGGTGACTTTATATGAGATGACTACATATTTAATATACACAGATTTTGTGGCTCAGATAAGGTCCAGTTATGGTTTAATTCTTTTGCTCTTTGCTGACATGTCAAATTTCTTTGCTATGGCCTGCTTGTGGCTCAGATCTGGCAAACAGGAGTGAGCCACCCAAGGGCCGTCATTCCATGCTGCATGTGGGTCAGATCATCATGCCACATGTGCCAGATTTGGGCTGGATCTGGGCCGTCACAATGTTGCTATGAGGGAAGGGGAATTCTTGGATTGTTTTATCTTCTATGATTCTGTGTTGTGATAGCCTTGTCATATTAGGTGATTTTAATATTCAAAGTAATTTTTTATCATTGCTGGATTCCTTTAACCTTACTCAATCTGTTGTGGGCTCTACGCACAATCTGGATTTTATACTGTCCTGGGGTGTCCCGGTGTGTGAGCTGGCTATAGAAAATAATGGGCTCTCAGATCATTTTTTTTATTATGTTTAATGTCATTTTCGCTGGGCCTACTCCACGCCCTGAGTCAGATGGCTGTCATGCTTGGTCTATTAATGCTCTGTCAGCCTCTAAGTTTTCAGAGATGTATAATTCCCATATGCAGGCATTAACTGTACATTTTTCTCCATCTAATGGGTTTAGATAAGTTGGTGGCTGACTTTAACACATTGGTTCTGAATTAATGAATCATGGCTCGTTGAATCTGAACACAAATGCACACTCCTTTTTAAAATCCAAGCTCTAGCCTCTGAACTCCCAAATACAAGTGTTGCATTTTATATGACCATGTCATATTGGGGTATCTACGATTTTATCGTGTGTTAATCAAACTTTAAATGCTTCTAATATGCATATCTTATGTAGTTTTGTATTCCTATAATCTTTCATGTGACGAGTTTGATATCATTTTAAATCTTGAGACCTAACGGTGTTGAATCTCGATAATAGATTCCAATGATATGATTATTACTATATGAATCATCTTTCTAGAGTATAAAGGCTTAAATTTTGAAACCACCATAACTCATTCGAGTGGGTGTCTCTCAAGAGACAAAGGAACTTTTCCCGCTTCAGATTCTCGGACGGTCATTGGTTGTTAGCGCGAACAGAGGCGTGAACCCATCTTCTCCATAAGAAGACTGTAGCAACAAGGGGTTGTACATTAATATTAATATTAGCTCAAATGACCTATAGGGAATTTTTATAATTAATCATGAATATGATTAATATTTTGCATATTACAGTTACATTAATTTATCACAGCTGAACTAGATTGATATATGAATGATTACCATAACGGGTTATGGTTCGTCATTAATACATCAATAGTCTTATTTCAGCTCGAAGTTATGGGATAACTTTAATCAAATTAATTTAGCTATCAAACAATCTGTTTGTCCAGCAAACATTAAACGTAAGATTAACTTAACTCTCAAGGAAAATTATCCTTCTTACAAACACAAGAAAGAGTATCTTTTCCAGGCCTTGAAAAAAAAACAACTCTCTGTGTTTGTAAAATTAGGTTACTTAAATCGTACCAAGATAAAGCATATAGCTAAGATCGACATTTCAGTGACTTCGTAACATGGGCAATTAAAACAGAGTCAATCAAGGACATATGGAATTTAATAATTGAACTAAAAACATCGAACTAAGGAATACATCAAACTACACAATACACACGGATTATATGTCTATGTACATAAAATACAGTTAAACAATACAAGATAACGAACAACAGTGAGAGAGAGAATAAAATGATCAGAATTAGAGAAAGATAGAATGACAGAAAAGGATGAGAGAGAGGATGAGAGAGGGAGAGAGAGAAGGATGAGAGATGAGGTCGGAAGTGAAAGCAAAAATCTGCGATCAGAGATCGCAGTAGGCTATGGTAAAAATCACAGACAGTAACCCTTGAGAGACAACAAAGGAATCACATTAAAAGTTCAATTCAATAATCGATACTTGCATATGGTTCTCTTTGTATGAGGAAGGAAGGCAGAGTCCTGCGTGTGTCTTTAAGAGCAGCGTGAGTCGTCTGAGGGGAGGCGTGCGCGTGCTGTGTCTTCCGGGGGCGAGCGCGAGCGCGGGAGGTTCAACGAGTCTCTTTCTCTGTGGTGAAGTTGCCGGTAATGATTCAGGCTAAGTTCATTCAGCTCGTGAATGAACAGAGGCGAATAGGAAAACGAAACTAGACTATAGAAAAACATACAAAGAAATAAAAGAGAAGAGAAGCGAAGCAGGCCGAAGCCGGTCTGGACTTGGGTTTCCAAAGTTTTGGAGGAGGGAGAAGAGCGTTAGGATACTGAAGGTTTAGGCTTTTATCAGTGTCCCGTGTACCGTCCCCTTTTTCGTGGTCGACGAATCCTCTTAGAGCATTCCGAGCAGAAGATTTTCTTTGTGTGTTAATGCAGCCCGACCCTCGTGTGGAATCACGAGAGGGCAAAGTATGATATTATGCTCGGGGAATTAAAAACGCATGGAACCATAACGTTTATCACAGTCTCTTATCAAAAATCTTCTTCGTCGTGCAAAGGGGATCAAAACCATACCAAGAACGAGTAGTGACACAGATAGACACATAGGGATACATTCTTTTGTTGAACAAAGGCACTTAAAGATTACATTACTGTAATTCAAAAACACAACTACTCTAATATCACACTGGGGAACATGCAAATCACCCGGAACACTCTTTATAAATTTGTAAGGAATGGTAAAATTAAATTTTACTACGTGGAAGTCCATATATGGCAATGTGCGTGTGTGTGTGTGTGTTAGAATGTCTCCTCAGTTGCATCTTGTGGTGGCGTACCATGTGAGGGGTTGGGGGTTTGATTGGAACCTGTTACTTGGCCAAAACAAAGGTAGTTCTGTGGGCAGACTCACTTGACAGCCTGAGGCGTCATATAATTTTGCTGAGAGAAGCAAGATAGTCCTAGTTGTCCAAAACAACTGAATGGGGTGAGTCTTGTAATTTGCCTTCAGTACACAAAGAACAAACTTTAGACACAGTAAGGGAATTGTGGTCGCAGCACGTGATAGTTTGAGAAGCAAACAGGGGCCTGTTCGTTGATTTCATTAAGTCGTGTGAAACATTAACCAGGCCCTCCTTGTAGACACTTGTAGTCATTGTGTCAGAAAGCTAGTCATTTAGGGCTTGTATATGCTCATATGTGTTTTAGCATGAGAGAAACAATCATGATTCGCTACTTCAGAACATCTGACCGGACAGACTGTCAGTGTCGTTACAAGACCGACCCAAAGAGTTTCTCAGAGCACTTCGTCAGTGAGAGGTTTCCGGTTCCATAACTCCTTAAGGAGTTTCTCCGTTTTTCTTTTCTTTAATCTTTGCCTTTATTTTCGTCTTATGACCTTTTCCTACATTCAGTGAAGTGAACGTAGCCGGCAACTTAACTTTGAGTAGACTTTTAAACTTTCCGCGAACTCCGTTTGCCCCAGAAGCAACGAGAGAACACGCCCAGCTCCGAAAGACCGACACACGCGCCTTCTTGCCTCAGCAACACAAAGACTATATGCAAGTATCAGCTCGAGCTTTTAATGTGTTAAGATTGTCTGCCCCTGCTTAAGGTGATTTGATTTCTTGTTGTCTCTCAAAGGTTACCTTGTCTGTGATTTTGCCATACTGTGATCATTTTATGATCTCTCTCTCTCTCTCTCTCTCTCTCACACACTCTCACTCTCATTCGTTATTCGTTTGTCTTGTATTGTTTTACTGTTTGTATTGATATATACGCATATTTACTCTGTGTGAATCGTAGTTATGTATTCCTTAGTTTGTTTTTATTAAACCCAATAATCTTCTTGAATTGAATCCGCTTTATTGATCACCAATTCGAAGTCCCTGAAAACGTATGATCTAAGCTACGAAGCTTTACCTTCTGTTACTATTTCAGTAACCTAAATTGTATAAACGCAGGAAAGATTATTTTTTTTATGGCCAGAAGATCAATCTTCCTTTAAATGTATAAACAGGGTGAGTTTATTGAGTTTTGATAAGGAAGTCTTGCATACAGTTCGCGGGACGAACAGATTGTTTAGATAACTGAAATTAATTCTGGTAAAAGTTACCCTGACAATTGATCAAATATTCCCTCTTTGGGTAATTTAATCTTTGTAGACGATAAGCAAATCATATTCATAGACTCATGAATATTCCTTTCATTTGAGCTAATTATTCCCCAGAAGTGATTGTCGTTACACAGCTGAGGGCTGCTGGACAGTGCTTGTTAATGGACGCTCACGCCCGGGTTATTATTCGTTGCAATGTCCACAATGTAAAATGTGCAAATGTAATATTAATATTGGTTTAGTTAGGTGGCTTGAGTGGTCACTATGTTGAAAGGCAATTAAGGCTTGAGTGGTCACTTTGTTGAAAGGCAAGGCCTTGGAAGCATATGCTAGGATAGATGAACAACGAACGTTCTTCGTACGTCGCTAACTCACTTAGCTGGATTTGATTGTTGGCGATTAGGCATGATCTTGGATTGTTTGGTTCTTCGACGCTCATCCTGAACTTGCTGTCATAGCAACAGGTGCGCAATCTTAAACCTGCTCGGGAGCAGGCTTATTTCTTGTAAACAGGATTAGACTGCGGCTTCATAAGCGGAGCTGATACGGGAAGTCCAGCGCAGCGCGATAGTACACTTTCTGAGATTTATGTTTTTTCTCGTGACTCGTGAGATTGTCGTTTACATTATTAATTTGTTGGAAACGCACATTTATGTTCGACTTGTCGGAGTCAGGCTTTAACTACAGCACAAACTGTTTGCATTGCCCTAAGATTATTTGCGTCTCTTTCCTTTACACTATTGGAGATGCGGAGAACTTGATGGAAAGTGCTGTCTGTCGTGTCATTCGGAGTTTACCTGGCGCTTTTATGTTTAAAAAACAGTTTTAGGGTTTTTTTGTGGCATTTCCAAGCCACTTAAGACCCAATGTTGTAAAGCAGTTTTTTTAAGCTATCATAATTTTTTTATGAAGATCATGCAATCATGACCATGCCGATTACAGTATATGTCACTCAGGCTTCACTAACGTGATTGGTACCATAGACTAGGCTAGACCATAGACTGTCATCAAGGCCTCATTGAAGGGGATTATGTGAACAGAAAGGGGGTTCACAATGTAAATGTGCAGCCCAGTTACTATTGTGATTCTTAATATTCCAGATTAGTAATATTATATCAAATTAAAAAAAAGTCAGTTGACTAAAATCTTCCATATCACAAATGTGTAAGCAAAATGGCCAGGATCTGTGCATGACTTAAGAATGTTCAGAGATTCACATTTATGCACATTATTTGAAAGTGGTAAGGAAAGTTCCACAATTAAATATCAAGCTCACTGTATTACATACACTTATGCTGATCCTAACAGAACTGTATTTTTTCATCGGTGATTATGACATGTTCCTGCCTGCAGACAGGTGTTTTATGACCCCATTCCCTGACCCAAACCAGTTACAATGCAGCTCTAGCCAGGACAAGGGCACACAATGAAATGAACTTTGGCTAAAGGGAAGATTTCAGTGTCTGATAAGTCTGATGGTTGCACACCTGACAGGGCCTGTGACATTGTTGCATGTGCCATATTACACAACATTGCCAAAAAACCCAAACACTTTTCATTAAATGTTTAATAAAAGACAAATATGCTTAGTTCCTTGAGTTTTATTTCAATTGTTCTTTGTAAAGAAAAGCCAGTGGTCAAGTGCCTGCAACAAGAGATATTAGACGCATGCCTCATGCAACAAATAAAAAGGAAAAGTTGTCTATACACTGCCCACCTGTAGGCCTATGTCTCCTCTGTCTGTGCAGACTCTTCTGTAGGCCTTTCTGTAGATGTGGAATCCTGCAACTTATATTGCAGCCATAAAGCATACAAGTATAAATTAAGTAAAGTTATTTATGCACTTGCAGGTAGGCTAGTTCTTCCATATGACAGTTATCTGAGAGGGTTTATTCACTGTCCAGTGCAATGGAAACAAATGGACATTACAAAGTATTATACTTTCTTTACTTTGGAAAGTTAGAAAATGTCCACTTACTGCACATATTTCAGCCACCACTTTATTGGGAACACAAGTGTTGGTGTATTATGTAAAGGTGCACAAAAGAGGATAAAAAAAAATATATATTTTTACATTAACATAAGTTAAAAGCAATTCATCATTACTCCAGATTTAACAGTTGAAATGACTATACGGCCTTAATTTAATGCAGCAAAAATTATTTTACAGTGTAGGCTACAGTGTAAGATCTTTTTTTTTTTTTTTTTTTGCCTTTTTCTTGGTTGCTTTTATAAATAGACAACCATTTATTTAACAGTGCCTTTTATAAAAGAGACTATAATATAGGCTAACTAAAAATTACCATTATGTAGAATATTTTTGTACTTCACTTTTATGTTTCGATGTTCTAGTGTGGTGACTCTGACATTACAATGAACAAAGTAATGCAATTATTAAATACAAATATATAGGCTAATAACGTGATAAAAGACATCTAACATGGCCACTTCTAACGGATTTAAATTGTCTGCTACTTTTTACCAGCCCTCTCCCCTGGCTTTTGCAGACTTTGAAGTGTTCCCTGGCGTTTTAATTAAACATTAAAATTCCGAATAAACTTGGACTATTAGTTCTTGCTCTGCTGAGGAGAAAAACTGAGCGCGCTCTTTGGCCACGCTGAGCAGCCAATAGCAGCGTTGCTGATCAATGTTTCTACTATCGATACATATCCCCTTTTAAACCAGCGCATGAACGCGCAATTATCTCACTAACTCAATCCAGCTATACTAATCATAACTGGCAGGTGTGTTCGAAGAACCTAATTAGCCAGATCATGATTACCACGATGATATCATCTTGGATGTCTCATTTGATCTCGGATGTTCTAAGCAACGTACGAAGAACGGGCCCCTGGTTTCTACAAGGACATCAATGCTGCAGTACTGGCCAAGTACAGCATAACAGAGGAGACGTATCGCCAACGCTTCAGGAATCTCACGGTGCCATCTGGTGAGAGTGTCAGAGAGACCTACAATCGAACCAAAGGATTGTACAAAAGGTGGATGCAACCAGAAGTTAAGTCTAAGGATCAGATAGGAGAGACTATCATTCTTGAGCAGTACTTGAGGATGCGTCATCCAGATTTGAGGATTTGGGTTAAAGAAAATCAACCTCAGACTGGAGAAGGAGCTGCAAGGTTGGCAGGACTTTGTGGACTTAGGTACTGTGGGTAAGTGTAAAACTGAGGAGCCCCATTATAGTGTACTGTAGTGGGGGAAAATTCTACTGTTGCTATGTAACAGTCCATCAACGTTGGACTGTTACATTTTGTTGGCATAGTTTGCAAAGTCTCTGTTTGCTGTTTGAGTGTTAGATGATTTCTTTCTTTGTATTTGTTTTTAGGGTTTCATGCAGCCCCATCTGTTAGGAGGAGAGTTCACACACTTGGAGTTTCCCAGAAGGGTGCAAAGGAAGGAGGTGGGCAAGAAGATGTTGTACCGAGACTTCACCATGACTGGCTGGTGAGGTTATTATATTTTATGTGTATATATTTATATTTGCTCCATCACTATTGTGGCAGAGCTAGTCGTGCCCCTTGAGAGTTGTGCAGAAGCTGTAAATTTATTCAGTTAATGAAAGCAGAAATTGTGCAAAAAAATTTTTTTTCCAGGGATTAGAAACAGAATACAGTCAAATAATTTGTTTTGTTTTTTTTACTAGTGGGTGAATGGCACTATAGTTAATTTATGTAAGTGAGGATAGCAAAATAAAGTAAACTGTGACATTATTATACACCAAAATTCTTCATACAGTGGACTGCCAGTAAAATGTATGAAAATTTGAGACCAAAAATTATTTAGACACTTTGATGTGACCATGTTTTGCTTAAGTGTTTTTTCTTTAATTGCTAATGCAACCTTTTTACACCACAGACTGAACAAAATTAAGCATTGTTTGGTAATTGGTTGACCTAAATTAGTATTATCTAATTCATTTGTGAAACAGTCTAAGAAGGATGGCCAAAACCAGTGAAATATCAACTGATTTGATAACTCTGAGTTCTTGTCATATTTTATTAACATTTTCTAAACTATAGTAAATAAACTGTGATAATGTGAGAAATCTTGTAGGTGTCTGAATAAATTTAGGTTTTACTGTATATATTTATTTATATATACAGTACATTTATTTATACATATTTTTTTATTCTTGTCCTGGCATTCCAATGACTGCTTTTTAAAAGAAATGTGCATAGACTATAGGCTCAGTAAATCAGCACAGACCACTAAAAGAACATTTTAACTAGAAAGATTAATATTTGAACCAACTCTTACGTTGACAAAAATTGCTTTGTTGATTAAAAATCACTCTGGTAGCACGTTATATATGGTACCTCTTATAATTGTCAGCTTTCGGTAGCAAAGCTTATACGATGCAGCCTGATTCATAAACAGTGTTCGTTTGTTGGCCAGAGGAGAACTGGCCCCCCGACTGGAGCCTGAACCCAAGGGTTTTTTTCTTTATTCTGTCACCTGATGGAGTTTGGGTTCCTTCTCACTGTTGCCTCTGGCTTGCTTAGTTGAGGACACTTAGTTTTCAGCAAAATTACTGATTTGACTGCACCAACACTATTGGATGAGAAATCAACTTAGCTGGATGATGAACTGTTTTCTGCTGAGCTGCTTTACACCAATTATGAAAGGAGTTCAATTCAGCTATAATTTACAGTTATTGAATCAATACTGAACTGATTTCAACTGATTTACTATTGTCTTTTTAGAGCTGCTTTACAGCAGTTGAGACTTGTTTGCATCATTGAATATTTTTTTTTCCTGTTTATCACTGTAAAGCTGCTTTGAAACAATCTGTATTTGCAGATCAATATATATAAATATATAAAGCACTATACAAATAAAGGTGACTTGACTTACAAAAATGTGAGGAAATGGATCTAAATGGAGCAGTATCAGATTTTATTAATACAAAATTCAAACCAAAACACTCAGGGCAAAGAGAACTGACAATAAGCTTATAGAAACCCACATAGCAACATTGTGATGGCCGAGATGCGGCCCACATCTGGCACATGTGGAATGATGATCTGGCCAGATCTGGGCCACAAGCAGGCCATAGCAATGCCACATGTCAGCCTAGAGCAAAGAATTAAACCAGAACTGGACCTTATCTGAGCCACAAAACCTGTGTATATTAAATATGGAGTCATCTCTGCCTTAATAAGCCTGTTAACAAGCAGAATCACTGAAGGAAAGAAGAGAACAGAAAAAGAGACGAGCAGAAACTCAAGAAATACAACTGACTTCCAGCCACAGCCTTAGATGAAAGCAACTGAAGATAAAATGAGACATTATATCTCTAAAGATCTCAGCAGAGGAGGATTAAACAACTCCACAAACAGCATTTGATTGGTCATCGAATCGACTCACCTGATTCGCTCTAAAAATTGGCAGCTCAACTTTAGACCCATTTATATTTTATGGCCTTTGATTCTTGGTGATTGATCGAAGTTGCTGGTTTATTGTCCTGTTGTACAAGTTATGTTTGTTTTTTCAACAAATTTGGTATTATTTTTGTATGATATTTCCTTTTTTATTGTTTTCACTTGTTATATAATATATATAGTTCAAAATAATAATATATATATAATAAAATATATAATATATTTATATATAAATAATAATATATATATATATAATAAAAAAAGGTTTTGATATATATATATATATATATATATATACAAAAACCTTTTTTTTTTTTTTGGTTCTATAAATAAATTGTCATTTGCCTGCATTACTGTCTAGTATGTTTGGTACTGTGATATGGTGAAATATGCTCTCTCTAAGATTCAAATGAACACAAAATCTGGAGAAAAAAAATTATCTTTCTGGGCTGGAGAAGAATTGTTCCTCATTTTTACAGTTCCTCTTGACATGCCCCTTTTAAAAAAGTGATTTAATAAGTGCTTACTTTATGAACTTGACAAGATAAAGAATCAATGGAGTGGCTTTCTCTCTTTGGCCCTTTCTTCACTGTGTTTTCTGGGCCAGCTGATGAATTGTACATGCATTCAAATTAGATACCCTTAAGTTCTACTTTATTTTCTGCTTTTTGTCTTAACAGGGCTTATAAAACCATTGAGGATGAGGACCTCAGATTTCCTTTGATATATGGAGAAGGAAAAAAGGTAACAGATGAGAGAGTGGGATGGAAAAAAAATAAAGCAGAAAAAGCAAATGAACACACAGGAGAGAAGCAAACCAAGCAACCATTAGCAAAACACAACTGTATCAGAAGTGTCAAAACAAAATTTAGAAAGAAAATCCCCGGTAGGAAAGCTGGTACCTCTGCCCATTCCTAGACGCCCCTTGTCTTATGTGGGTATTGACTTCATGACTGATTGCCTCCTTCAAATTCCAATACTTGTGTGTTTGTGTTTGTGATCGTGGACATAGGCATCATTTTCATGTGATATGGCTGGGACCATAAGTTCCCACCACTTTTTGCCAAATATTAATTTAGTTATAATTCAAATCACCTGAAAAATGTGTTAATAACGATTGTGCTTAAATTTCAGGACAAGCTGTTCAATGGCCTGAGTAAAATAAAGGCAAAAATAATAAACCCACTCTGTCCAGTAGCAGATTTCGTTGACAGAAATAAAGGTTGTTCTGTTCCAATGCCTGGAAAAGACATTTAAAAAAATGTTTGCCTATTATAATATTTAAACATAAATATGAAATGGCGTGAGCGGTTCATGAGTGGAGCGTTCACTTGGGCCATGAGCGATTGAGTGGAGCGTGCTGCCATAGAGCAGAATATCGCTCACATGCTCTGGTCAGTACCTGGATGGGAAAACTAGGTGTTAGTGAGGCCAGCAGGGGGTGCCCTCCCTGATGTCAGTGTGGGTCTTAATGCCCCATTATAGTGATTCCCTCCATTGGCCCTCATCAATTTTGGCCTTTCTAATAATCCCCATCTACTAAATTGGCTCTATCACTCTTTCTCCTCTCCATCAATAGTCGGAGTGTGGTGAATGCACTCACGCCGTTGTACTCTGGCTGCAGTCTCATCATCCCGGTGGAGGTTGCATGCTGGTGTTGGGTGTGGAGGGACCCCTGATGATTGTAAAGCGCTCTTGGTGTGCAGTAGTACATAAGAAAAGCGTTATATAAATGCTTCATTCATTCTTTCATTCATTCATAATATAAGCCTATTTTTTCAGTGTATATTCCTATATACTTTTCTAGTCTTGTGAATTTATGCTTATTTTAGATACTTGTGCTGAATGTTTATTATTTTTTACACACAGGCACGAGTGATGGCCACCATAGGTGTGACTCGTGGTTTAGGAGATCATGACCTCAAAGTCCATGACTCCAACATCTATATTAAACCCTTTCTGTGCTGCTTTCCAGAGGTGAGCTACTTTATTCGTTAAATTCAAATTAAACAATTATTAGAAATGTTATGTAGAAAATCCTGAAGGCATGTAGGATTATTAAGCAAGACGTCTACACATTGTGTCACAGCCGATTGCAAATAATGGTGAGGAAACAGATCTAAATGCAGCAGGATAAAGGTTTATTAACAAAGAACTAGAAACAAAACACTCTTGACTAAAAAACATGAACAAAACAACCAGGTATAGTGCAACGATAATGGACAACTGAACTGTGCTTCACAGGGCTTAAATACACAGAGAAACTTGTTGACAAAATAAACATCAGGTGCAAACGGTAATCAACTCAATGGAAAAACCATTGAAACAAACTTTAGCGTAAGCATCAGTTCTACCAGAAAGACTCGGGAGATAAAATGATATAACGAGTACATTTATTAATAGCTCAGCAAGCATAGTCTTTGGCGTAGGCCCCGTCCTTAGCAAGCAATGCGAGGGTAACGGAATCTGCAAATCCCGCCTGAAGATGAAGGCAGGGGCGCAGCCGACCCCCCCGGAGGCAAAGGAAGGGACCATCCTGGTGGTGGTGGGGAGGATGGAGGGAAAGGACCATCTTGGAGGTGGTTGGGGAGGATGGAGGTAATTGGCGCCGTCAGTATCTGCGAACTCAGACGGATGTAAGTACCATTCTTTTATACTGAGAGTGTTAACACATGATTGGTTAGAAGTGAGTTAATTCATGACGCGCTGATTGAGTCTTCCTGGCAGAACTTAACGCTAAGCTTACATTTCTGGCAGGTCACGTTAGTCAAGCTCACATCAGCTGACTCTCAGCTGATACATGTCTACCTATAGGAATTTGACGCCTATCACTATATACAGCGGGGGAAATAAGTATTGAACACGTCATCATTTTTCTCAGTAAATATATTTCCAAAGGTGCTATTGACATGAAATTTTCACCAGATGTTGGTAACAACCCAAGTAAGCTATACATACAAAGAAACAAACAAACATAAGTTCAGAAATTAAGTTATGTGTAATAATGTGAAATGACACAGGGAAAAAGTATTGAACACATGAAGAAAGGGAGGCGCAAAAAGGCATGGAAAGCCAAGACAACTGCTGAAAACTTACAGTAATTAAAAAGCAATCCAGCCCCCTGTCAGTGGAAATTAATAACAGCAGGTTCAGTCCCAAATGATGGCCTACAAAAAGGTCTCATTGCCAAGGTGTCACACAAGACACATCTCATGATGGGTAAAAGCAAAGATCTGTCTCAAGACCTTCGACAACCTAATTGTTGTGCCAATTATAAACTTTAGTTACGATACAACACTGGCCCCAACGTGACAATTCCGTCAACTGTGCAGACACACTCTGTCAGTTTAAATCTAGACTAAAAACACATCTCTTTGACCTAGCATACACATAACACATTATCAACTTTTATAATTCATTGGCTGCATAGATTAGGTCAGATGGAACCGGGAACACTCTCCATGAATCTTGATGTACTCGTTACATCATAAGAAGAATAGTGTCATCATAGAATTAGTCTACGCTAATATTAGTCTCTGTATATCCCGAGGTTTACGGCAGTCTGCCGGATCCAAGCCGTATCCAGATCTGAAGAAGGACCTGTGCCTTGACCCGACGACAACGCAGTCCTAAAGTGTCAACTAGTCTCTTCCCTGTGAAGGCCTCCCTCGCCTCCTTTTACCTCTGTACAGATAAAACATTGTCAAAATGATTCCAGTTCACATGGATATGCGGAAGCGACAAAAAATTCTGTATTATAATTTTTCAGGTCAGACAAGTAGTTTATTGAGGGTTGGTTTGTAAAGAAGGACTACACACCTGCGCACATATATATTCAAACGGGCATACCTATAGACTACACACGTAATACGCATGTGCACAGCGTCAGCGTTCTCGAGCCACCAGGCAGTGTTGTAGTGCAAATGAGCAGCCGGAGCGCATTAAGGGTTTTCTGTTAGAACGGTGTCGTGTAAGCGGCCCCAAAGTTAACAACTAATGGTCTATCTCTAGTATAATGTGTTTAAGTAATTCTATGAATTACACTGCGCAAACCAAAAGTAATATACCCACTGGATGAACAAGGGTTGGCTCTCCACAAAACATAATATATTCATTTTATTTTATTTTCCGTGTTCGCATTTATGAGGAACAAACAATGACGTGAGCGCTCTGAAAGCGGCACTACAAGACTGCTTTAAAACTTTCACAGAGATCTCAAACAGGCATTTAAAACACCAGATATTAAGGATTGGAATATCAAGCAAAATAATATTCGATGATTGATCGAAAATCTTATCTCTCCCCCCACATGCTCACCGGCAAGACGCTCTGACATAAAATTTCCCTGTATGCTAATAGGACTATGTGTTGTAGCCCAGTCATTAAAAAACGATTTAGTTTCATATTCATGTTTAAATAAAATTATATATATATATATATATATATATATATATATATATATATATATATATATATTACATTTTATGTTGATTATATGAAAAGCATGAAAAGATAAGATGATCCCGAAAATATCGGGAGACAAATGGAGTGGGCAGACATGATCTTGACCACTTCATTAAGTTTGTTTTTGTAGAGAGCCTTTCTTTAAAGTGAATTTCGTTTTGTATTAATTGTATCTTAATTTTAATCAATGTTTCATCAACCAATTGCCTGGATTTAATAAATAAGAAGAAAATATAGCAGGCAATACCCTATAATCAGGACACGGAGTCGCCGGCGCGCTCGTCTCTTAAATGAACCGAAACACAGCGTATAAGCTACTTACCTCACAGACCTGAGAAATATATATATAGAAAGCATGAAATGTGTACTTTTAAACAAAACAATTCAAAACGAAAGAAAACAGACTGCTCTCTGCTTATGTCATCCGTATGAAATGTGCATTTCTCTCTGGCGCGTTCACTACTGCGAAGATCGCGAGTCAGCATCGTCAACTTCATCTTTGACACAGAAAACACTTGTTTATTAATAAACAATTGAAATGTCTCCTTGATATATTTGACATATTAATAATAATTACTTTTCCCAGTTCTTTGTGACAGCTTTTAGGTGCGTTATTGGCAGCGCCACCCTTACACATGAACGCGTCACACCCGCTCAATAGTTAATATTATTCTTTGGTGTTCAGTTTATACAGGTTTTCTAATTGTTATTTAATATATAAATATAAATGTATTTTTTTATTTTACTTTATTTTTTTATCAAAATCTTTTTTTTCTCTCGACACCTCTTTAACTTGGCACGAAATTCTGTCAGTGAAGTCCCGATATGCAAATTTGTTTAGATTCATACCTACGTAATCACCATGACAAAAATTGTATTTTTTTTTTCATTGAATCTTGAAAAAAAAAAAAATAGTCCTACCGATCCTTTTTTTTTTTTTTTTTTTTTTTTGCTGTTACTGCAAACCAAAATATTTTTAAGGATGGCGACATATGCCTTTTCAAACGTTTTCTCTGTCCCACGGTGGTAACTTAAAGGGATAGTTCACTTTGAAATTAAATTTTGGTATGTTTTAGCTTACCTCAAGGGCATCCAAAATGTAGGTGTCTTTGTTTCCGCAGTAGTTTCAATTTTGATATTTTTAGGTCAAACCGTTCTTGTCTGTCAATCATATAATGCAGGTCTATGGTCACCACCTCAAAGAGCATGCACAGAGTCCAAATTAAACAATTCCCCATCTTAAGTACACACTGATGGCCTAAGACACGAAACGAGCGGTTTGTGTGAGAAAACGAACAGTATTTATATCGTTTTTACCTCTACACAACCACGTCCAAGTGATCTGAGGGCGCGCGCGCTTCCTGGTGTGTGACGTGTGCGCGCGTTCTGGCTTAGTCTGCGCAAGCGCCGGAAAGTGTACAGGAGGTAAAAACTATATAAATACTGTTCGTTTTCTCACACAAACCGCTCGTTTCATGTCTTAGGCCATCAATGTGTACTTACGATGGGGAATTGTTTAATTTGGACTTCTCTGTGCATGCTCTTTGAGGTGGTGACCATAGACCTGCATTATATGACTGACAGACAAGAACGGTTTGACCTAAAAATATCAAAATTGAAACTACTGCGGAAACAAAGACACCTACATCTTGGATGCCCTTGAGGTAAGCTAAAACATACCAAAATTTAATTTCAAAGTGAACTATCCCTTTAACTTCTGCATTTGCACTGCACATTAAAAACTTATTTTCTCCGAATTAACAAAATATTCGAGAGTGGAGACAGAGAGGGTAAAAGTAGAGCTTTTATGATGATCTTTGCAATGATCTTTGCAGCCTGCTGCAGTGCTGATTACAGCTGTGCGTCATAATAAACGTTGCTATGACGACAGATATACATATTATTTGTCGCGCGCAAATGAAAAAAAAACTCCTGTCAGAAATCATCCCAGTTACGTCTATTTGAAAAAAAAAGTATAAAATTTTTTTTTATGTAACAAAGATTGTTTTGGCTGTACAGCAGATCTAGAAGAAAGTCATTGTCTAGCTTAAGTAAGTTTTTAACTGATTCATTTCCGTTGTAAAAATCATTAGTTATTAATTTAGGGTTCGCTTACACAACACCGTTTTCAACTGTAAACAGAAAACTTTTAATGCGTTCTGGCTGTTCATTTACACTACAATGGCATTTGGGTGGCCTGTGAACGCAATCTTTTCAAAGTTTTTGAAAACAGGTTTTGAAAGCGTTACCGTTATCACCTCCATGTTAACTTCAAAAACGTGAATCTGTGAAAATGGTGACGTATTACGTGTTTAGTCTGTAGGCATCCACGTTTGAATGCGTATGTGCGGTGGCGCGTAGTCTTTCTTTACAAAGTGACATTGTCAATTTCTTGTCCGGCATGCATAATACAGCGTTTTTAGTCCTTTTATGCGGATGTGTGTGAACTGGAATCATTTTGATAATGTCTTCATCTGTACAGAGGAAAATCGTTTGTCGTGAAGAAAAAAACTTTCGATGAGCCCTTCGCAGGGGATAGTCTGCTGACACTTCAGGGCTGCATTGTGTTCGTGTCAAGGTGCAGGTCCTTCATCTGATCTGGATACAGCTTGGATCCTGCTGAGTACGGTAAACCTCGGGATAAACAGAGAGACTAACATTCGCGTAGATGCCTTGTTTTTTCCGAAACGTTATTAGTAAAGTATACCTTCTGTAAGTCAAACGTTTGGAAGGTTGGTCTGGACCTTATCTTAGCTTCACCATATCACTGTTAACAGGTGGCCACCACAGCAAAAAAAATAAAAATTACATCTCAGTCTATACGAATATAATTCTGAAGTTAATACACCCAGTGTTCAATTAGGCTAATTCAAGTGTTTTCAGGCAAAGAATAAAATTGTCATTACACTGATTGTTATTCGCTTTTTAATTATATTATCCAAAGGTACATCAGCTGGCAAACCATTAGGCAGTAAAGGCTTAGGACTTTATTTAAAGGGAATGATTTTGGTGTGGAATTTGCTCAAACTATGGCCGCGGCCCGCGATACAGCGAATCGTTGTGCTAAATCAAAGACGGCGCTGTCCGCGGAGCCATTTCAAAGGCCTTTGAAAGCATACTGCCAGTTAAGCTCTATTCGGACGCTAATTGTTTCTCATGGGGTTGTAAGGTATTTTCAACATTTACAGGGGTTAGCCGGTGATTTTATTGCCATCCAAATCCAGAATGTCTTTTCTGCCGTGTTTTTCTCCCACCGTCCGCGTAAAAATCCGTTGCCGGCCAATGTCGTGTGGTGATTTAATTGCCGTCTGAATCCACATCTCTGATTTTACAAGAAGAGATCACTTCAAAATTCACTGTTTAAATGCTTTTTAATCACTGCCGAGCAAAGTACATCTGATGCACACTTTTATTACTGAAATGCTGAAAAGAATTTACAAGAACCTCAGCGAACAAAAAGGAAATAGAGAAACAAGCACATAAACATTTGAAATAGGCCATTATTGTGGCAGCAATATATGATACTATTTTAAAATATGCAGGCTAGGTTATTATAGGCTACTGTAGTTTGGATTATTTTTTATAATATCCCATGAGTCCTAATAAATGCCATTTCAACTATTTCTGAAGTACTTATTTTATATAGAGCACCTCTTTCTTACATAACACAGTGAAGCAGCCCCTGCATGAGTGAATAATTGATTCTCGAGCCATCAATATCAACAAATTCAGCACCACAGCCACGGACAGCACCTGGTAACGTTGCACGTATAAAGGTATATCTTAAGCAACCTCCTAAGGTTGAACAGGGGAACACACCTAGAAATGGTATACCTTTCGTTAAGTTATACCTTTAGAGTCTTCGTAACGCGTAGCTAAGAGACAACGTTATCGGGAAATCCAGCCCAAGACTGTACACAAATACTAATGAGGGGTAACAAGACACGGGTGAGAAAAATCAGGGAATAACAAGGCAAAACAGGAAACAGGTCTACAAGACAAAGCACAGACACTAATAATATTACAGTTAATAGGCTAATTCTAACTAGAATTTGAAAAGATGTCTTGCCAGACATTAGATACCAATAAAAAATGCTTTATAAAAGATCATCTGCTGTTAACTTGCCAAAGCTATTGCATTTAAGGGTGTCACTGCCAAGTCTGTTCTTTGAGGGCAGGCCAAAGCAGCCAGTGGCATGTTGTGTGTAACATGGAACATAATGACGTAGACTCTTATCATAGGCAGTTTAAGCCCTTATGATTCACACTGAATGAAGATTAACTTTCTTTGCAGGTTAAAGTGTATAACCTGACACAATATATGCATGGAGCAGATGATGTGCTAGTCATGGGAACTGATGGCCTGTGGGATGTCCTTTCTAATGAGGAAGTAGCAGAGACTGTCACCTCATTCCTGGCCAACTGTGATCCCGATGACCTTAACAGGTTTTTATGGTTTTGATTATGTGCCCTTATCTGTGCCCTGTCAATGTTTATAATTAAGCATTATAGCACAAGACTTATGACTTTTTGTTTTTATCTGGTTCTTCTGTGGTAGGTTATATATGGCACTTTGAACTGAAATAATTTGGCAAAGTGATGTGGAACCTCTATTGCTGTTAAGACCTGGAACTAGCAACATACTGTAGCAATGCAGCTCTTAATAAATCATCACTGCTTGGCCAATCACAATAAAGCATTTAGAAGTGCTATGTATATTCATTAGTTAGTTAACTAATTTAGTTCACTTCACAGATGCTTTGCCAAAGCAATGGCGAATATCACAACATTAGAAACCTTTTATGTTTTATGTATTTGTTTTGTTTGTTTTTTTGGAGAAAAGTAAAAATATTTTCAGATCATTATAAAACTGTGGTGGGACACCAGAGACTGGGTAGATTATATCAAGTGCAAATAGCCTCGTATTCGTCAAATACTTTTTGGCTGAGGCTATTTACAACTAACTACCACTGTCTGATTGAGCCAGACAAAATTACAAAAGAAATCCCAGAGATAACTGGAGCAGTGGTGTAGAAAGTAAGGCAGGTGGATTCGTGACCAACCCGAGTTCGAATCCACTTTTTTTCCGAACTCATTCTTCTCCTCTTTTCCAAATGCCATATCAGCTGGCATTTAGTTTATTTAAAAATTAAGAAATTATTTTAAAAATGGAAATAAAGTGCCAAACGTGGATTAATAGTGGGAATGTAGTGATATAAAGGGAAGATTTAGGAGTAGGTATAAAGGACAATTAGTGTCAAATGTCAAATTTAATCATTTACCCTGAATATGTTGTTATTGTATTGTATTCTGGTCTATAATATAGTATACTGGGGTGCAAATAATATCTGCCATTATTTGCATGAACTATAAATAGCATATAACAACTATTTACACTTATTAGTGTGAATAAAATACTGCTATTTTCACTAAGTGTAAAGAAAATACTTTTGTTTTTATTTACATTTAGTGTATTTAGCATCTATTGCTTTTGCATATAGTGCATAAAAAATAGCATATATCACTATTTACTCTTAGTGCAAATAACTGTTGCCAACATAATCATAATCATCATGTTCATAATCTATGTCTATATATTTAAGTGTGTGTTGTGACCACAGATACACAATGGCAGCCCAGGACCTGGTGATGCGAGCCAGAGGGGTTCTGAGGAACCAGGGCTGGCGAATCGACAACGATCGGCTTGGCTCTGGGGATGACATTTCGGTTTATATAATTCCCCTGATGTTTGGTAACCGTCAACCATAGTAGGTTACTGCCCAGCACTTCTTTCACACGTACCCTGATATGTCTAAACTTACTTCCTCCCTTCTCTCTTTGGGTCAGTATAATGTGGTAAATGAGCAGTCATCTACTATAGTGACAACCATCTCAACATCCAGGAACACTGTATTTCCTCTTCTATGCAAATGCTTTTAAACCATTCAAGCGTGACAAGACAAAAGAGAAAGCGGCATATATGAATGTTCTGTTTATGTGACACACACACAACGCACAGAGAGACGCGTGCCAGTATCATGCACACAGACAGAAAGAGAATCAAGTTCTCTTTCACACTTGAACGAACAATAACATACACAATTATGCCAAACTGTCCGTTTTGTTGAGTATCCTCATAAGGCCAGTCTTAAATGAGTTAACCAAAGTCTTAAATAAAGCTAAAGAGTTGTGAGAAACTGGGACACGTGTGAGATCCACGTCATGTGCTGCGGCAGGTCTTAAAGTGGACAGACAGCAGCCACTAATTCTCTCTGGCATTACATAATCAAAGAACAAAGGAAACAGAGAAAATGACTCCCTTCTTGACTAAAGAATTTTTATAGTTTTAATGATTCATCTATATTTAATTTTTCATTTATGCAGTGCAGACTGTTTGATAACTTCATTTCGATTTCTCTATATTTTACATGGCACAGGTAAATATGACATTTTGTATGGGTTTATGTGAGGACTGTTTTAAGTTTACTTAAATTCAAAGTTATTTTTTTAAGCCTAATAAATGTAATGTTGAATAGCTATAATTAATGTTAAACACTGGAAAAAAATATATTTCATTGAGACATCATGTAGCTGTTTTAGTATCAGTGAGACTGCCCTTCATTCATCAAATATTACTATTAAATAAGTATTTAAAATATAGGCTACTGTCTTTATGTTGTTTCTACATTCATTTGGAGATTAACTGTGAAATTATTACATTATAAAATATTAAAACTTATAATAACTTATATTAAAAACTTTAATCACAGAAAACATGTGTGATTAATCTAGTTAATTGTTTTAATCGATTGACAGTACTAATATATAAATATGTTCTATAATGCACTTTTCCTTAGTGATATAGAAGTGTATATAGAAAGGAACAGTAACTTACAATCTGATTTGAATGAATTTGGTTGACATACTGTAATAGTGTTTTCATGTTATTGGTCTGACTGGTCCTGTCCTCTATAGCATATCTTATTTGCAAGATGTGGATTATTGATATTAATGTAATATGTGTTTATTTGGTTAATCAGACTGGTGGAGCTTTAACTGAGGCTGAGTTTAGGAGCGTTTCATGCACCAAATCATTTGACGAAAAGAACATTAAAGTCACAAGACACGTGTTTGAACAATAAGTTACTCGTTTTCGATGGATTATGAATTAACCGTATCTGAATCTGAATCAGATTCCTGTATGGAACTCGTTTGGTAAACCCACAGTACTTAACAGAATGTAAATTTAACTAATTTAACATAAAGTTCACAATCTGAACCACTATTACTTTACAAATCTGAATCGCACCAGCATTAAAATAAAGGTTAAACTTTATTTCCATAGTCCACTTTAGACTTTTTTCTAACTATAAGTAACTTTGCAGCTACGTCAACTCTCATCAATTTGCATTTACATGTCAACTTACTCTCATTAGATTATTGGTTGGGTTAGGGTGTAGGAACATTAATGAACAAGGCCTCCCCAAATGTGCTCAGCAACACATTCCAGAGAACTCATCTCCCATTTCAAGCAGATATTTAATTGAACTCATTCCTTTGGCTTAAACAGACAGCAGTATCAACACAACCTTTATTAGTCACTAAGATTTGATTTTACAGGTCTTATTTATCATGTATATTTTTATGTTTTCTGTTGAGTTATTCCTTTGTGGTAAACAGTGAACTGCAGCCTTTTTATTAACATTTATCTAATTTACAGGAGATACCTTTGATATATCTTTGATGGTTAAAAGATTTCCTGGAGGTTGATGTGACTTAGGGTGTTTTCAGACCTGTAGGTCGTTTGCTTTGTTCAGAAATAGGGACTTCATTTGTCACAATGTTGCATTTGCAAATTGCAATGTTACAATTTTAGTTCGGTTCGCTTTCACAAGGCAACATTTCAAGGTGTACCAAAAGTGTTTATGCAAGTCATATGTGAGGAAAAACTGTCCTCTTATTGGTCAGGGTTTCCTCTGCGTCATCCGTCAAGACAGATTGACAAGTTCGCTTATATATATATATATTTAATTATTTTTAAAACTATATATAATTTAGAGTGGGAATTAAGGCTTCATCGGTGCATTGCAAGACAGCATTCTTGCAATGCACAGAGAAGAGCAAATACACAACATTTTAAGGTGGAGAGGCGCTCTGGTTTTCAACCACAAAAACTCACAGAATCAGACTTGTTTCTTTTTATATAACACGTTTCCTTTCATTAATTATGATACCATTTGGTTTGCTGGTTAATTGGGTCGGATTGCTTTCTCACCTCAACCAAACCACCCCAGGGTTAATTTTCTATCGGGCCAAGACCACCTTGTTCAGGTGATCTCGGAGCGATTTGTTTTAGTTCAGATCCGAGCGGGATTGCCGTGTTCATATATGCCTTTTAGGACATTTAGGACTCCATTCATCCTCCCTTAAAAATCACCATTTCTGTGCAACTGTATGAATGTATGTGTGTGTGTGTGTTCATTTGATTAGTTTGTGTATTAGAGTAGTTCGATAAAGTCTTATTTGATTTTACAGACAAGTGACAGTAATGCCATAAACTGTCCGTTTTGTTACCTTGCTCGTATCAGTGGACACGACTTTATAATATTATTATAATATTACGCCTATTATCGTTGGCCACGGGAATAATATTTTTTCCAGAATTGGTCAAATACTCTTCTTTCAACTTAACGGTGGATGAATAGTTGATAATGTGTTAAAGGGTTAGTTCACCCAAAAATGAAAATTTTGTCATTAATTACTCACCCTCATGTCATTCCAAACCCATGACCTTCGCTTCCGCATTCTACGTCAGAACGTAGGCTCACTATTGGCCGACGCTGGTGAGGTGAGCACCACATTTTTGGGGGGTTTGCGCACAAAAACAGTATTCTCGTCGCTTCATAACATTAATGTTGAACCTCTGTAGTCACATGAACTATTTAACTGTCTTTACTACCTTGCCTATGGGTGGTTCAGAAAGCTCTCGGATTTCATAAAAAATATCTTAATTTGTGTTCCGAAGATGAACGAAGGTCTTATGGGTTTGGAATGCCATGAGGGTGAGTAATTAATGACAGAAATTTCATTTTTGGTTGAACTAACCCTTTAAATATTTATTTTTAATAATTTACTTACTGTATGAATTCGATTCTGATTCCCTGTGATTCAAATATTGCCTTTGGGTTAAACTGATCTGATTTCTCTTACAAGGGTTGAATGAATGAATGAATGAATGAATGAACGAACGAACGAACGAACGAACGAACGAACGAACGAACGAAGATAGCTCTTTTTTCTTTTGTACTACTGTACACAGAGCGCAATTTAGTTCGTAGAATGTTGACATACTTGCAAAATTACTTATATTCAGTTGGATGTCTATTGGGGGACCAGCAAAATAAAGTGCTAGCAGATATTAAGCAAACATTCTACTAATACTCTAATGACTGGTATTTGGTGAGTTGGTGTGTAGAGTAACTTGTAGTTAGTAAATGTCTAAAGTGGACTATCAAAATAAAGTGTTATTATAAATGTACTAATCCATCACCAGAATTTATATCAGGGAGAGAGTTTGAAAGTGAGAGGATGTTTCTATGTTTGCTGATATACATTCAGATGTTAACATTTTTACTGTCATAACTTGTATAACAAATATTTCTATTTTTGCAAGCTGTTTGAGCATGGTATACCGAGGACATTGCTTGCAATCTGGTCACCACATTTAAAGAACAAAATACTTTGAATTATTCTGCTGGACTGTACTGCACTTTTTTTTTTCTTCTTTTTTTTTTACCAAGCTGATTTGAATTTTAGATGTAAAGGGGGCCATTGTGTCTTAAATATTTGCTCTTTACTTTATTTTGTGCTTCTGGAACACCTAAAATATTTGTTTTTCATTGCATGCCATAACATTTAATCAAAAACAAACAAAAAAATGTAAATACTAAAACATTGTTCCTTTTCAGGTTACAATTACATTTATGCTGTTGTGCAGATTATGCCTCAGTGTTTTTTAACTGTCAACTTGCTTTGTCATCTCCTATATGTTGTTTACAGAACTATAATAAACAACCCAGAGAACCATTTACATACTTGATTCACCATTGTGAAAGTGTAA
Organism: Leuciscus leuciscus; assembly: GCF_965113295.1. Lineage (NCBI taxonomy): Eukaryota > Metazoa > Chordata > Actinopteri > Cypriniformes > Leuciscidae > Leuciscus > Leuciscus leuciscus. The sequence continues at coordinate 26,166,980 of NC_138728.1, read as the reverse complement.
TGTATATTTTGTAACATGAAAATTAATTATATTTTTAATGTTTGTTACTTTAAAAACAAGAGACCACATATTTCTGTATTTCAAAAAATAAAGACTATGATGGTTTCTCTGTGTCTGTACTGGTATTTGCTGCAAATTAAGAATTTGAAATGATCATTCTGTCACATAACAAAATATAAAACAAAGACAAAAGATTAACTCAATAGCAGGGTTTATTGACGGTAGGCAGGGATACAGGAACACATTTAAATAATAGATACAATGTAAGACACAAGTAGATCACTTAGCTAGGGGATTGAAGGAGAAAAACACAAGCAACAACTCAATGGGAGTTTACACAACGGAGAGTCAGTGCTGGTCATTTGGCAATGGAGGAGCAACAAAGAAACAACAGTGGAGTATCACTGATGCATAACAAAGAGATCAAAAAGGTAAACAAACAGGAGTCTGAATAGTGGTGATACAATGATGAGACATTGAAACAAGTTCACCAAATTAGCCAGGCTTATTTCGATTAGTCTGACTCATTGTCAAATGATTTGGTTTCATAAAGCTAATTTAACATAGCTCAAGCTCAGTCACTCCAGTAACTTATGCTGGGAAACTAACCTGGTCCATGGCAGGCTAACTGTCAGGCCCAAGTTGTTACACAGTTCATCTAACACTGACTGACAGGAACACAATGATATTACCACTGATTCTCTCGAATACCATTATTTGACTTCATTAACCACTATCAGTCCAAAATTAAACATACAGTATACAGAAAATCAACTTAAGGCAACAACGATAAATGATACAATATAGACCTACAAACGTGTTCAATAATATTGTATATGAAATATTTGTTAACGTTGTTTATATATACTGTAGTGTATACCATATATATATATATATATTTTATTTATTTTTTGGGGGGGGGGGGGGGGGGGGGATATGCCTTATTGTGCATTATTTATCATTTTATTCTATTATATATATTTATTAAAATATTTTAAAAAAATGACTTCTCTGTAATGATTTCATGTCATTTAAGTGCTTAACTCCATTAATGAGAATGGCATATTTAATATAAATGTGTATATCAGATGTAAAACATAGTTTAAATAATTATTTTATTTATTTAAACTGTTATTGTGAACATGCCCTGTATTCATGATTAGGACTCATAATGAAGATTTAAAGTGGTTTTCCTTCATCTGCAGTCAGTCCCTCAGCTCACCATCAGTGTCGCCAAACTGACCCATGCGTAAAAACATTTTGGAGATGGAGCAGTTTGTGTGCAGGGGTCTTATAAAACTGCGTAGCATCCTTACTAAAAGTGTACGTGCGCCAAAAGCCCAAAATGGCTTACAACGCCTAGTTTTACTATGCATATCCTCATCTGCCTATTATTTGCATATGTTTGTTCATCCACGTGATATCATGTTTAACGGTACAAGACATTAGGAAAATATGAGATACGGATGTGCCGTAACATTACATTGCTAAAAATCCTTGCCTTGTTTTTAAATAAATAAATCAAATAGTATAAAATACATTTCAGAGACTTTTTCACAATCTTTTCCACCTGCCAAATAGTATTTTTAATAGCTTTATATTTTCAATGTAAATAGATAAGCCTTATTGTGCATTATTGATCATTATTTGCACAAAAATATTTTCATAGACCATGAGTTCTGCTATTATCATGCGCTAAGCAAACCTCGCTGTATTTAAAACATTAAAGCATGCCACAGGAAAAATGTTCAAAAGCATTGCATCCACTACAAATATTTATATTTATTAGAATATAAAAGAAAATGTTGTAACTTCTCGGTAATGAACTCCATTAATGAGAATGGCATATTTAAAGGGATAGTTCACCCAAAAATGAAAATAAGCCCATGATTTACTCACCCTCAAGTCATCCTAGGTGTATATGACATTCTACTTTCAGACATTATATAAAAAAATGTCCTGGCTCTTCCGAGCTTAATAATGGCAGTGAATGGCCGTTTCTGTTAAAAACACTTATAAGTCCATAAATAAAAAAATAAAAAATAAAAAATCTATCATAAAAGTGCTCTGGGGGGTTAATAAAGGCCTTCTGAAGCTAAGCAATGAGTTTGTGTAAGAAAAATATTAATATTTAACACATTACAAAGTAAAATTCTAGCCTCCTGCCTAACGGCCATATGCAGTTTACTTGCGCTGTGACGTCAGAAGTAGCGCAGTGCATCATGGCGTAGCGTAAATATCAGCAGTACATCGCATTACTCGCATAAGTTGTGCTTAGACTTAAAGGGATAGTTCACTTTGAAATTAAATTTTGGTATGTTTTAGCTTACCTCAAGGGCATCCAAGATGTGTCTTTGTTTCCGCAGTAGTTTCAATTTAGCTATTTTTAGGTCAAAACGTTCTTGTCTGTCAGTCATATAATGCAGGTCTATGGTCACCACCTCAAAGAGCATGCACAGATAAGTCCAAATTAAACAATTCCCCATCGTAAGTACACATTGATGGCCTAAGACACGAAACGAGCGGTTTGTGTGAGAAAACGAACAGTATTTATATCGTTTTTAAAAACGGAAAGGGCCGGAAGTGATCTCTCGTGCGTGTACGTCACTCATTGTTTGCGCAGACTAAGCCAGAACACGCGCACACGTCACACACCAGGAAGCGCGCGCGCGCCCTCAGATCACTTGGACGTGGTTGTGTACAAGAGGTAAAAACGATATAAATACTGTTAGTTTTCTCACACAAACTGCTCGTTTCCTGTCTTAGGCCATCAATGTGTACTTACGATGGGGAATTGTTTAATTTGGACTTCTCTGTGCAAGCTCTTTGAGGTGGTGACCATAGACCTGCATTATATGACTGACAGACAAGAACGGTTTGACCTAAAAACAAAGACACCTACATCTTGGATGCCCTTGGGGTAAGCTAAAACATACCAAAATTTAATTTCAAAGTAAACTATCCCTTTAAGTCGAATCTGTATGTTCATTTGGCCGGAAGCTAGTTATTTTACTTTATAAAGTTTTAAATATGGATATTTTTCTTACACAAACTCACCACTTCACTTCAGAAGGCCTTTATTAAACCCCCAGAGCCATGTGGAGCACTTTTATGACGGATAGATACACTTTTATGATGGATAGATGCACTTTTATGGACTTCAAAACAGAAACAGCTATTTACTGCCATTATAAAACTTGGAAGAGCCAGAACATTTTTTAATATAATGTCTGAAAGAAGAATGTCATATACACCTAGGATGAATTAAGGGTGAGTAAATCATGGGCTAAATAACATTTGTGGGTGTACTATCCCTTTAAGGTGTTTACATGCCTGCTTATTCCGATTAAATTCGGCATACAACACGTAGTTTAATGCAAATATAGTTACGATTATGAGCTTAATCGCATTAGTTTTATTTAAGTATTGCGTTTACATGAGGTAAAGTTTAATCGCAATATTCCCAAAATCACATTATAATCACATTATAATAATGAGGCTGCATGTAAACGTACTGATGTTCAGTATTGTGATAGAGCGATATGGGTTAACCTTGAAGACTGTCAGCTGGGCACAAAAAGATGCAGCAGATGATCTGATGGACTAGTCAGAAACAGTACAATTATAAGGAATTAAGCCAAAACAAATGAGATTGAAGATGCGCCCTTTAGAATGAGTGGGAAAGTCAGTAAATTGCTGCATACCAAAACTATCTGGACAAAATAAATAAAAAATTCACTTTCTTGCATTACTGACATTATCTATAGGAATGTTAAAAGAACCATTTCAAAGTCGCCTAAATACGCAGAGTGCTTATTTTTCACCGGATGTCTTGCAAATAAATTCATTATGATTTTCATAAGCAAAATAAATGATTGCTGACTTTGAAGACATCGTCCTAGCCACGCATTGCGTGTATGTTATATGTGTTTTGTCTGCAAGCATGTGAAGATGCTACTGCTCACAACTGGTGTGGTGCAGAAAAATGACAGGAGGGGAGACAATAATTCATTTATTTTAATATTATGCTATTTATCTTTTTATGCTATATTTCTTTTCATGTTACACATGATGCGGACTTGACTGTACTAGGAATATTTTCCGAGTCCAAAATGTCCAAGTCAAGTCCGAAGTTCGTTCAAAATTGGACTTGAGTCCAAGTTCAAGTACCCCAACTCTACTTGTAAGTATATTATTTGTGAGTGATGGATCTGAACATGAACATTTGCTCACTTAGGAAATTTCAGGCAATGCTTTTTCTTATTCTTATGATAGTGTAGACTAGAAAATTGGGCGAAACTCTTTCCACATGTAGAGCACTGGTGCGGCTTTTCTCCAGTATGAACTCTCTCATGATCTTTCAGCTGTCCTGACTGAGCGAAACTCTTTCCACAGTGTGAGCACTTGTACAGTTTCTCTCCAGTATGAATTCTCTGGTGTGTTTTTAAATTGCTGGATGAAATAAAGGTCGTCCCACAGTCAAAGCACATATAAGGTCTCACACCAGTATGAATACGCTGGTGGACTTTTAGATGTTGCAGTAGTGAAAAACTCTTTCCACAAAAAGAGCAAACATGAGGCTTCACAGCAGCATGAACTTTAAGGTGTTTTCTCAAGTTGGATTCCAGAGCAAATGTTTTATCACACTGATCACATCTGAATGACTTCACTCCAGAGTGAAAGTGCAGATGCTCTTTAAGAACACTTTTCAGAGTGAAACTCTTTCCACATTGAGTGCATGTGAACGGTTTTTCTCCAGTGTGAATTCTCATGTGCACATTTAAGCTTCCTTTTTTTATGAAACCCTTTCCACACTGAGAGCATGTATGAGGCCTCTCTCCTGTGTGAATTCTCATGTGTTTGTTAAGGTTTGATTTATCTGTGAAACTCTTTCCACACTCAGAACAGGTAAAAGATCCTTTGACTCCAGTTTTTCCAGCACTTTTCTGCATGAATTTTTTTTCAGTCTGTGAAATTATGTTTCCATCTTCATTTGTGAAATGAGGTCTTCGAAACTCATGTTTTAAAACATTCACATCCATAGGATCTAAATGAAATTACAATAATTCAATTAACCCCCTGAGGTCTACGGTATCGCCGGCGATACCAGCTCGCTTTTTTTTTTATCAATGTAAAAGAAACTCATAAATACTCTGTTGACTTTGATTTTCCATAGGAGTTTCATACATCAATCGATTCTGTTAAATGTGTATTATTTTTGTGTATACTCACAATAAAAACAAAGTGTTGTGCTTTTTGCCAAATAAAGAAAAATAAACACGAAGCGAGTTCTGCCTTCTCTCTGCCAGTGAAGTCCATTCTGAAACGCGTCCGAAAATGAACAATAACTGAGCGAATACTCAGTCAAACAGGCATACAGACACACAGGCATGAAGCTTGAATTCTCTTCTTTTAAATGAAGTAATTTATATAAAAAACAAATATTCTCATCTTGTGAAATCTGTATTAAAAGAGAGCGATTCCAGTCGAGCTCATCTCATCTCATTACGTTATAATCGGCCACGCCCACGGAGAGCGCGCGCTATTCAAACGCAAATGACTGAGACGATCCCATACAAACTGTGAACGCCCACATATCAGCTCGAGAAAACACATCAAGTTTATTCAGATGATAAGTGTAGTTGTCTACACTGTCTCGCAGCGCTGTGAGGAATAATAATAATGGAAAACTTACCTCAGAAGTGCTGGTATTTCGAGGAGCAACGGATGGAATAATGTAGTAAGGTTTTTTTTTCATTCTCAAGTAAATCGCGTTTCTGTGTGAATGAATGAACGGCAGAGATGCGCTGTTTACCACAACTCGCAAAAAGACGGTTTAAATTTGAATTGCGTTTCTGTGTGTGAATAAATGATCTGCTTTTAGCAAACGATTTTGCTATACTGAGTAAAATCGATTGAAATATGTTGAAATAAAATGTATTTGTATAAGCAACGTATTAAACTGCAAATTAACATTTGTATTCCTTATAATAAAAACGAAAGACCTATGTTACAGACAAATGAAAGACAACATTTCGTTGATTAGTTTTGGATAGATTACACATTTTTACTGTAAAATATCTGCCACCTCAAATAAGCTTTTGTTTGCCAATTTTTGCTAATATGTTAAATATAGTATGTTTTGTCAATGTAGGCTATATTCGAAGTTTGAAATATGTATGATAAAATGTATACTTTAGTTTTTACAAAGAAAGATTACACTTCAATTGTTGTTGTAATTGTAACCTTTTTAATAAAAAAATATATATTTACAAGGTAGATGTAAACAAATTTTAAAAGGTAAATATAAGCATTTTCTTTAAATAATTTTTATTGTGTTTTATTATTGACAAATTTGGGGAGAGGATACATATTCCAAAACTGAAAATACAGTATGAGAATTAACTGCACAATTAATAGACATGTTTTCCTTGGATATTATACAATTTGCAAGCAAAATTTGTGAAAAAAATAAAATAATTGACATGCTTCCAACTGTGAACCAATTTGGTAGAATATATATATATATATATATATATATATATATATATATATATATATATATATATATATATACTGTATATATATTGCTCTTGCATTCTTTCTTGTGGCTATAGGTGACACACCTGAATGAATGGCTCATTAAGTATGCGGGCCCCAGTGTCTTCTCAGGTGTGAACCACTACATATGCATGATGCTGTTGAATGGTTGACGCCCCTTGCGCATATTGCCTTTACAAACAAAAAGTGTTTTACAAGATTTAAATCAATGTATTGTGTTATGTGAATGATAAGGGCAGGATGATTTTCACATCATTTTGAAGAAAAAACTCTAGGCAACGACATCAATTAGTCAAAAGTCTTATTGACACGTATTTAGTATGTGTTTTGTGGCCTTATTTCAGAAACTTTAGTTTTTAGTTTTTTCAATAACCATGCATAAACATTATTCTCTCAAAAATACAAACATGTACATGCATGTTGCTCACATATTATGGTAGCCCTGTTTGTGCTAAATAGAGTGTAATTATACCTTTGCCATTAATATGTTTATAAGCAACTGAAAAAAGCACAAATGTCAGAGCATGTCAGAACATCTCAAGGACCCCAAAAAACCCTCAGACCTCAGAGGGTTAAAGGAGGACATATTAGAGAAAAAATGAACTATGATGCCAACATTTTAGTAGTCCGTACCAAAACCAGTAAATAAATTAAATTAGTTAATTATTAATGCTATTAATTATTATATATAATTGATACATTAAAATATTAGCATTTAGTCTTCAAATATTGCTCAATAAAGTAAATACTGCATTTAAAACATAATGGAAAAGTTAATAAAATTAAAAACAAAGAAACATACGATTCACAGTGTCAAACATCACACTTTTAGATTTATAAAAAATAAGCCTATATAATTAACTAATTCAAAACTTGAATAAAATTAATTAAAATTATAAATGGGTTAATTATTAATTATAGGCTGAAAGCAAAGAACACTTCCTCCCTTTATAAACAATGAAGCTGAAACTTTAGCTCAGCCACAGCGCAGTCTCTCTGACTGAGTGAACGGCCGTTATAATCAGAACATCTGTCTATATCTCTCGTCCAGGCCCTGGTCATTTCTAGGCTTGACTACTGCAATGCTCTTCTGGCCGGACTTCCATCATGTGCAACCAAACCTCTAAAAATGATTCAGAATGCTGCAGCTCGTCTTGTCTTCAACGAGCCCAAGAGGGCCCACGTCACTCCTCTGTTCATCTCTCTGCACTGGCTACCTCTCGCTGCTCGCATCAAGTTCAAGGCATTGACGCTTGCTTACAGATCTATCACAGGCTCAGCTCCTTCCTACTTTCACTCAATCCTACGGGTCTACATCCCTACCAGAAGCCTACGATCGGTCAAAGAGTGACGTCTCGTGGTTCCATCACAGAAAGCCACAAAATCACTTTCCAGAACATTCTCATTCACAGTTCCATGCTGGTGGAACGCTCTCCCCACCCTCATCCGGAATGCAGAATCCCTGACAACATTCAAAAGACAGCTGAAAACCCATCTCTTCCGTGAGCACTTAACCTAAAAAAAAAAAATGTAAACAAAAAAATTCCTTCCCCTTCCCTTTAAAACCTCACTTGTCGGGTTTATGCTACTCTGAATAATGCCTGAACTTTGTTTTTTGAGCACTACTTGCGTTGTTTTTGCCTCTTCATGATGACTCGCTTAATTTAGTCCTAATCTGTAAGTCGCTTTGGATAAAAGCGTCTGCTAAATGACTAAATGTAAATGTATATCGCACAATGAATCTCTTTATTACAGTATTTATACTTTGATGGTTATACAAAACGATTTCACATGCAGAGCTCACACAGCACAAACTCTGGCATATTGACCTTATTCACAGCAGCGCCAGCTTTGATTTTTAAGGTTTGTGCTGTTATTTAATGTGTTTTTTGGATTGTTCTGCTGACGAAACACTGCAAAAATATCTTTCTAAGAAATATCAGTAGACAAAAAACTGTGGAAAATTATAAGTGATCTAAGAGCTTTATACAGCTTTTTACGGATGCCATTGAAAACAGCAAGTCTATCCCTTTTTATGGGGAGGCTGCAGGCAGGAGCAGGCAGTTATAAGGCATTTTTACGCCCCTGTTGTTCCTGGTGTGTCCAGAAGGGGCAGGAGGATATATGGCGAAATAACATAATTAAATCGACGCTCAACTTGCACATTAATCACCGCCCCCATCCATAGACGTTAAATAAGTGTTTTTTGTGAATAAAAATTTAGCGTTATATTAAGATATAATCCCCCTTTAAGCAGGATTTCTATTGACACTTGCTCAAGTATGTACAAGTCACCTCTGTACTGCCTCCCTCTACTGGACACATCAAGAAAACTGCCTGGGACTTTTATCTGCCTGCTCCAGGTCTGCAGCCTCCCCATCAGGGGCGGTGCCAGAGAATTTTTAACGCAGGTGCTAGATCATTGACAGGGGGAGCTGTGCAAATATATATATATATATATATATATATATATATATATATATATACTATTAATAAATGAGCAAAACTTGGCCACTCAATATTTAATATTCAATTATTTTAATTATCACAATTAAAGTTTTAATTTTATTGAAATGAACAAGCACAAGATTCAGCATCAAATGTTCTTAAAGATTTATTATTATTAATAATGTTATTTCAACATAATATCTTGTTATTTCGACATAATATGTGTGCGTGCAACAAGCAAGATGTGCATTTGTAGATCCGGAGACACGTGTGCATTGATTTTTATTAATAAACTAGTGTTTTCTGTGTCAGTGTCGGCTGCAAAGATGAAGTTGACGATCGCCATCTCCGTAGTGAACGCGCCTATAGAGAGAAATGCACATAATGGATTACATAATCAGAGAGTAGCCTATTTCTTTTCGTTTTGTATTGTTTTGTTTAAAGACATTTAAAGCTTTCTATATTTCTCATGTCTGTGAGGCATACGCGGAGTTTCAGTTAATTTATGATGAGATGCGCTCCAGTTCATGTGCAATGCAAGTGACCGCGCTGGCGCCTCCATGTCATGATTTTATTGTCTGCTATATTTGCTTCTTATTTATTAGATCCAGGCAATTGGTTGATGAAAAATGTATTAAAATTAAGATACAATTTATACAAAACGAAATTCACTTTAAAGGATAATTCCGGTATTTAACACCTTGAGTCTATTTTGTAGTTTGTTTTGGATGAACTAGAGTGGTAGACACAGAAATTATGACGATGGGCCCTGTCTCGACTTTTTGACTCTTTTAGAATCGCCTTTGACCGCTTCAGTGTGGCTGTCTATGGGCATGCACGAACATGTCCTTAAAACAACCCTTAACGTTCGTTTTCAAAACTGTGCAACTCACCGAGTGGTTAGTGGTGTTCGTTGATGATGTCTTAAAAACAGAGCTTCATTTACATGTAGAGGGGGAAGACAAACGAAATAGGGGATAAATGTTTGAGCTGAGAGGATGAGTGTCATTCTGTATGACTCCGCTGAATCCGAAGTGCTGCCTGTACTTTGTTACTACTTTGCTGTAATAAACTTCATTTTTGAGATCTTCGACGTCCACATTATTTTTTCTTACAGTACTGATAAGCCTGGCCCTCGAAGGCGAATCTCAAAAATCGCCTGTGACGAGACGCTATCTGTATTTGAAAATGCGCGTCTTTCAGATCTATTGACATGAACCAGTCACCCCGGCGAATTTGCATGAGGATTTTTCTGGTTGTAAGCATTCTGAACTGGCGTTTCATAAGCGCTTCGTTCAGTTGTCTTAGATCTAGAATGGGTCTGAGACCCCCGTCTTTTTTCGGTACCAGGAAGTATCGGCTGTATAGACCCCCTTCGTTCTGAGCTTGTGATAAAGGCTCTATGGCCCCTTTGCTCATAAGTTTCGCTATCTCGGCTCGAAGTAGATGTGCTACTTCTTGTTTCACCGTGGTTTCGACCCGGGCCGTATAACGGCGGGGTCGGCGAGCGAACTGCAGCGAATAGCCCTGTTTCTATGATGTTTAGCACCCATTCTGACACCCCGGGCAGTTTTTCCCATGCATTTGCACGAACGGCTAGGGGTTGAATGAAAACTGGGCCCTGGCCGAGATATTCCGGCGGCCGGAGGGTGCTGTAACATCGACGCCGTGCATTCGCCGTTTGGGGCTGGGGGCGCGCTGAACATAGCGGGCAGCCTGGCCGCACTCAGCTCTCTCATGGCGGCAGGCTGTGAGAAAGCGAGCGGGGGGAGTCCCGTGGGGCCTGTAATGTTTGTGAGAAGATGTGAACACAGGACAGCGTGCTGGAAGTGCTCTTCCTCGAGAAGAGCGTTGTCCTCTTCATCCATAGCGGACGCGGCGGCAGACGGTGGTAGCTGTCCGTCCATGAGATGCTCGGGCGAAGCAGGCGAGGCCGGCGGTGAGGGAACCGGAGAGCTCTCGCGGGCCGGAGGAGGTTCAGGTGCCCGCTGTGCACGGCGCTTTTTGCGGCGCGGCAGCGGGTGTTGCAGCTACAGAGAACGATGCCAGGCGAGCCCGCAGGGTCGCCATAGACATCAGCTCGCAGTGAGGGCAGGCGCCGTCAGCGAGCACGAGAGCTGCATGTTCTTGGCCCAGGCAGGAAACGCAGATCACGTGGCGGTCCCCGTCGCTGAGCTGGGCTCGGCATGAGCCACAAGTGGTACGAGGCATCTTGAAAAAGACGCCTCGGCTCTTTTAGATAGGGAAAATGTGTGTTGCAGCAGCGAACACACACGCAGTAAAAGGATATTGACGCCGGATAGCATAGCAGGAACGGCGACTGAAGGTGGCGAGAAGTCGACCAGCGGCTTCAGATGCTGAGGCTCGTACCGCTGAGTGCTTTCTCGACGGCGTGCGGCTTCTTCCCAGGATCCAGCGATGCGTGAGCTTCGCTGAAGAGATAAAAACTAGTGATATCAGCCTATCAGTGATGCGCGGGTCAATGTATAAACAACCCGGACCCGACCGACGTTTTCAACTAACCCGCCCGCAACTCGGACCGCAAAAAAAAAGAAAGAAAATATTGTACCCGACCCGCTTCCTGACCCGCATTTTTTAAAAGTAGGCTAGTAATTGCATAGCAAGAAATACACATGACGAAGCCAGCACTTTGGTCATTATCTTTCATTATTTCGGCAACTTTGCTCTTTCTGTTTGTGTATTTGCGGAGCTTCCACTCCCCAGTCTTCACCTTTTCTCTTGCCGCCTCCATCTCTACCTGCAGACTGAGCTCGTGCGTCATCTTCGCGCCAGTTATTCAGCCAATAAAGTGTAGGCCTATGTATTTCATAGAAAATTGCATGTGAGCGGAGTGGAGCGGGAGCAAGCGGGCGGATCTTGGACAGAACGCAGAGCGGCATTTTTAAAAGGATGGAGCGTCGCCCTATTTCCCGCTCCAATTTCGCTCCGCGCACACCAAGATTCTGAAGCATGCTCAGTCAAGCCTGACTCAGTCTACTGTTGATGACTGCAAGATGGATTCTATTTTCAGTCAAAACTCGGCTCAATAATGGAGTTCAAAAAGTAGGCTACTTCAAAAAGGAAAATAAGAAGTCATACAGGTGTAAAACTAACAATTATGTGGTAGAAGAAAACGACATCGTTTCAGTCAGTAGGCCTAAAGATTAATTTTGGAATCTAAAAAGACACATCTCTCGAAAACATGCAGTGTGATATGTGAACACGCTGGGAAGAAAGCAAAAGGTTAGCAAATTGAATACGGTAACTTAAAGTGTAGCCTAAATTAAATACAGCGTAAAATGCAAACAATTGATACAAGCCCATTTAAATTTTAATCCTGCGCGCTGCGCACAAGTTCAGTTATAAGAATGTTGTCCTAATAGTTAATTTAGCCTAGGCCTACTTTTAAAACGTTTATGTATATTTATTTTATATTTTTGTTTATATAAATTTTATTTATATTATTAGGCCCATTTATTCGTTTTATTTTACAGCAGTTTGTGTGTACAATGGATATAAGCCCATTTAAATTTTAATCGTGCGCGTTGCACAAAAGTTAACTTATCAAAATTCTGGCCTAATAGTAAATTTACTTTTAAAATTTTTATGTAGGCTATATTTTTGTTTATATAATTGTTATTCATATTATTAGGCCCATTTATTCGTTTAATTTTACAGGACTTTGTGTAGGCTATATTCCTTCTTACATAGGCCTAATTTGTCATTTGAAATAAAACATTTCTATTTGAAAAATGTTGTTGTTGCTCATTAGTTCTTTAGGAGGTAAGGCTGTGGTCTAAGCTACAGTGATATAGGCTACATGTAGATTTTTTTTCCCCTTTTTGGAGCGAGCGGGGGGCGATTTGAGTGGAGCGCGGATCAAACTGCGTTGAGCGCTGATCGAGCGATAATGAGCGGAGCGGCCTGATGTAGCTTTGAGCGGGGGAGCGGAGGGGTGGACAGTTCCGTGAGCGATGAGCGAAGATTCTCACCGCTCCACTCCGCTTATGCTCTCTATACTACTATATAAATTACAAAGGTTTAATTGGCATCTTTATTTCAAACGACCCGACCGACCGCGACCCGAATATCATTAAAAATATTTTTGGATGACTCGTAACCGCGGGTAACCGCGGGTGACCGCAGGCACCCGCTCATTTCGGATCAACCCGCGCATCACTGCAGCCTATCAAGCTATATTTATAGTCCAAGGCCACGCCCGTCTTGGCGGGATGTGACGTAGAAGGGCGCCAAGCGCCCTCATTGGGTCCACGTCACTCAGGCCCCTCTCGATAGGCTGCTGCAGTTGCCACAGAAGCAGCCAATAGGCGCGCGAGCTGTCTCGCCTATGTCTGCATGCTGCCGCAATGCGTTTTACATTATTACAAAATTAAGGATAATTTTTGGCTTCAGTATTCTCGGAGAAAGAGATCTTTCCCATAGCGTAAGCTAGCTTACGCAGTACGAGAGACCTCTCGTAAGAGAACGCAGATTAGAATGTCCCCTTATTATATCGAAATAATAAGTTATGTCGAAATAATAAGTTATGTCGAAATAACGAGATATTTTGTCGAAATAACGACTCAATATCTCAAAATAACAAGATAAGTTTTCTTTTTTTCTTCTTCACCATGCGGTTCAGGGCTTCCATAGAAAACAGCCTGAATATAACCGCTTCCAGAAATTATTTTTGGGGGTGCTATCGGGGTGCTTTTTGGCGCTTTTCCATTACCAGTACCAGCTCGCCTCGTCTCAGCTCGCTATTCGCTCTGTTTTCCATTGCAGATAGTACCTCCACAATAGTACCTGGTCGTCATAGCGACGCCGCAGGAAACTGCCGTGACATAATCTTCTACGCGTCACTACGCTGATTCTCTGACCAATCAGCAGTCTGCCGTGTTTTCACGTCACATTTTAGTATCGCCTCAGCTCGCTCAGAACCTCGCCGGAGATGATACGAAAAAAAGTACCTGGAAGCAGGTACAGGCCCAACTTTTACACAGTGGAAAACTGTGGAGTCGAGGCGAGCTGGTAGTACTGTGTAGTGGAAAAGCGCCTGGGGGTGCTGATGCATCTGCTAGCCCCTCCCATGCTCCCCATTTAGAACAGCCATGCTTTCATGCCTGTCATGGCGCTGCTCTATATCAAGTCTATTGAGCAGATTCTGAATTTCTGACTAACTCTGACTGGCAATTGCGTTCACTTGCTCAGCAAACGTCTGTGATAGGCTACAACACCTCGCTGCAAAATAATTGTGAATAGAAAAATTTTACGCTCTTCACACAGCGCTCACACAAATCACATGGGTGTTCGGTTTTTAAAATTTAAGTAGATCTATGAGGTTTCAGGTGTATTGTTATATGTCAGTTTTCACCTTAATGTTCCTCAACCAACCTGTTTGTTCCTCTGTCTCTTCATCTTTTATTTGACAGGGTTCCTCCTCAAACTCCATCTTTACAATAGTGGGTTTCTCCTCAAACTACATCTTTACAATAGTGTGTTTCTCCTCAAACTCCATCTTTACGGTATGTCATTAGTTTCTCCTGGAGTAGTTTCTCCTGGAGTTATTCCTCCTGCTTGCTTCGTTTCTCCTGTGGGAAGATGGGAATATTCCCCAGCATTTAAACTCTAATGAACGCCTAGGTGTGAATTATGGTTGCTGTTGCTCATTTAGCAGATGCTCATCACACCAGGCAATTGTGTAAGTGTAAATAAAGTGTAAACTCGCTCTCAATTAACCAGCTTTAAGTGTTTTGCTCAAATAACTGTTCAGAAACAATTCAACTCATCTAGCTGATTTTTATGTTGCTCTTTTATATTAGATATCATTTATCATAAAAAACTCTGTTTACCAGTTTTCATTTGTTCATTACATAAAATGAAAACACAACTCATAATATTCACTAATTGTAATGCGACAAAACAGTCAGTTTCACGAGGGTAATGTACAACATCAGTCGGTTCATTTGAATTAATTTCTGAGTGATTCACTAAATGAACAGACTCGTTCAGTAGTTTGGAATTAGATTTATCCTATTAAATGATAAAAATTAATGTACTTACAGTCTGAAACACAGCAGATGTATAGCAGAATGAAAGGCTGTGTTCCATGTAAATTTTGCCTTCCCTCACTCACTTCTTTGTCTCCTAGACTCGGATGTGTCTCATCGCTTCAGTTGCACGAGCGCCCTCTAGTGGCAGAAACCAATCCCTACTAAACTATCTAACCTTCATAAGACAACCAAGATACGTTTTTTTTTTGTTTGTTTTTTTGATTATACAAACACTATTTACCTCCCCAAATATGTTTTATTTGGGATAAATACTAAAACTTTTTTAAAAAGGAGTTTGCAATTGTATTTACCTTCTGGACTCCTCAAACTGTTGCGTGTTAAAGGGACATTGTGTAGGAATTTCTCCCTTCTAGTGATGATAATGTATTTTGCATTAAAAAAAATAGTGCTCTTCAGCGCCTTGCTTTTTCAAATGCGTGTTGCATCTACGGTAGCCGTTATGTACCAAAAAGCTATGACAGGATGTTCTTATAGCACTTCGAGTTTTCCTTCGGGTGAACAGGTTTGTTATTTCAAACAAACTGCAACTTGACACAACGAATAAATTAATGTTACAGTATGAATTATTGACTGTGAAAAACATGAACTATGTTAATTAGTAGTGATGCCTTCTTTATTCGTTATATTTTTGTATATTATATCAGGGGCGCGGGAAGAGGTTTTAGGTTGGGGGTGCTGAGTTGGGGTGACGTGGTGAAGTACTTTTGAATAAGAAACAATATCAAGACTATAAAACTCGTCAAAACTCCGCGAATCACACAAGCGTAGCCTATCAGTGAAAACACTTGTTCAAACAGCGCACACACTCAAACCACATCACATTTTTTGACTTTATTGATTCTGCTTTTATTCGCAATGCAATGGACCGGTCAACGGGACATAAATTAATCCTTTAGTTTAAAGAAAAGGGTTATTGGGCTGTTTACAGTGTCATATAGCCTACAATAAAAGAGGCTGCACAGCGACAGGAAATAGAAATGAACACAAAAAACTGCCTAGTGCTACCTTACACAACGCTGGCAGTGGACTTGCGCTCATAGCTCTGTTTTTTTTTTTTTCGTTTTTTTTTAGCAGCTGCGGACAAATTCTTTCGACGCACACACAATATTACGTAACACTCTGCGCGTATGTTTTAAAAACATAATCTAACATATAAATTCACACTTTTTAAATAGCCCACTTAAAGTGTTAATTACTAAATGCATAAATGACTAAATGCTAAAAATGAATAAATGTAAATGAACAAACATATGCGTTGCATTTACAATTCTGTGAAAACAGGGAGTGCTGCACCCCACTTCCCGTGGCCCTGTACAAGCAATGAAAAAAAGCTTGTAATTAAGAACGTAACATTGACTTGCCTGTCGAGAAGAAAGCAGGCAACTTCAGCGTCTCTTTTGAAAGCTTTCTCCTGCATTAGCTCTGTCCACCTGGAAAAAGCTATCCCGACATTAACCCTTGTTTTTTTTTTGTAATCTCCGTTCACGTTTCCTTTTACGGTCTATTTTGGACTTTTCGACGACGAGGACTCCTTATCCTGTGACTCAGCATATGTATGGTCCTCCATTATAAATAACCGTACAGTGCATCCTTTTAAACTTGCCAGGGCAGTGACAAGCGCCTCTCACTGCTGCTCCTCCGCTTCTGCTGGTTTCAGTCACGTGATGCTGGCTCTGAACGAAAACGCATTGTAGAAACGCGTTGGCCTAGTACTTTTTGTCCCTCTCTGCTATTATAGTTTTTCAAGATGGCGGAACGACATGGAAGCCTCCGTGGACCTACCCGTCCCATGTATATAAAGATAATAAATTCTTCGTTTACGAGGATAAGTTGGATAATTAGCAGAGGTATTTGTACACCATTGAGGACATATTTATGAATAAAAATATTCATTTTAGATAATAAAATACCTAAAAAGTTACACATTGTCCCTTTAAGAATGTTGTTGATTTTAATATACATTTTTACTTAATTTTAATGTTAGATGATACAAGTTATTTATATATCATAAAAAATAAGAGATATGAAGATTTACCTTAAAAACTGTCTGATAAACAGTGAATTAAATAACTTAAAGGTACACTGTGTAAACTTTGGTCCTGATTTGCCGCGTAACAGATTTGCTGCAGTCGATCAGTAACTCTTTCTCCATAGCAATCTGCCCAGATAGCATGTATAATCGGCCCGAGCTCGGCTGCCCCGCGGCGCCTGCGGCTTAGACTCGGCATCGGCGTGTGTTAACCGGGCCGATTGTGGCCCGCAGCTCGCTCTGGCACATGCATTTTTGTTACGGCTGTAAAGCACTGGGCCGATTCATGTTCACCGTAACTGGTAACTCGGCTCTAGCTTCTGTATGATCTGGACCACTTCTGGAAATGTCTCGGCTTAGGTTAAATAAAGGATGGTTTTAATGTAGCAATAATTAACATAAAAATTATTTTAAAATTGACGTAAACTCCTGACTGTATTTGTTATACTCGTCGAGTGTCATTTTGCACAGAGCATTCTTTAATATTTATAACCATAGCAAAAATATTTAGTTGTCATGAAGATTCTTTACGTGTATTTTAAACATGCATGGGCGCTTGACATCACTCGCACAAGTCACGGTGATTGCAGTCAGTCGCGCATCGGCTGAGTAGTGGCAACCGCAATAAGGCCAAGTCACTTTGCCACCTGCAGGCAGGCATCTATACATACAACTTTGTTAACTTTTGGCTCGTTTACCAATGGTGGGTAACAGAAACAAAATGCCGGCCAAAATATGTTTCTACCGGCCAACATAATTTTTAAGATGTAACGTTAGCTATCCTGTGTTTACTTGGGTTGATGGGATGGGTAGCCTACATGCACAACGTCTTGTTAGCAACACTGAGTCTCAAATTCATTTTACTTGCTATTTCAAATGTTTACCAGCAGTGACGGTTAAACTCTGGGCGCTCGGCTCAGATGCGTTTACCAGTATGAAGCCGATTTCAACAGTTGCTGCAGCGAGCGTCAGCACGCATGACGTGTCTCACTTTCGGTGAGATAAAACTCAACGCCTGACTTAAAATCATCCCTTTTCGATCCTGCGTCATTACAGTGAACTTGAGGTAAGTCTTGTGTTCAATTTCCTTAAAAAGCATCAACATTTCATGCCGAGCATAGTTTCAATCGAGTTACGTCGACCTACATATTTCGAACTGTTGCTGATTAAATGTTGATTATTATCGATCCGTTTAAACTTTGTTCATGTTCATTTGACAGTGCTTCCCTAGATGAAACGAAAAGAAAGATTAGGACAACAATATCAAATTTTTGTCTGAGTAAAGTAGTGCAAATGGGGGTAATATGCTACTTTTATGGCGCGAACGAAGCTAATGTTGACTAACGTTAGCTGCGCTGTTTTTGCGCTAGCAGATCATATTTTCGTTCTGCTAGTTGGCAAAGAATTAGTCGCTAGGCTAGACACCATTTTTATTGAATGCAATTTACGTGAATGATATTTACGAGCACAGTCTTTGATCTGTGGAAGAAAATAAAGTGGAACAAATGTTAGCTGGCTTAAGGCCAATTCATACCGCACAGACAAACGCCAACAAACACGTTTTGTCCTAAAGTATGTGCACATTTTGATCCTGTAAGAAAATATTTATTTTACTTATGTAAATAGAGGAATGATGTGGGACTTTGGTCTGCTGAAAGCTGGGTCATGTCTGTTGCTGAGTGAGATCGGGACTCTTATTATGAAAATGAACTGAGGACTCTTATAACGTTAGAGGAGCAGCTGCGCCGGCGACCTCACAGTTGCTGGGGATTATGATTACGCTGACACGTTCGCTCCTGTTTTTACAGGTATGATACAACAACTTAATATGCACACGAGTCCTGTCATTCGTTCATGCTGCAAATATTTTGTGTATTAATGTTCTGGGTTGTGAAGATCTATGTGCAGACCGTCCGCCATTTTGTGAATGCTGTGACATGACGTCGTGAAGTGCATTTAATGGCCTTTTGCACAGGGGCCTGTAACAGATGCACTCTCGACATTTAACAATATAAAACGAGAAGAAAGTTGTGTCTGAAAGCTGCAATCTTTTACTTGTATTGGTTAAAATGAATGAATATCTCGTGTTTTTCCGTGGGTGCTTGAGTTTGTCGGTGTCTGTCTGTTGGGGCAGTGTGAACATGACACTTATTTTTCATAACATTCTGAATACAACGGCCAACTTTTGTTGGTGACTTTTTTTGTTGGTGTTTGCTGGCGTTTGTCTGCGGTGTGAATTGGCCTCTAGTTGTACTTTTATGGCGCAAACTGAAATCGCACTTTATAGCTAACATCAACATTACCTTTGGCTAAATGCGGTCTGTACAGACAGGTTTGAAAAGTTTATTAGCTACCCTAGGGCTGGGCAATATGGCTGAAAACTGTATCATGATGTAAGCGTTTCATATCGATAATATTGATATTTTTTATGACCTATTTAAAATAAGGTCCAGGAGAAAAATATATTACATTCAACATTTTTATTTTAAACTTAACCTTCCTCTGATTATAATCCCCTCAGTTATAAAGGCAGAAATGTCAACACAACCATGGAAAACAACACCATGGAAGACCATGGAGTCTCAACACCAAGTCTTATCAGGAGGCTGTGTCTACAGGTAGGAATTCTACAAAGTGATCTCTCTCGGTTTACTCTGACATATCTACATACAATGTTTTGCTACTAATCTGTTATGCCTGCTTTTTCTTGTGTCTTACAGCAATTGCTAAGGAGATCCTTATCCAGCTTGATTCTATCAGAGAGCAGCAGTTGCTCATCCTGATGCAGCTCCTACAAATCTCCAGCAGTTCCAGACTTCACGCCAGACCCAACACATTTTGGCCTCCCACTTTCAACTATTTAGGAGCTACAATGTTTGGAGGAGACATTAAAGAATCCAGAGGAGAAGAAGAATTTGGTGAGTTAAATTATGCATTAATCAGATCATTCCTAAAAGACAGTGCCCACTCTCACTCATGCTATATTCCTTAAATAACTAACGAGTTACATGTCTTTGTTTCAGACTGTTCTCCTTGGAATGGTCGGAGGCATGACTCTTAAAGACACTGTGGGCTGGGTCCTGAAAAGAGCAATGAACACTTCACTGGCGAGACTCATTAAAAGTGTGGTTCTGGGTGAGTGTCAGTTCTGGATAACTGCACTGTGGTGACATCCCAGGGCTCTACAGTGCGACTTTTTTTTTTTTTTTTTTACTGGGTGTGACAGTGACAAAGTATTTAGGAGCACCAGTGCGACTGACCTGATCAGGTTCTATGGGTGCACCCTCCATTGAAACTAGGGCTGTAACGATTCCTCGATTAAAGTCGAGTACTTGATTTAAAAAAAAACTCAATTGCAATTTACCCGTGTTGAGTAACCGGCAAAATACCGGAAGTGGCGCATTCCACAGACGAGAATCCATGAATAACATTATTACACCGTTTTCTAAGGCTACGCGATCTATTTAAAACCATTTACAATCATAATATAGCATAGTGCTATCATGAAATCACAAAGGCTGTGATTTAGTTAAGAATATGCGCTTAAAAAAAAAAAAAAAAGCCCCTGCAAGTAATTTGATTAAATATCGCCTTTTAATGGGTAGGTTAATTTGTCATTGATCAGAAGGTGCTCCTAAATTTTTTAAATTAAAAAGAAATGTAAGTGTAGAGCCCTGCATCCAAATGAAGTTTTGGTGGTTGCTGAGTAACATCACGTGGTCATGCTGCCCTCTTCTATCTTGTGTTTTTCTCAGATGCAGTCCGCCGCAATGCCCTGACCAAAGATTCTACAGAAGAGGAAACAGAGCTGCTCATCACCAGGTGTCTGTGGTTAGCCTCTGATAGGGATGCTGGCCGAAGCCAGAGGGCGAACAGGCAGACAACTCAAAAACGCGGTGGGCCAGAATTAAATGTTTCAAAGTTAAAAATTTTGATATTAGAAAATGGTATTTGAACTCCTTGATTCTACATTAATGCTATGATATTTCTATTCTATTCTATTCTATTCTATTCTATTCTATTCGTTTCAATTCAAATCTGTTATTAAAAAGTGTGTGCGTAGACAACTCAAACGCAGTGGGACAGAATTAAATGTTTCAAAGTTAAAAATGTTGATATTGGAAAATGGTATTTGAACTCCTTGATTCTACATTAATGCTGTGATATTATTTATATTCTATTCTTTTCAATTCAAATCAAATCTGTTATTAAAAAGTGTGTGTGCATAGACAACTAAACGCAGTGGGCCAGAATTAAATGTTTCAAAGTAAAAAATGTTGATAATGGAAAGTTGTATTTGAACTCCTTGATTCTACATTAATGCTGTGATATTATTTCTATTCTATTCAAATCTGTTATTAAAAAGTGTGTTTATCCTATTTTTGTAGTGTGGTCTAATAAAAAATGCATTAAACATGAAACCTGTCTTCCTTGTGCTGTTTTACTTTCTGTTTATCTTGCATAAATAACGGCTGCTAAGCAATTTTAGTATTAACCTGATATGAATCATGGAAATCAAAGTTAAAATAAGCCCAAATAAGGAACGGGATTGGAGGCGAGCTTATATGTCCTCTCACTCGGGGTTCCGCAATCGGGCCGCGTTAAAACCGAGCGCTCGGCCGAGTGTCTTTAGCCTTAATCGGGCCGCGTTAAAACCGAGCGCTCGCAGAGCAATCGGACCTAGATTCATGCCGAGGATCGGCCGATTGTTTTATCCTTAATCGAGCCGCTTTCGGCCCGCACAATTTTTGCTAGCTGGGTGTAGTAGGCTAGGCCAAGTGATTCATTATTTAATTAATTCGTTAAGTAAATATACAACATGAATTACAATGCTTAGAAATCTCCCTAAAAAAGTGGGGGGGAAAGAACTTTCTTCACTGAGTTAAATATCTTTGGACCGGAACTCCATTTGTCAGATGACAGTCAGGACATTTGACGGATGTGAGCGGGATAACTACTTGTTATATAAACTACAACAGATATTCACCTCAGAGAAAAAGGGACATGGATTGTATTTTGTGTTGTTTTTTGTAGGGGTGTAACGGTTCACAAAATTCATGGTTTGGTTCGATACGACAGTGGTGTCACGGTTTGGTACGTTTTCGATACAGCAAAAAGAAAGAAATGCCAGAGAAATTTCCTTGATTTTTCAATATTTTTTATTTATTTAAACTAACATCATAAAGTCTGATTTTTTTTTTTTTTTTTTTTACTTTGAACAATGATAGAGCTATACTTGACCCATCTTCTGGGGTGTCTTCTTAGCAGCATATAAAACAAAAACAGCTCCTTATAAAAAAATGAAATGTAATATTGTAGTGGTAATAAACAATATTTGTTTTATATGGAACTCAGTGTGCTTTTACTCAATTCTTAAGGTTTCTTTTCAGAAGATGAGAGTGTCCACTAAATGCTGCGGGTATAGTTCGTAGCGTGTGTGTTTCTCCTTGTTTTCGTCTAGTTCCAGTTATTGACACACTGGGGTGATGTCGGCGTAAATGAGTTGACATGTTAGAAGTATTCCCACTGGTGTATCCTATTCACCTTATTTTTCACGTAAGAGCGGGCGCCGCCATTTTCGAACTATAATGTGTCAGATTTCCGGTAAAGCAGTTCCGCTAGTAGTAGGTGTGTAGGTTGTGGTTCTGTAGTTTCGACTGTGTAGATTTTACTGGCTAGTTAACTTTTAAATATGGATTACAGAAAGACTGGCGTACTGTGCGCGGTTAGGGGGTGTCATAATAGTTGGTTCAAGCGTAAAAAATACCTGCAAGACACTTGTTTTGACCATAATCCACGCACCAGAGCTGAATGTGGATGTGGAGCACCCTATGATTTGCACGCCCCTCCGAAGGGCGAAGAAGCTCGTCGGCTTTGGTTAAAAGCCTTAAACTTAAAGAAACCACCGAAATTTCCGTACGTTTGCTCTTTCCACTTCGCTGACGGGAGACCCACGGAAGATCATCCATTCCCCGAGAAATGGTTGGGCTACGATGCTCCAGTGAAGACTTCGAGGCGACGGCTCGTCAGGATACATCCACAAACAGGTACAGCTTCTTGTTAAGTTACGTGCTCTAACAGAAGACATTGTTTAAACGATTTCTTTTTGATGACACTCCTATTGTGCAAGAATAATATAGTGTTAAGCTGAAGTTGTTGGTAACAGTAGAAAAACTTTTATAAAAGCACTCATAAGAGGAGGCTTTAATTTTATAGCAGTTTTTGATTAAAAACTATATTGTACAATTCTTATTTTATATAACAACAAAAAATAGTACAGTACATTTTTACAGTAAATTCTTTAACTTTTTTATAGTTTAATTTTTTAATGATTTCACAATAATATTCTGATTATCTTCTTTAAAGAGACCAACTTTAAGTCAAAAGTGTTCATTTACTGACTTAGGTGTTGTGTTTTGCAGATGATGAGCAAGGTGACTCCACTACTGATGACCATGAGACTGCACAAATGGAGCCTTTGCAGCTGCCCCATCAGTACAGTGATGCCTGTACTCAGTGGGAGGTCCAGGCGTTGACAGACCACACTTATGCCTCAGGGGATAAAATAATGTCACACAAGGCAACACAGTTCCACAGTGAAGATCCCTTGGCCCTTTCCATTCTCAAGAATGATACTAGCTCTTTACTGTACACTGGCTTCACACTTAGTGTCTTTAAAGAACATGTAAAATTTCTCCAGCAGTTCTACACTTTGAAGTTTACAGTTTTTTTGGATTGCTTACACACTAAAATTAAAAGTAGTACACTATTAGCAAAACCTTACACTCAAGAAGCAAAACATCAGCCCATATTTGCACAACTATAAGCACATTGTCAACCTCACACTTGTTGCAAAACTCTACACACAGTGATTTGCAAAACACTAAACACACTTAACATACATTACACACAAAAATCTATCATGAAGTCACTTCCTTGCAATACCAAAGCACTGACTGTCAAATTACCGCACCGTCCAACCAATTGGTTCAACACAGTCATCAGGTGTGCAAACACTTGTTTGCTTAATTGTAGACACACCAATCAGGTGTATAAGCACTATAAAAAGCAGCAGGTGAGGAGGACGAGGACGAGGAGGACGAGGAGGAGGAGGACGAGGACGAGGACGAGGAAGGGGAGGAAGAGGAATCAACAGAGGAGGAATCAACAGAGGAAGAGGAAGAGATGGAGGCCATGCTGGAGGTTGAGGAAGAGGAAGAGGAAGAGGAAGACAAGAAGGTGCTCAAAGAGGACCGAATCTGACAAATGAGATCCGCGCAACACTGGTTGACCACGTTGTCAACCACGGCCTGACGCTGAGGGAGGCTGGACTGCGAGTACAGCCAAATCTAAGCCGATACACAGTGGCAAGTGTGATAAGAACATTTCGACTGGAAAATAGGTATTTGTACTGTATTCTATGCACTCAGCACTTCTGTTACCTTTTCCTGTGAAATTACTGTACTATTGTATACTGTTTTTTTTTTCTACATAGGATTGAGGGTCAGGAACGACAAGGGGGAAGGCCTCCTATGTTCACAGAGCAGCAAGAGAGGGAGATAGTAAACATGGTTTTGGCCAACAATGCTATAACACTCAATCAGCTCCAAGCTAACATTGTCAATAACCACGCCACTTTCAACGATATCCATCAGGTCTCAACATCAACACTGGCACGCATCCTAAAAAAAAACCATATTCAAATGAAGCAAATTTATCGAGTGCCTTTCGAGCGCAATTCTGAAAGGGTGAAACGACTGCGGCATGATTATGCAGAGGTATGTATTCACTTTAGCAGTGTGATCTTGCATACTGTCTCATAATCTTTTACTGTACTGTAATATGTATACTAGATCTACACTGAACTACACAATATTGCCTGACACTGTTCTTCAGAGAGTTTTACGAATGGATGGAGAAGAGATCCAGCATGAGTTCATTTACGTAGATGAGGCTGGGTTCAACCTGACGAGAACACGAAGGAGGGGAAGAAACATCATTGGCCACAGGGCTATAGTCAATGTCCCAGGGCAACGTGGGGGTAATATAACACTCTGTGCAGCCATTACACAGAATGGGGTCCTCCACCGCCATGCCCATATGGGCCCTTACAACACAGCACTCATACTTACATTCTTGGACCAATTGCACAACATAACAGCAGCAAATCAAATCGATCATATGCAATACATTGTTGTCTGGGACAATGTGTCTTTCCACCGCTCTGCTCTGGTTCAGAACTGGTTTCAGCAACATCCACATTTCACCGTCCTATATCTTCCACCATACTCTCCATTCCTCAACCCTATAGAAGAGTTTTTCTCGGCATGGCGGTGGAAGGTATATGATCTCCGTCTCCAGGCTGAGGTACCCCTCATCCAAGCCATGGAGGAGGCCTGTGACCAGATGGAGGTAGCAGCAATGCAAGGATGGATTCGTCATTCAAGACGTTTCTTTCCAAGGTGTCTTGCTAATGACAACATTGCCTGCGATGTTGATGAAATTCTCTGGCCAGATCCAGCTAGGCGAAGAGACAATGTCTAGTTTTATTTTTTTTTTTTTTACAGTAAACTTACAGTACAATACGTAAAGTGACATTTTGTTACAGTATTATGAATCTCCATGTCAACATTTTGGGCGTGTTGAGAAATAAATGAGTTTCTTCAGTCTGCAACATTGGTCTTGTGTAGTGTTTGGTGAATTTACATTATATTTGTACTTTGTTGATGGTAGCCTACTCTAATCATAGGGAAGTAGAAGTGCTAAAAGTGTTTTAGGTTTATCACAGCAGAGTGTAACTCGTGCAAACAGAGTATAGTAATGTGAAACGTGTGTGTTTCATATGGTAACAAAGTGTGGTTTTTAAACAGAAGTGTATAGTTTTTACAAGAGTGTTTAATTATGCAAAGGATCTGTAGTGTTTTGCTAATTGGGTGTGTGGTTGTGCTAATTGTGTGTAGTGTTTTGAAAACACGGGCCCTGTTTTGAAAATTGTGCTTAAGCAATCCAAAAAAACTGTAAGATGCACGTAATGGATCAAATTCTGATTACTATGATGAAGCTGAAGTTGAATTTACTTCAGGGAGATCTTGCTGAACGCTTTGATGTGTCCCAGAGTGCAGTAAGCCGAATTCTTTCCTACTGGATTGACACAATGGAGGAGCACACAAGAGTCTACATTCCATGGCTACCACGGGAAACAATCCGCAGCACAATGCCTCAATGCTTTAAGGAAAACTTCCCGAACACCACCTGCATTATTGACTGTTCTGAAACAACTCTGCAAAAAGCACACAATCTTGACTCCAGAGGGGAGTCGTACAGTCATTATTATTCAAACAATACTCTGAAGTATTTAGTTGCCATTGCCCCCTGTGGACTCATTATGTTCATCTCCCCTGCTTATGGGGGAAGATGCAGTGACAAGTTCATTACCCAAGAATCTGGCTTTCTGGACTATCTCCAGCCGGGCGACGAAGTGATGGCAGACAGAGGCTTTACCATTCGTGATTTGCTGTTTGAGAGAGAGGTAAACCTTATCTTGCCAGCATTTACTCATAAAGGTGGACAGTTGTCTAACGAGGATGTTACAGGCACAAGGAGGATCGCAAATGTTCGTATACATGTGGAAAGAGTTATCAGACGGCTCAAGGTGTTTAAAATTGTCTCCCAGACTGTCCCTATTAACATGGCACACAAAATGGACAAAATTCTCAGAGTGTGTGCAGCGCTTGTAAACATGCAAGGTGACATCATTCATGAGGATACAGAATAAAAACTGCTACATTGTTCACCATCTGCCCTGTTTCTTAAACTTATAATTTGTACATAATTTACACTTTTAGTTGTTGAACTCCACTGATTTGACAGTGTTTCAAGAAATAATTATTTGTACATTAAGTATTATGTATATAAAACAACTAACTAACTCACTACT
The DNA here is from genome assembly GCF_965113295.1 of Leuciscus leuciscus. Lineage (NCBI taxonomy): Eukaryota > Metazoa > Chordata > Actinopteri > Cypriniformes > Leuciscidae > Leuciscus > Leuciscus leuciscus. The sequence continues at coordinate 26,139,931 of NC_138728.1, read as the reverse complement.
ACTAATTTAGATAAACTAATGAAAAGCCTTTATATGCAATTTTTATTTTAATTTATTAATATGGTGTACATTGTGTAGTTGTTTGGAATTATTCAGTGTGGCTTCTTCAATGCACAGACCATTAAATAAACTGCTTTTACACAAATATTTTCAGGATCTTATATTACCTCTTTTTCTCCTATATATGCACACACACAAACACACAATCAAAATGTCAAAATGCAATTTATTTGATTTTACTAGCCATTTGATGCCAAGTTGTCACTTTCAAAACTCATGGAACAAAAGGAAAACATTCTGAATAGGGGTGTCAAGCAATTAATTGTACCCACAATAAAAGTTTGTACAAGCACACACATTTATATAAATAAAAGTACACACATATATTATGCAATACTGTAATCAGTCTACAAAAACACTAGTTGTATTTTCCAAACGAGTTGGCATTCATTTTGACATGAATTTGTAGGATTACCTTTTGTTTTGACATTTTAACTACTTTAAGGACCTAAAGAATATTTCATTACTACTTTAAAACTATCAACAAGTGCTTTCACAGATAAAAGTTTTTTCAGTTTTCATGTACTACTTACCTAGCTCCTCAATGCAGTCACATTAGGTTAACCGTACTTACTTACATATGTCAGTATACTTAAGGCAGAGCTGAAGTCTTCCACAGTCAAATTCATCTACAATTCTTGGAAGCATATGAGTAAAATAGAAAGATTTCAATTTAGAGATTACTTCAGCACAATACTGAAAATCTAACGGCACATCAACAACAAGTTGATCAGTTGGAGACCAAACAAGCAACTTGCACTTCTCTAAGCCAGTGCAAAACATACCTAATTGCACTTGAAGGTAGTACCCACGGGATCCTTTGGGTTGTAGCTGAGGAATGCCATCCACTATCTTTAAATCACTAAGCTTGCTAGAGTACAGTTCTGTAAGATGTGTGGAGTTTTTGCACAGAAAAGGACATTTGATTTCCAGCAGCTCTGAGGAATTTAATATTCCATCTGGGCTTGCAGAAAGCCATGGCTCCTTACAGCTAACTACCATTCCTCTTTTCTCAACAGCATACCCAGTGCTCTCAATCCATGCACGAGCCAACTCCTCATTCTCCTGACCATACATAGTAGCTGAATTGCCATGGAATCTAGGGAAAAGGTGTTCTCGAAGAAAATTGTCTGGTTTGGTGGACATACGGGAAGGCACCTTTTTTGCAGAGCTAGCAGTTATTCGCAATTTTCGTGCGTCATGCCATACATGAGAGGCACTTTGTGTTTTGGTCACATTTTCCAAGCTATTCAATTTACCCTCATCCAGTTCAACATATGTGTGGTAAAATGACATGCATTTATGACACTGCAAATCAGGGCCATGCTCATCATGAGGCTGCATCTGTGTGGTACCTGCTGATAGATTTACTGGTTCAGCTGACATTCATTTGTGCAGAAGGCTACCTACAGGTACATGAACCTCTGATAAGGTTTTCTTCAGCTCACTGTGAGAAATGAATGAAGGGGTTGGTGGTAATGATTGAGAAACAGCAGCTGAAGTCCCAGGCAAGTCATCCGTAAATTTGTGATGCTTAAAACTTATCTCTGCCAGTCTCTTTGGTGCCAAATTCCGGTGTGTCCCTGAGTTCCAGTGGCGCTGTTCATCTGTGCATGATATCCCAGTCAGTCCCTTTGATGCTGCATTCTGCACCTATGCAACAAAGTGTAAATGAAACAGTTATGTATGTTACAATTTTAATGAATTTTACTTAATGTTACTTAATACATTAACTTAAAAGGTTTCTTTTTCTATTAAAGAATATTATGTAGAACTCACCTTCATTCTGCACCCACCTTGATACAGCATTGCACCGTTTGAAATTTTACTGATTCACTTAGATTACTCGAGTACATAGCCACCAGTCGTTGCACAAACAAACTTTTAATGGATCACTGTTATTAATTCTATTAAACTACAATTACAATTAAAACCCTGTCATTGGTCACTCACCATCACAAAAATTAGGCAGAATATTAACCTCATCACTATTCACTTTCATAGCATAGTTTGTCCATACAATAAAAATGAGTGGTGAATGAAGCTAATGTAATGCTTAATGTGTTACTTTGTGTATCACAGAATAAAGTCAGTCACATAAGTGGAACATGCAGGTGAGTCATCATGACTTTTTTTTTTTTTTTTTTGTATACAACTAGATACACATTAAGGGACCTGTATTACAGTATCTTACTCTTCTTACCTTTGTCCAAGATAGCTTGTAACACGTGATTAAACGTTGTACTTACCTGGACTGGATAGAATGACCATTCTGATTATTAAAAACAAAACAAAACAACAAGTTAATCATACAAATTAATGTCAAAATAAATGCCAACTCGTTTGGAAAATACAACTACTGGAGTCTAGTAGTAGTAACTCCACTAATCATCATACAAAAACGTACTTATTTATGGAGCAGTTAAATTTAATACAATGTAATATAATTACAATTTTAGCATGCTTAACCCGTGCATGCATATCTATAATATATAATATAGCCTAACTATAATGCCATCGGTAATGAAAAAATACAATTTACATTTTCCTGTGTGGGTTTAGTACTAAGTGTGTACTCACCTTCCAAAGGATCGCAGCTGCGTGGCTACAGGATTTACCCTGTCCCGCAATACAAGAGCAACCAGCCGTCTCAATTGTCCCGTTAGATGTAGTAAGGACCCAAGCTGAATGAACATTTGCGGCACTTTGACTGGGTTTCACGTCTGCTTTTAAAAACACGAATTCGCTGTCTGTTTCATGTACCAGCACTCGACCGACTTTCCCGCTGTGTAGGTACTGATATGCCTCAGTGCTTTTATAATTTCGCATGGAATACCCGTCTACTCCGAGCGACAACACGAAATAATTGAAAATGTCCTCATAAGTTATGCAAGGCCACTTCTTCATTTCATCCTCCCACTTAGTTATACACCGCGGGTGTGGTAAATATTTACCATCACGCCGTTTAATAGTGTTCTGTGTGTGTTCCCACCACATCGCTACTAACGCTCCCTACCTACCGGCTAGCGAAACGGAAGTCTGACACATTATGAGGAAGTACGTCATCGTATTTACGACTTTAGAAAATGTAGGGGCACTGCGGGCACAATTTAAATCAACCTGCAACACAGTTTTTCACATTTTCCCCCATTTTATTACTGACAAATGCCTTGGTAATAAATAGACTTAATTTACAGAAATTACAATGTGCAGTTTTATTTTAAGTTTGAAAGGCTCCAGATTAACATTTGAGGGCAGCATTTTTATTAATAATGTTGAAATAATAATTCAAAAGCAAAACGATTCAAGAATAAATATTTGGGAGTGAAAATGGCAGCCACCAACTGGTTACAATGTTGTTGTTTTTTTGTTTTTTTTTATAACTAAGTGAAACTTTTAGAATCGATATCGGCTCATGCTGCACTGACATTGGTCCAAACTGATAAATGGTCCGTGAAGCACAAATGAATAGCGCAGTTTCGTTCTGCTTTCATTACGTTTGCCATTTGATGTTGGGCAACCAGTCGCTAACAACGGTTTGGTCACACCAGCAGGAAAAATGGTCCAATGAATCGTTCAGTTAGTAATGCATACCACACAATTTTTGATCGTGTACGATTAAAATGTCTCTTTGATCTGCTTTTGAAGAAATATCGTAGTATCGTGCAACAGTGCATTCTATCAGTTGCAGTTCTGACGCCTCCGTCTCAACATACTGTTCAATGCGACGTACATTCACATCACATGTTAACTCACAGGACACATTTCAAACAGCACCTGATTACTGGACTAAGTTATCTTTTGAGTCTTATTGCGCTAATACTGTCAAATACACACAAGGTTTATATAAACATGGTTGGTTATGTCTAAAGTGAAAGCAAACATTTGAGAGAAAATCAGGTGCATGTCATATGGGTGTATTTTAGATGTGTGCCGGTCTAAAAGTGACAGTAAACATGCTGCCACTTATCCTTAAAGGGATATGTGATGGATTTTTAATAAATAAAATAGTGAACTGTATTTCAAACTAATCATAATTCTAACATCTAACCTTACTTCTCCTTTAGGCCTAACATTCTAACACTTGAGAGAAAATTCTGAGATGCTGGCTAGACAATATAAAAAATATAACAGTCTAAAATAGTCTCATGACGTATTGAGTAATCAACTGAACTTCAAAACTTTTCCTTTTTTTTATGATTTGAGATCTAAGTTGTTTTTAGCTACCTAGTAACAGAAGGGTTTGCATATGAAGAACTAATCAAATTGTAGGGAAATTATGTAATGTATCATGTCATTTTTGCCATGCTCCTATTGTTATGGATCTGTGAAGGAGAACTCAAATGCAGGATGACAATTAACAGCTTTATTGATAAACAGATGACACAACGAGGTAGGAGAAGGTAGCAATCCAAACAATAGGTAGAGATGAGACAATGCCAACAGCAGAGCAGCAGATGTAATGAGGTATCCGTGGGCTGGAGTGAAGATATGGCAGATCAGAGTGAGACCAGAGGTAACCAGCTAAAGCCAGACAGGAACTTCTTACAGCTTGACACTCAGGTATCTCAGGCTCAGAACAGGGCTGCTTGCTGGACAGGACTTGGACAGGACTGGAACAGGGAAACAAGACAGAGCCAATGGCAGTAAACAGAGCACTAACAAACTTCTACAACAAAACACTAACGACTTAAGAGGAACGATACTGAGACACAGTAGTACTCTGAAGTACAACATTTAACGAACTGGCAAACACAAGAGGGAAAGAGCGAACATAAAGGGAGCTAGGAACATGAGGAACAGGTGAGCACACTCAGACAAACAAGGACTTAACGAGACGACAGGTGCCAACACTCAAACAAGGACTCAACTAAACAAGGGGGCGTGGTAACAGGAAACAAGGAGGAAGGGACAGAGGAGCACATGGCAAACACAAACAAAGACACAACCATGTGTTAAAACACAACGTAAGCATAGAAACATTAAACAGAGACAAGACAGACAACGCTGCCAGGGCAGAACCCTGACAGTACCCCCCCTCTAAAGGACGCCTCCAGGCGTCCAAAACAGGCAGAGACCATGGAGAGAACAACTGGGGGGGAGGGAAGGGCAAAGACATGGAAGTCCCAAACTGACCAGGGAACACAGAGGGAGGGATGGGGCAGGTGGGAACAGAACCGGGAAAAAAAGTTCAAGGCTGATAAAGGTACCGGCTTAGGGGAACCATAACCAGGGACAGAGGGTGGAATGGGAACTTGAAATGGGGCACTTTGGGGATCAGGAACTGGCCTATCTGGTTTGGGCTTCCAAGGGGGCTTGACAGACCTGGGGGTAAAGACAGGGCTGGTAGGATCGGGGAAGGTCTTGGAAACAGATAAGGAGACTGACTCTGGGACGCCCTCCTGGGCTGTGCAGACGTGCACGGGGACACCCTCCTGGGCTGTGCAGACATGCACGGGGACTGACTCTGGGACGCCCTCCTGGGCTTTGCAGACGTGCACGGGAACACCCTCCTGGGCTATGCAGACGTGCACGGGGACACCCTCCCGGGCTATGCACTCTGGAGCAGCTGGCTTGGAAACAGTGCTTCTTGTAGCACCAGCAGGGTCAGGGACAGCACCTTCTGTAGCATCAGCGGGCGCTGGGCCAGCACCTCTTGTAGCATAGGCGGACTCTGGGACAGCGCTTTGTCGCATCAGCGGACTCTGGGACAGCGCTTCCAGTCGCATCAGGGGACTCTGGGACAGCGCTTTGTCGCATCAGCGGACTCTGGGACAGCGCTTCCAGTCGCATCAGGGGACTCTGGGACAGCGCTTCCAGTCGCATCAGCGGGCTCAGGAAACGCCCTCTCTGTAGCGGCAGAGGGCTCGGGAAACCCCCTCTCTGTAGCGGCAGCGGGCTCGGGAAACGCCCTCTCTGTAGCGGCAGCGGGCTCGGGAAACGCCCTCTCTGTAGCGGCAGCGGGCTCGGGAAACGCCCTCTCTGTAGCGGCAGCGGGCTCGGGAAACGCCCTCTGTAGCGGCAGCGGGCTCGGGAAACGCCCTCTGTAGCTGCAGCGGGCTCGGGAAACGCCCTCTCTGTAGCGGCAGCGGGCTCGGGAAACGCCCTCTCTGTAGCTGCAGCGGGCTCGGGAAACGCCCTCTCTGTAGCGGCAGCGGGCACGGGAAACGCCCTCTGTAGCGGCAGCGGGCTCGGGAAATGCTCGCTCATTAACAGCGGTGGGCTCAGTTAACGCCCTCTCAACAGCAGGCTTGGGACTAGTGGACACGACAGGATTAACAGGCATCTCTAGGATCTTGACAAGACTAGTTAGAAGTTCAGATAAAGCCTCTGCAGCAATGACAATAGGCATCTTGGGACTGGGATCAGTAAACATAACAGGACTGGTAGAGGTTGTCTCGGCGGGAATGACATCACTTATCAATGGCATGGGAATAGAACTCACTTGGCTTGACACCTCACAAACCACTGGATCTGGGGCTTGGGAATGGAGAAATGTAGACTGTTCAGCACGTACCCTTCTCTTCTTCCTCTTACGACGAGCTGATACTGCTTGCTGGGCTGTTTCTGTAGTATCTGTAGCCAACTCAGGCGGAGAAGCAGTAACCCTCGTAGAATCAGCACTGACTGAAACAGAATAAGCAGGCTCTGAAGAGACAGGATAGTTCCCGTTAGTAACAGGGAAAACAGAGGTTAAGTCGACAGACTCAGAGATGACTGGAACAGGCGTAATTGACTGAGGAAGACAGCGGTTGACTTGGCTGTGTCATGAAGAACAGATGGAGACTCAGATCTTGAAGAGACCGGAGTGACAATTCTCTGAGAGATGACTACGGTGGATCTGACAGTGTCTTGACTAACAGACCGTAACTCCGATCTTGGAGTGAATGGGGCTGGCGTGATTGTCTGAGAGGTGACAGCGGTTAATTTGACTAAGTCTTGAATAACAGTTAGTGACTCAGATCTTGAATTGACTGGCGTTATTGTCTGAGAGGTGATAGCAGTAGATTTGACTGTCTTGAATAACAGATGGTACCTCAAATCTTGAAGTGACTGGAACTGGCATTTCTGTCTGAGAGACGACAGCAGTTGATTTGGCTGTAGCTTGAATAACAGATAGTGAGTCAGATCTGGAAGTAATTGGCATAGTTGACTGAGAGATGACAGCAGTTGACTTAGCTGTGTCTTGAATAACAGATAGTGAGTCAGATCTTGAAGCAATTGGCATAGTTGACTGAGAGATGACAGCAGTTGACTTAGCGGTGTCTTGAATAACAGATAGTGAGTCAGATCTTGAAGTGATTGGGACTGACCTGGATTTCTGAGAAGTGGTGGGGTTTGGTTTGACTGGCTCTGAGGTTGATGTGGTGAACTGGACTGCCCTATTCCGTCTGGATCTCAGTCTTCTCGTAGAAGCCAAAGGAGGATCATAAATGTGACGAGACAGGCGGGGAAAGTTGAAGGCAGATGCAGGTGGGCTTGGCGGCATTCCCCCCTTACTGCGATTACCAAGGTAACTAACAAAACCCCAGAAATCCAGAACACGGAGAGAATCCATCTCCCATGCAGGCAAGCGGTCATCCAGGCAGGAGTTAAAGATATCCTTGAGAGCTGCATCATTATAATCTAGCCCCCTAGACCAGGTCCAAAACATCTGGGCAAAGCCCCCAACTCCTAAGCCATCCTGGCGAAGAGCGGTGAGACTACAATGACGGGCCATTCTCTCTTGCATGTTGGCGGGTGGCAGGACCTTGATGCTCATCCTGCTGAGTCCTGTATTGGCCAGTTCGTTCTGTTATGGATCTGTGAAGGAGAACTCAAATGCAGGATGACAATTAACAGCTTTATTGATAAACAGATGACACAACGAGGTAGGAGAAGGTAGCAATCCAAACAATAGGTAGAGATGAGACAATGCCAACAGCAGAGCAGCAGATGTAATGAGGTATCCGTGGGCTGGAGTGAAGATATGGCAGATCAGAGTGAGACCAGAGGTAACCAGCTAAAGCCAGACAGGAACTTCTTACAGCTTGACTTCTTACAGCTTGACACTCAGGTATCTCAGGCTCAGAACAGGGCTGCTTGCTGGACAGGACTTGGACAGGACTGGAACAGGGAAACAAGACAGAGCCAATGGCAGTAAACAGAGCACTAACAAACTTCTACAACAAAACACTAACGACTTAAGAGGAACGATACTGAGACACAGTAGTACTCTGAAGTACAACATTTAACGAACTGGCAAACACAAGAGGGAAAGAGCGAACATATAAAGGGAGCTAGGAACATGAGGAACAGGTGAGCACACTCAGACAAACAAGGACTTAACGAGACGACAGGTGCCAACACTCAAACAAGGACTCAACTAAACAAGGGGGCGTGGTAACAGGAAACAAGGAGGAAGGGACAGAGGAGCACATGGCAAACACAAACAAAGACACAACCATGTGTTAAAACACAACGTAAACATAGAAACATTAAACAGAGACAAGACAGACAACGCTGCCAGGGCAGAACCCTGACACCTATTCTATAAAAACTGTTGTATTCTTTTTGCTGGTGGGATTCTCAGCCGTGATTAAAGCATATTCAAAGGCATTGTCTGGAGTCTGTTTAGTTATTGCTGTTTAGGGTTAGGGACTCAGCCGACGTCGATGAAGAGACACACTACAACCGACGTCCCCGTTCAATAATATCTATACTAGAGTATAGATATTATTGAACGGGGACGTCGATTGTAGACGAGACCCATATTCAGGAAACTAACGTCAATTGGAGACGTTCGGGGACGTCGATTGTAAACGAGACCCAGATAGACTTAAAACGGGTGCGAAACAAGAAAAAAAGAAATCTACCACAGATAGTTCACCCAGAAATGAAAATTCTGTCATAATTTACTCTTGCGTCTAATTTTGCTCCAAACTATTTCAGAATCAGAATCAGAAAGAGCTTTATTGCCAAGTGTGCTTGCACCCACAAGGAATTTTTCTTGGTACTGAAGCTTCCAGTGCACATATACAAATACAAATACAACAAGAAACATAGTAATACAAATTCTAAGAATAAAATATATAAAAAAATAAAATAAAATAAAATAGTATAAAAAGTAAAAAAAAGGGGTCACAGTTGGGTTTAGTCTGAATAAACATTTACAGATTATGAACATATTTACAGTATTTTGAGAAGTATGAATAATATAAATATAAATATCACCTGAGTTAGAGAATATTACACTAGACAGTGGGAGTCTAGTGCATGTTACAGATTATGAACATATTTACAGTATTTTGAGTAGTATGAATAATATAAATATAAATATCACCTGAGTTAAGAGAATATTGCACTAGACAGTGGGAGTATTGCACTTGCAGGCATATGCCTTGGGGGGCATGTTAAGTGTTCAGAAGGGAAATGGCCTGTGGAAAGAAACTGTTCCTGTGCCTGGATGTTCTTGTGGCCAGTGATCTGTGTCGCCGTCCTGACGGTAACAGTTCAAACAGGGGGTGTCCAGGGTGAGTGGAGTCTGTGATGATTTTACCTGCTCTCTTCTGCTGAACACAAAAGAAGATATTTTGAAGAATGTGGCTAACCAAACTGTTGCTGGTCCCCATTGACTTCCATAACAGGAAAAAATAAACTATGGAAGTCACTGGAGACCAGCAACTGTTTGGATACCCACATTCTTCAAAATAACTTTCATTTTCAACAGAGGAAAGAAACTTATTCGGGTTTAAAAAACTTGAGAGAGTAAACGATGACAATTTTCATTTTTGGGGAAACTATCCCTTTAATGTTAATAAAACAACAGATCACAAAGAGAAAAATCACTCACTGATCTTGACTGAGAACTTTAATAGTAGCTTTAATAAGAATCAATGTATAATTCATACAGTGAAGTCTATGTAGTGTTTTATTTTTATATTAAGTTATGTATATTTAATGTGTATCTTTGTTATAATTTTTTAATTAGACCTGCAAACTCATAAGTGGTGAAAAAGGTGATATGTTTCCGAATTAAATCCTTGTGGGGGGTTGGGGGAATTGTCCCCCAGTAAAAAGTTTTTGTGATTTTAACATGTAAACAAAGCATTCTGGTGCATTCTGACAAAAAATAAATAAAGGGAAAAGGCAACCAACATTTGCTTCAAGAAAAAATTAAATTTACAGTAGGGCTGGGAATAGACCAATTTCACAATTTGATTCGATATTGATTAAATTGGGGCCTATCAGATACAGTACAGAGCAAATTGTATGTAGCCTACTGTACCATGATTTTTGATGGTGTAAATATGTTTATTCTGAAGCAATATTCTCATCAGTGTTCTATCAGCTGTTACATACTTAAATCTGCATATTTGTGATATTTACCCCAGGGTGTTATTTTCTTTTATAAATGGCTTTTTTTAACCTAATTAAATGTATGCATCATTGTTAATGCAATTGTTTTGGAGACTTTTTGTTATTTTTTATTTTATTTACGCATTTTATTTACCTAGATTTGCATTTTCATTCCTCACATTCTTTCAACTTAAATTCCAAATAACTCACAATTTAAGCTCAAACTATCTTACATTGGGTGTCTTTGCTGACCTCTTGTGAAAAAAAAAAAATTAGCTTACAGCTTTATTTGGAGCAAATGAGCTGTTCCGCTGGGTCCTAAAATCATTTTTTCTTCAGTATGCATTCAGATACACATGTAGAAGTTATAAAATAATGTTTTGGTAACGTTTTAGCATTTTTTGGTTTTTCTATGTATAGCCTACTGAAGCATTCCTCACATTCCATTCATTCCTAAGGGGGTCAAATTGACCCGCGAGGGAAGGATTTGTTACTTGTTACTAAGCACAAAACTCCTCGAATCCATTCAATTTCTTTTGTGTGTATTCGAGGTTCAAGTGCGACAAAAGTCCTAGGGTCTTGGACCCCTCTGATGAACACTCAATTTAAAAAAAAATTAAACAATGGGTTTTTGTGTCAAAATGATCCGAGGGAATGATGAGGGTTAACTTTGGAACCATTTTCGTCGGTGAAATAGAACAAAGAGTCAATACTGTTTGTCTAAAATGTAAGTAACATTTGCAATCGTGATAATATTCAGCAAAACAGCTCCCTTAGTCGTGTTGTTACTTACTTGTTTTTATATGTTATAAATAAATAAAAACATTTAGAATTTTTACCCCAGTATGTTTCTTCTGTGAGTTTCTTGTGTGTGCTGTTATGCTCATTTGTTTTGATTTCTCCACGAATGTCTCTCTCACAAAGAGACAGGCAGTACGAGCCTCAACACGACTTTGTCACCAGAAATACACTATCTCTTATCAATTGCCGTTTACATTGAATGTAATAAAATCAGAATCATTCTTGCGTTTCAGTGCTTCCCAGTTATTTTTTGTCTCTAAAGTGCGTGTATTTGCTACTTGTCTTTGACTTGTGACAAGCGTTAATGTCGAGCCATGTGTTCATTCATGATTTTAAAAAGTGCCCAATTTTTGCTTGCTCTGAACTGAGGCGCTACAGCAATCTGTGTGTAACAATAGAGCGCCAAAAAAGATCGAGAGACGTCTATGGTCTCACTCCAGCATAATTAGCCCATTTCCAATTTTTATTGTGAAGATTACAGTGCTTGCAACTTCACTCCTCAACCAGAAAAAAAAACCTATAGATGACATATTTTGATTGAAAACAGTGAATTTCGCTGAAAAGCGACTAGTTTGCTAGTCCCAAGACTGCTAGATTGCGGGCCCATGCCGGTGGCACCGCCTTGGGCCCTCCATCGCTGCTCGCAGCTATATATATATATATATATATATATATATATATATATATATATATATATATATATATATATATATATATATATGTGTGTAACAAAAAAAAAAATATATATATATATATATATATATATATATATATATATATATATATATATATATATATATATACATATCAGATAAGATGGGTACATGGTGGTCATAAAGGGATGGACATGGTCAGAAACAATGCTCAGGTAGGCCGTGGCATTTAAACGATGCCCAATTGGCACTAAGGGGCCTAAAGTGTGCCAAGAAAACATCCCCCACACCATTACACCACCACCACCAGCCTGCACAGTGGTAACAAGGCATGATGGATCCATGTTCTCATTCTGTTTACGCCAAATTCTGACTCTACCATCTGAATGTCTCAACAGAAATCGAGACTCATCAGACCAGGCAACATTTTTCCAGTCTTCAACTGTCCAATTTTGGTGAGCTCGTGCAAATTGTAGCCTCTTATTCCTATTTGTAGTGAAGATGAGTGGTACCCGGTGGGATCTTCTGCTGTTGTAGCCCATCCACCTGTTGTGGCTTCATAAATGCTTTGCTGCATACCTCGGTTGTAACGAGTGGTTATTTCAGTCAAAGTTGCTCTTCTATCAACTTGAATCAGTCGGCCCATTCTCCTCTGACCTCTAGCATCAACAAGGCATTTTCGCCCACAGGACTGCTGCATACTGGATGTTTTTCCCTTTTCATACCATTCTTTGTAAACCCTAGAAATGGTTGAGCGTGAAAATCCCAGTAACTGAGCAGATTGTGAAATACTCAGACCGGCCCGTCTGGCACCAACAACCATGCCACGCTCAAAATTGCTTAAATCACCTTTCTTTCCCATTCTGACATTCAGTTTGGAGTTCAGGAGATTGTCTTGACCAGGACCACACCCCTAAATGCATTGAAGCAACTGTCATGTGATTGGTTGATTAGATAATTGCATTAATGAGAAATTGAACAGGTGTTCTTAATAATCCTTTAGGTGAGTGTGTGTGTATATATATATATATATATATATATATATATATATATCACTGATTCTTGAGAGTCGGGAAAAAAAATGTCCCACATAGAAAAGTCTAATTTATAGCAAAAAATAAGAAATTCATCATGATTGACATACTTACAAAGTTAAATCTGATTTTTAGAATAACCCTTTTTATCTTTTGGGGGAAAATTTGTTTAAAAGTATGGTCTGTGGTTAGAAGGTCCATGTTATTGCACTTGTCCTCAGCAAGAGGTCACAATATTAACCATCCCAAAAAACTTTAAAAAAGCTCTACAATTGTGAAAACATAAATATCAAATAAAAAATAAGGGGTATAAATATAAAAAACAATGCATGAAGTGAACATCAAACAATATTTTCCATAAAGATCTGCCTATTAAAGTTGTGTCCTCAGTTTCTGGACGTTTCACAAATCGGAGGTAAAACATTCAAACATTTTCCGTCAACACCGTCAGTTTTTCCGTCAACACCGTCAGTTTTTCGTCAACACCGTCAGATCTTCGTCAACAGCGTTGGATGTATGAATGTTTTTGTTATTTTTTGGGGAAAAACAAATATTCTTCCTTCAGTTTATAATAATAATTATAATTCGTTACATTTATATAGCGCTTTTTCTGAGACCTCAAAGCGCTTTACATAGATGGGGGAATCTCCTCAACCACCACCAATGTGCAGCATCCACTTGGATGATGCGACGGCAGCCATATTGCGCCAGAACGCCCACCACACACCAGCTTACTGGTGGAGAGGAGACAGTGATGAAGCCAATCAGTATATGGGGATGATCAGGAGGCCATGATGGACAGAGGCCAAGGGGCAAATTTGGCCAGGATGCCGGGGTTACACCCCTACTCTTTTTCGAAGGACATCCTGGGATTTTTAATGACCACAGAGAGTCAGGACCTCGGTTTAACGTCTCATCCGAAGGACGAGTCCTTATGTTGTTTTTGTAATAAAGGACCATCTGATCTACATCCTCTTATGTTTTATTTATTTAAGGAATTTGTTTTTACAATATTGAAATTAAAATCAAAGTTTGAAAATGCAAATATTTAGAAATCTGAGTTTTCAGAATAGTGTGACATCACAACTTAAGTTTATATATTGTAATTTTTTTACATATCAGAGTAACTAAACACTATTACAATATACTTCAGAACTTTAGATTCTTGTTGGATTTGAAGAATTAAAATTGTATACTTTTTAGTGTGTCTGACGGAGTTGACACAAATCCAGTTCTGAAGGGAAACATGTTTATTTGTTAAAAATGTGTTTTTATTTAGAACCTGTTCCTTTACATGGTTAAATAGCTAAGACCTTTCTCTGCAGAAACATATAACTCTAATTGATATAGTGTGTATTTAAAAAAAAAGTTTTTTAAAACGTGTTTTGTCCCGACTCTCAAGAATCAGTGATATATATATATATATATATATATATATATATATATATATATATATATATATATATATATATATATATATATATATATATATATATATATATATATATAATATATTATTACATTTTTTGGATGCTAAACTATTGTTTATTATAGGCTTTGTACTTCACTCACGTTCCAATATTGAAGGGGAAAATTATCCTCTTCACATGCGAAAAAATGTGCTTGGAAACATCACAGTTGAGCGGTGATTACTGTGAATAGTATGAATTGTACTACTGACTATTTAAACAGAGCAGTGTAATTTTTATATGTTAGGTTGACTATTTTATTATTATATTTTATTAAGGCTATAATGAACAGACTGCGATGTCAAGATTGCAATGCTGGAATGTGTGTGTGTGTGTGTGTGTGTGTGTGTGTGTGTGTGTGTGTGTGTGTGTGTGTGTGTGGCGCGGGCGCGGGCGCGATTGAACAGTGGACACATAAAAAGATACTCCGTCATTTTGTTCATACAGCACATGATTCAAACGTGTTAACTTCTATTTTTGTACAGTCGAAATAAAACACAACATTGTGCTTTTGTAAAATAAATTCAAGCAATCCGCCCCCGAAATGGCGCTAATTTTAAAATTAAACTAAAATGCTCACGGCTGCACGGGCATTCATAACGGTGCACGTCCACGGCGAGGAACGGGCAGAGAAGAGCGAACGTTTTTCAGTTCATTGAAAACGCTTGCTCTGCTTTATCAAAGTTTATCAAAGTTTATCAATGGTGATCCATGTCAGTGCGGACGAACATATTTGACTTTCGTTTTTAAGTTAGCGATTCAAAAGCCCCCAGCGGTGTCACACGTTGATTAACCGGTGTTAAAATATTCTCACCGTCACATACCTAGTATATTTTTATATAGATACCATAGGCCTACCTGATTTTGAACACAAGAGGGCAGTATAGCACTATGAATGACAATATTTATTTATTTTTTGGACTAAAAAAACATTCTGGATGTTTTTAAACTTAAACAATTATTAATTCCAGCATTAATTTGAAAAAAAAAGGAATAAGATGGGTATAGTTCTGATATTTGTATAATTTTATATAGAAATAAATGGTGTACAATTACATTTTTAAAAAGATATGAGGCTTTTAGTGTTTCCTTTTTACTTCCTTTACTTTAATCCCTCGCCATAGCAAAACAGTTTGAGATATTTATTATCAATTTACAATTTAGCATCTTTAATGTATTTTCATCATGTTGAAAAAGTTTGGTGGGAATAAAATAAACCACTTAAGAGGAGTGGGTAAAAATTCAGAGGCTGATTTTGCAAAGAAATCCACATTCAAACCTAAATATCTGACTTCCTGTTGCTCGGAGCTCATGACTGTAAATTAGAAAATTGTCCGGCTCGATGAGACCAATATGCGTACTGATTTTTGTGACCCAGAAAATTCTCCAGAAAAATCCACATTCAAAACAAAATATCTTCCTGTTGCCAGTTGGTGGCGCTATAACTTTGACTCACAATAGTCACATCCATGTGATCGGCCTCTTACAACGAACACATTGCGGGAGTTTCATCAAGATCAGTTAATGTATGCAGAAGTTATAACACACTTCCTGTGTCCCATTATTCGCCATAAATTCGTTTCCTCGCCATGGCCAAACCGTTCGAGATATCAAAAATCCATTCGCAAGAATTCATCCTCAGTGTCTTGACTTCATTCACACCGAGTTTGGTGGTGATCGGATGAATTCCCTAGGAGGAGTATTTCACATTCCATTGTATGCGTTTTCCAAACAACGTATAATAACCGACTTCCTGTTGGGCTGGCGTAAAACTTAGAGCACGAAAGTTGTTCAGCCTCAGTCCGGCCCTGATGGCCGCAGGTTCTGACATGTGTGCAAAATTTCAAGAGTTTTTGAGCATGTTAAGGGCCCCAAAAGTGGCAAAAAGGCACACAAAAAATAATAGGGAAACTATTCGGAATTATTATAAACTTCCGGAAACAATAGGGCCTTTGCCCTGTCAGGGCTTGGGCCCTAATAATGACAAAGATTTTTATCTTCGCCACTTTGGCCTAAATGTCTGCCATTCTTTTTTATTTTATATTTTGTTTCCTTGTAAGGCCCTGTTTTTAAAATAGGGACATTAGTTTAGCTGTAATACTCAGTCACTTGCACAATAGTAAAACCAACATGAAAAAGAATCGATGATAAAATCGTGAATCATGATTTTCCCTGAAAAAATCGTTACATGACATTTTTACCATATGGCCCACCCCTAATTCAAGCCCTTTCCGCACCGTGTAGGCCTACATTGCTTTCTGCCGATAAAGATGTTAAAGGGGTCATATAATGGTACATGCACTTTTATGTACTGAAATTTATGTTGGCAGTGCCTGTACACAACCATCATAAAATGATAAAAATCCATCCAGTGTTTTTTTTTTTATCTTCTTATATGTTTTCCCCCATCTCAAATCAAGCCGTTCCCATGATTGTTGATTGACAGCAGCGTTTCAACACTGACCCGCCCTCGCTCGTGAGCGAGCTGTCAATCATACTCTGCACGGACCGGCACGCCACGGTCATTGTTGAAACGTTGGAGCACTGTCTATGAGCAGAATGGCGTCTAGCGATTGTGGTGTTCTGTTCTTGGGTGTAATAACGAACACAGCAGTCATTTTGATGTTTCTAAATCCGAACCGCTGAAGACGCAGTAGCTGAGTTTGTTTTCAGAGGGAATATTCCCCACGATCAACAGCAATGCTTTCATGTTTGCGCGAATCATTTCACCAGGCTGCTTTATAAACGAGGGTCAGTAACGTTATAAAGCTGGTTTTGCTAAGAAGCTGCTCCTGAAAAAAGGATCGGTACCAACTATTCGTGTTCCTGCTGCACCTCCAGAGTAACTGAAGTGAGTGTACCGTTTTATTAACCTTTATATTAATATTTATATGAATCTTTGCAGATCGCTTACACGCTTCACGATGAATATGGCTGTTTACACTCAGGGTACATTACGGCATGTTTTCTATGTACGACGTTCTCAATATAATTCATAATCCCACGTTTATAATGAACAACGCGTTATGGTTATTGTGTTATTAAAACTGTGTACGCAGTACGCACAGAACAGAGGGGCGGGGTGAGCAAAGCTCATTATCATTTAAAGACACATGCACTTAACCCCCTGAGGTCGGCTGTATCGCCGGCGATACCAGCTCGCTTTTTTTTTATTAGTGTAAAAGAAACTCATAAATACTCTGTTGACTTTGATTTTCCATAGGAGTTTCATACATCAATCGATTCTGTTAAATGTGTATTATTTTTGTGTATACTCACAATAAAAACAAAGTGTTGTGCTTTTTGCCAAATAAAGAAAAATAAACACGAAGCGAGTTCTGCCTTCTCTCTGCCAGTGAAGTCCATTCTGAAACGCGTCCGAAAATTAACAATAACTCAGCGAATACTCAGTCAAACAGACATACAGACAGACAGGCATGAAGCTTGAATTCTCTTCTTTTAAATGAAGTCATTTATATAAAAAAACAATTATTCTCATCTTGTGAAATCTGTATTAAAAGAGAGCGATTCCAGTCGAGCTCATCTCATCTCATTACGTTATAATCGGCCCCGCCCACGGAGAGCGCGCGCTATTCAAACGCAAATGGCTGAGGCAATCCTGTGAACGCCCCCATCAGCTCGAGAAAACACACACGTTTATTTAGATCATTGTTTACACCGTCTTGCAGCGCTGTGAGGAATAATACTAATCGAAAATGTCCCTCAGAAGTGCGGGTATATCGAGGAGCGAGCTGAGGAATACAAGTAAGTTTTTTCCTTCTCACGTGAATTTCTTCACGTGGGTTTCTGTTTATGAATGAATAAACGGCACAGATGCGCGCTGTTTACCACAGCTGGCAAAGACAGTTTCAATTTAAATCGCGTGTGTGAATGAATGATGATGTTTTAGCAAACTGTATTGCTATACTGAGATAAGTAAACATCGACTGAATGTTGAAATAAAATGTAGGCTATTTGTATAAGCAACGTATTAAACTGCAAATTAACAATATGCCCTAATATTTCATGAAAACAACGTTACAGTCAGACGAAATATGAAAGACAACATTTTGTTTAGTAGATTTGGGTACAGTTTTTACTGTAGAATATACTGCCACATCAAATAAGCTTTTGTTTAGCCATTTCTATATATAAAATACGATTTTTGTCAAAAATAAAGTCATCAACTAAGATGTTAGCTGTTCCAATGTTGGTTATATTCAAACTAATGAATACATAGATAAAATGTAGGGCCTATAATCATTTTTTTTTTTACAAAGAAAGAGTACACTTGAAATATTGTTGAAATTGTAATTATTGTTGTAATTGTAACCATTTTAATAAAATAGCAAAACATATTTACAAGATAGATGTAAGCAAAATCTTAAATGGTCAATATAAGTCTTCTTCTAAATATATCTTTTGTCCTTTCATTGTGGCTCAGTCAGTGTCACACCTGAGTGAATGGCTAATTATGCATAGTGGGTGTATTCTAAGGTGTAAACCACTCCTCGTTCACGCCCCCTCGCATATTGGCTTTCCAAGCAAAACCTGTTTTACATCAATTTAAATCAATGTATGGTTTTATGTGAACGATAAAGCAAGACTATTTTCACATAATTTTGAAGAAAAAACTATAGGCGACGACATCCATAAGTCAAAAGTCTTATTGCCACATATTTAGTATGTGTTTTGTGGTCTTATTTCAAAATTTTTAATTTTTAGTTTTTTCGATAACCACGCATAAACATTATTCTCTCAAAAATGAAAACATGTACATACATGTGGCTCACATATTATTGTAGTCCTGTTTGTGCTATATAGAGTGAATTTACACCTTTGCCATTAATATGTTTATAAGCAACTGAAAAAAGCACAAATGTCAGGGCATGTCAGAACACCCCCAGGGCCCAAAAAAACGCTCAGACTCCAGAGGGTTAAACGGCGTGCTGAAAACAGAGCTGTTTTTGACCAGGTAAAATTAGTGTTTTCTTACAATACTAATGAGAATTTTTAATTAAAGTATATTACAAACTTTTAATTTAGACCCTAAAGAATCATATTAGCTTGTACAAAAATGTCATTATATGACCCCTTTAAGCGCGGAATTAAGAGCTGCAGATGACGCGGTTATTTTAACAACGGCAGAAAAGCAGAGCAAGAAAAAAATTATACTTTTGCTAAAACGCAGCAGACAACGAGAATGCAGCAAAATACATTTCCTATATTTATTTGTCACACAGATGACTCCAACTGTTTAACTAAACATGTTTGTGACAACTAAGTAAGTGGCACCTTTAGACGTTTAGTTTTTATATTCTATATTTAGCATTATTAATCTGTATTTAAGAGCATTTAAAAATAAACTGTTATAATTTGGAAAATTATAAAGAGATGGGAGGGAAGACAAAAAAAATCTAATATTACAAGTCAACTTTATTTCGTGCTCATGATGAGAGTTTGTTAGCCTATTTGTTTTTAATCGTTTATTACTTTGAGCAAAATATTAAAAGTGTCCATATTTTTCTTAAGAGGTAAACATGTCACAGTCATGTTCAGTTTGTTGAGGTATCAGGTATCATGGACTTTTAGTTTGTATTCACTAGTTTTCTATCTTCCTTTGCTTATTTTCAGGTGTCGTAAGTGATGGTCTGCCGAAAATTGATTGTATTATTTATTGCAATAAGTAGAGGCTTCAATCATTTTGTTGTAAGTAGAATACTGCATTTTATGGGTTGTTTTCGACATTTAAAGGTATTTTAACAGGTAAAAATGGCTGGATTGGTTGGTACACAGCAGGTAAAATAATGCAGAGTCATAAGGCTAATTGCAAAAGAGATCATGTCTTTATTTTATATATAGCTCAGCAGTAAGTCATGTTATTATAGGCTACTGTCCGTTTTCCAAATACAAACACGTATTCCATCAGCAACAACAGGCTTCTATTATTTAATCATGTAAATGTCATCCCTGATTAAGCTATAAACTGCAAACACTTATTTGGCCACAATTGTTATTATTATGTTAAAAGAAACGTTAAAGTATCACACAGACATACCTTTGCTATTACCACGGAACATAAACTGATGGTTATTTGCACGTTATGTCTGTTTGATCCAGTTGTAGACGTAAAGAGACTGGGCGCAATCAATTTTCGGCGGACCATCACTTTTCGGCACGACACCGGCTCCTCCTATGGCAACGAGTTTGTTCTTTTCAGTTTGCTATTTAAAGGGATAGTTCACCCAAAAATGAGTTGATGGACCCCATTGACTTCCATAGTATTTTTTTTCCCCTACTGTGGAAGTCATTGGGGTCCATCAACTGTTTGGTTACCGACATTTTTCAAAATATCTTCTTTTGTGTTCAGCAGAAAAAAGAAATTCATACAGGTTTGAAACAACTTGAGGGTGAGTAAATGATGACAGAATTTTCATTTTTGGGTGAACTATCCCTTTAAATGGTACCTTCTCCTGCACTCATTGTCTGGTCACTTTTGCCTTTGGTGTGTTTTTTCTCTGCCTTATTTTGGATTGTCTTGTGGATTATTATTAAATATTGCGTGTGAACTTTATCACCAACTTCACCATTAAATGCGCGATTCATTTCTTTTACAGAGAAGTTTTACAGGGGAGTGAGCCCGCGACGTCAGCGAACGAGGGAGTAGTGAATGTGGACAATGAGGTTCTCTTACGAGAGGTTCTCTCGTATTGTGTAAGTTAGCTTACGCTACGGGAAAGTTGTTTTTTCTCGAGATCTGAAGCCAAAAAATTATCCTTAATTTTGTATTTATTGTCTACGCAGTGCGGCAGCCGGCAGACCATGGCAGGCTACATAAGCGTGCTCATTGGCTGTCCAGCGGCAACTGCTGCAGCCTACCAGTGAGCCCTGTGTGACGTCGGGCCCTCCACACCCCTCTAACCGTCAGGATGGGAGTGGCTAGCGTATATATAAAGAAGGGCTCACAGGCTGAAAATCTGGTTTTCGTAGTCTGAAGCGCAAAAGCTCTTGGCACGACACGGCAGGTTACGCAATACTCGTTCCCTCATCTAGAGAGAACTGAGGATACATTAGGTAACCGCGCACAGGCCCGACCAGATCAGACGAGATCGGACGTTCTTTTTTTTTGTTTTTTGTTTTTTTTTACCAAAAATTCTTACAGCACCTGGTATTCCCAGGCGGTCTCCCATCCAACCAGGCCCGAAACTGCTTAGCTTCCGAGATCAGATGAGATCGGGCGTTCTTTTTTTTTCTTTTTTTTTTTTTTACAAAAAATGCTTACAGCACCTGGTATTCCCAGGCGGTCTCCCATCCAACCAGGCCCAACCCTGCTTAGCTTCCGAGATCAGATGAGATCGGGCGTTCTTTTTTTTATTTCTTTTTTTCAGACTTTCTGAAGAAACTCTGCTGCCAAGACTGGGCTTTTTGAAGAAACTCTGACTATTTCAGGCTTTTTGAACAAATTCTTGGACTCTTTTTTTTTTTTTTTTTTACCAAAAATGCTTCCAGCACCTGGTATTCCCAGGCGGTCTCCCATCCAACCAGACCAGACGAGATCGGGCGATCTTTTTTTTTGTTTTTTGTTTTTTTTTTACCAAAAATTCTTATAGCACCTGGTATTCCCAGGCGGTCTCCCATCCAACCAGGCCCGACCCTGCTTAGCTTCCGAGATCAGACGAGATCGGGCGTTCTTTTTTTTTTTCTTTTTTTTACAAAAATGCATCCAGCACCTAGTATTCCCAGGCGGTCTCCCATCCAACCAGGCCCGAAACTGCTTAGCTTCCGAGATCAGACAAGATCGGGCTTTCTTTTTTTTTCTTTTTTTTTTTTTTCTTTTTGAAGAAACTCTGCTCCCAAGACTGGGCTTTTTGAAGAAACTCAGACTATTTCAGGCTTTTTGAACAAATTCTTAGACTCTTTTTTTTTTTTCTTTTTTTTTTTTTTTACCAAAAATGCTTCCAGCACCTGGTATTCCCAGGCGGTCTCCCATCCAACCAGGCCCGACCATGCTTAGCTTTCGAGATCAGATGAGATCGGGCGTTTTTTTTTTTTTTTTTTTTTTTTTTTTTTGGACTTTCTGAAGAAACTCTGCTCCCAAGACTGGGCTTTTTGAAGAAACTAAGACTATTTCAGGCTTTTTGATCACATTCTTAGACTCTTTTTTTTATATGTATATTTTTACCAAAAATGCTTCCAGCACCTGGTCAGACGAGATCGGGCTTTCAGACGAGATCGGGCTTTCTTTTTTTTTCCTTTTTTTTACCAAAAATGCATCCAGCACCTGGTATTCCCAGGCTGTCTCCCATCCAACCAGGCCCGACACTGCTTAGCTTCCGAGATCAGACGAGATCGGGCGTTTTTTTTTTTTTTTTTTTTTGTGACTTTCTGAAGAAACTCTGCTCCCAAGACTGGGCTTCTTGAAGAAACTAAGACTATTTCAGGCTTTTTGAACACATTCTTAGACTCTTTTTTTTTCTTTTCTTTTTTTTACCAAAAATGCTTCCAGAACCTGGTATTCCCAGGCGGTCTCCCATCCAACCAGGCCCGACACTGCTTAGCTTCCGAGATCAGACGAGATCGGGCTTTCTTTTTGTTTTTGTTTTTTTTACCAAAAATGCTTCCAGCACCTGGTGTTCCCAGGCGGTCTCCCATCCAACCAGGCCCGACACTGCTTAGCTTCCGAGATCAGACGAGATCGGGCGTTCTTTTTTTTTTTCTTTTTTTTACTTTCTTAGGAAACTCTGCTCCCAAGACTGGGCTTTTTGAAGAAACTAAGACTATTTCAGGCTTTTTGAACACATTCTTAGACTCTTTTTTTTTCTTTTTTTTTTACCAAAAATGCTTCCAGCACCTGGTAATCCCAGGCGGTCTCCCATCCAACCAGGCCCGACCATGCTTAGCTTCCAAGATCAGACGAGATCGGGCGTTTTATTTTTTTTTATTTTTTTTTTAGACTTTCTGAAGAAACCCTGCTCCCAAGACTGGGCTTTTTGAAGAAACTAAGACTATTTCAGGTTTTTTGAACACATTCTTAGACTCTTTTTTTTTCTTTTCTTTTTTTTACCAAAAATGCTTCCAGCACCTGGTATTCCCAGGCGGTCTCCCATCCAACCAGATCAGACGAGATCGGGCGTTCTTTTTTTTTGTTTTTTGTTTTTTTTTTACCAAAAATTCTTATAGCACCTGGTATTCCCAGGCGGTCTCCCATCCAACCAGGCCCGACCCTGCTTAGCTTCCGAGATCAGACGAGATCGGGCGTTCTTTTTTTTTTCTTTTTTTT
This sequence comes from Leuciscus leuciscus, assembly GCF_965113295.1. Classification (NCBI taxonomy): domain Eukaryota; kingdom Metazoa; phylum Chordata; class Actinopteri; order Cypriniformes; family Leuciscidae; genus Leuciscus; species Leuciscus leuciscus. The sequence goes on along the minus strand of NC_138728.1, from coordinate 26,116,296 downwards.
TTTTTTTCAGACTTTCTGAAGAAACTCTGCTCCCAAGACTGGGCTTTTTGAAGAAAATAAGACTATTTCAGGCTTTTTGAACAAATTCTTAGAATCTTTTTCTTTTCTTTTTTTTCTATTATTTATTTTTTTACAAAAAATGCTTCCAGCACCTGGTATTCCCAGGCGGTCTCCCATCCAACCAGGCCCGACACTGCTTAGCTTCCGAGATCAGACGAGATCGGGCGTTCTTTTTTTTTTTCTTTTTTTTTACAAAAATGCATCCAGCACCTAGTATTCCCAGGCGGTCTCCCATCCAACCAGGCCCGAAACTGCTTAGCTTCCGAGATCAGACAAGATCGGGCTTTCTTTTTTTTTCTTTATTTTTTTTTTTTTTTTGAAGAAACTCTGCTCCCAAGACTGGGCTTTTTGAAGAAACTCAGACTATTTCAGGCTTTTTGAACAAATTCTTAGACTCTTTTTTTTTTTTTTTTTTTTTTTTTTTTACCAAAAATGCTTCCAGCACCTGGTATTCCCAGGCGGTCTCCCATCCAACCAGGCCCGACCATGCTTAGCTTTCGAGATCAGATGAGATCGGGCATTTTTTTTTTTTTTTTTTTTTTTTTTGGACTTTCTGAAGAAACTCTGCTCCCAAGACTGGGCTTTTTGAAGAAACTAAGACTATTTCAGGCTTTTTGTGCACATTCTTAGACTCTTTTTTTTATATGTATATTTTTACCAAAAATGCTTCCAGCACCTGGTCAGACGAGATCGGGCTTTCAGACGAGATCGGGCTTTCTTTTTTTTACCAAAAATGCATCCAGCACCTGGTATTCCCAGGCGGTCTCCCATCCAACCAGGCCCGACACTGCTTAGCTTCCGAGATCAGACGAGATCGGGCGTTTTTTTTTTGTTTTGTTTTTTGACTTTCTGAAGAAACTCTGCTCCCAAGACTGGGCTTCTTGAAGAAACTAAGACTATTTCAGGCTTTTTGAACACATTCTTAGACTCTTTTTTTTTCTTTTCTTTTTTTTACCAAAAATGCTTCCAGAACCTGGTATTCCCAGGCGGTCTCCCATCCAACCAGGCCCGAAACTGCTTAGCTTCCGAGATCAGACAAGATCGGGCTTTCTTTTTTTTTCTTTTTTTTTTTTTTCTTTTTGAAGAAACTCTGCTCCCAAGACTGGGCTTTTTGAAGAAACTCAGACTATTTCAGGCTTTTTGAACAAATTCTTAGACTCTTTTTTTTTTTTCTTTTTTTTTTTTTTTACCAAAAATGCTTCCAGCACCTGGTATTCCCAGGCGGTCTCCCATCCAACCAGGCCCGACCATGCTTAGCTTTCGAGATCAGATGAGATCGGGCGTTTTTTTTTTTTTTTTTTTTTTTTTTTTGGACTTTCTGAAGAAACTCTGCTCCCAAGACTGGGCTTTTTGAAGAAACTAAGACTATTTCAGGCTTTTTGATCACATTCTTAGACTCTTTTTTTTATATGTATATTTTTACCAAAAATGCTTCCAGCACCTGGTCAGACGAGATCGGGCTTTCAGACGAGATCGGGCTTTCTTTTTTTTTCCTTTTTTTTACCAAAAATGCATCCAGCACCTGGTATTCCCAGGCTGTCTCCCATCCAACCAGGCCCGACACTGCTTAGCTTCCGAGATCAGACGAGATCGGGCGTTTTTTTTTTTTTTTTTTTTGTGACTTTCTGAAGAAACTCTGCTCCCAAGACTGGGCTTCTTGAAGAAACTAAGACTATTTCAGGCTTTTTGAACACATTCTTAGACTCTTTTTTTTTCTTTTCTTTTTTTTACCAAAAATGCTTCCAGAACCTGGTATTCCCAGGCGGTCTCCCATCCAACCAGGCCCGACACTGCTTAGCTTCCGAGATCAGACGAGATCGGGCTTTCTTTTTGTTTTTGTTTTTTTTACCAAAAATGCTTCCAGCACCTGGTGTTCCCAGGCGGTCTCCCATCCAACCAGGCCCGACACTGCTTAGCTTCCGAGATCAGACGAGATCGGGCGTTCTTTTTTTTTTTCTTTTTTTTACTTTCTTAGGAAACTCTGCTCCCAAGACTGGGCTTTTTGAAGAAACTAAGACTATTTCAGGCTTTTTGAACACATTCTTAGACTCTTTTTTTTTTCTTTTTTTTTTACCAAAAATGCTTCCAGCACCTGGTAATCCCAGGCGGTCTCCCATCCAACCAGGCCCGACCATGCTTAGCTTCCAAGATCAGACGAGATCGGGCGTTTTATTTTTTTTTATTTTTTTTTTAGACTTTCTGAAGAAACCCTGCTCCCAAGACTGGGCTTTTTGAAGAAACTAAGACTATTTCAGGTTTTTTGAACACATTCTTAGACTCTTTTTTTTTCTTTTCTTTTTTTTACCAAAAATGCTTCCAGCACCTGGTATTCCCAGGCGGTCTCCCATCCAACCAGATCAGACGAGATCGGGCGTTCTTTTTTTTTGTTTTTTGTTTTTTTTTTACCAAAAATTCTTATAGCACCTGGTATTCCCAGGCGGTCTCCCATCCAACCAGGCCCGACCCTGCTTAGCTTCCGAGATCAGACGAGATCGGGCGTTCTTTTTTTTTTCTTTTTTTTTTTTTTTCAGACTTTCTGAAGAAACTCTGCTCCCAAGACTGGGCTTTTTGAAGAAAATAAGACTATTTCAGGCTTTTTGAACAAATTCTTAGAATCTTTTTCTTTTCTTTTTTTTCTATTATTTATTTTTTTACAAAAAATGCTTCCAGCACCTGGTATTCCCAGGCGGTCTCCCATCCAACCAGGCCCGACACTGCTTAGCTTCCGAGATCAGACGAGATCGGGCGTTCTTTTTTTTTTTCTTTTTTTTTACAAAAATGCATCCAGCACCTAGTATTCCCAGGCGGTCTCCCATCCAACCAGGCCCGAAACTGCTTAGCTTCCGAGATCAGACAAGATCGGGCTTTCTTTTTTTTTCTTTTTTTTTTTTTTTTTTTTGAAGAAACTCTGCTCCCAAGACTGGGCTTTTTGAAGAAACTCAGACTATTTCAGGCTTTTTGAACAAATTCTTAGACTCTTTTTTTTTTTTCTTTTTTTTTTTTTTTTACCAAAAATGCTTCCAGCACCTGGTATTCCCAGGCGGTCTCCCATCCAACCAGGCCCGACCATGCTTAGCTTTCGAGATCAGATGAGATCGGGCATTTTTTTTTTTTTTTTTTTTTTTTTTGGACTTTCTGAAGAAACTCTGCTCCCAAGACTGGGCTTTTTGAAGAAACTAAGACTATTTCAGGCTTTTTGTGCACATTCTTAGACTCTTTTTTTTATATGTATATTTTTACCAAAAATGCTTCCAGCACCTGGTCAGACGAGATCGGGCTTTCAGACGAGATCGGGCTTTCTTTTTTTTACCAAAAATGCATCCAGCACCTGGTATTCCCAGGCGGTCTCCCATCCAACCAGGCCCGACACTGCTTAGCTTCCGAGATCAGACGAGATCGGGCGTTTTTTTTTTGTTTTGTTTTTTGACTTTCTGAAGAAACTCTGCTCCCAAGACTGGGCTTCTTGAAGAAACTAAGACTATTTCAGGCTTTTTGAACACATTCTTAGACTCTTTTTTTTTCTTTTCTTTTTTTTACCAAAAATGCTTCCAGAACCTGGTATTCCCAGGCGGTCTCCCATCCAACCAGGCCCGACACTGCTTAGCTTCCGAGATCAGACGAGATCGGGCTTTCTTTTTGTTTTTGTTTTTTTTACCAAAAATGCTTCCAGCACCTGGTATTCCCAGGCGGTCTCCCATCCAACCAGGCCCGACCATTCTTAGCTTCCGAGATCAGACGAGATCGGGCGTTTTTTTTTTTTTTTTTGACTTTCTGAAGAAACTCTGCTCCCAAGACTGGGCTTTTTGAAGAAACTAAGACTATTTCAGGCTTTTTGAACACATTCTTAGACTCTTTTTTTTTTTTTTTTTTTTTTTTTTTACCAAAAATGCTTCCAGCACCTGGTATTCCCAGGTGGTCTCCCATCCAACCAGGCCCGACCATGCTTAGTTTACGAGATCAGACGAGATCAGGTTTTTTTTTTTTTTTTTTTTAAAGACTTTCTGAAGAAACTCTGCTCCCAAGACTGGGCTTTTTGAAGAAACTAAGACTATTTCAGGCTTTTTGAACACATTCTGAGACTCTTTTTTTTTTTTTTTTTTACCAAAAATGCTTCCAGCACCTGGTATTCCCAGGTGGTCTCCCATCCAACCAGGCCCGACACTGCTTAGCTTCCGAGATCAGACGAGATCGGGCGTTTTTTTTTTTTTTTGACTTTCTGAAGAAACTCTGCTCCCAAGACTGGGCTTCTTGAAGAAACTAAGACTATTTCAGGCTTTTTGAACAAATTCTTAGACTTTTTTTTTTTTTTTTTTTTAAATGTTTCCAGAACCTGGTATTCCCAGGCGGTCTCCCATCCAACCAGGCCCGACACTGCTTAGCTTCCGAGATCAGACGAGATCGGGCGTTCTTTTTTTTTGTTGTTTTTTTACTTTCTGAAGAAACTCTGCTCCCAAGACTGGGCTTCTTGAAGAAACTAAGACTATTTCAGGCTTTTTGAACAAATTCTTAGACTTTGACCAAGTGGGCATGGGTTTGATCTGGGAACACATATATGGGTCTTGAATGGCATATTTATGGGCAGAGTGGGCATGGGTTTGAACTGGGAATGCACATATGGGTCCTGCATAGAATTTTTATGGGCCAAGTGGGCATGGGTTTGAACTGGGAACACATATATGGGTCTTGGATGACATATTTATGGGCCAAGTGGGCATGGGTTTGAACTGGGAATGCACATATGGGTCCTGCATAGAATTTTTATGGGCCAAGTGGGCATGGGTTTGAACTGGGAACATATATATGGGTCTTGGATGACATATTTATGGGCCAAGTGGGCATGGGTTTGATCTGGGAACACATATATGGGTCTTGAATGGCATATTTATGGGCCAAGTGGGCATGGGTTTGAACTGGGAATTCACATATGGGTCCTGCATAGAATTTTTATGGGCCAAGTGGACATGGGTTTGAACTGGGAACACATATATGGGTCCTGCATAGAATTTTTATGGGCCAAGTGGGCATGGGTTTGAACTGGGAACACATATATGGGTCTTGCATGACATATTTATGGGCCAAGTGGGCATGGGTTTGATCTGGGAACACATATATGGGTCTTGAATGGCATATTTATGGGCCAAGTGGGCATGGGTTTGAACTGGGAATGCACATATGGGTCCTGCATAGAATTTTTATGGGCCAAGTGGGCATGGGTTTGAACTGGGAACACATATATGGGTCTTGCATGACATATTTATGGGCCAAGTGGGCATGGGTTTGATCTGGGAACACATATATGGGTCTTGAATGGCATATGTATGGGCCAAGTGGGCATGAGTTTGAACTGGGAATGCACATATGGGTCCTGCATAGAATTTTTATGGGCCAAGTGGGCATGGGTTTGAACTGGGAACACATATATGGGTCTTGCATGACATATTTATGGGCCAAGTGGGCATGGGTTTGATCTGGGAACACATATATGGGTCTTGAATGGCATATTTATGGGCCAAGTGGACATGGGTTTGAACTGGGAATGCACATATGGGTCCTGCATATAATTTGTATGGGTCAACTGGGCATGGGTTTGAACTGGGAACACATATATGGGTCTTGCATGACATATTTATGGGCCAAGTGGGCATGGGTTTGATCTGGGAACACATATATGGGTCTTGAATGGCATATTTATGGGCCAAGTGGGCATGAGTTTGAACTGGGAATGCACATATGGGTCCTGCATAGAATTTTTATGGGCCAACTGGGCATGGGTTTGAACTGGGAACACATATATGGGTCTTGCATGACATATTTATGGGCCAAGTGGGCATGGGTTTGATCTGGGAACACATATATGGGTCTTGAATGGCATATTTATGGGCCAAGTGGGCATGAGTTTGAACTGGGAATGCACATATGGGTCCTGCATAGAATTTTTATGGGCCAAGTGGGCATGGGTTTGAACTCGGAACACATATATGGGTCTTGCATGACATATTTATGGGCCAAGTGGGCATGGGTTTGATCTGGGAACACATATATGGGTCTTGAATGGCATATTTATGGGCCAAGTGGCCATGGGTTTGAACTGTGTACATATAAACCGGTCATGCATGGCATATTTATGGGCCGAATGGGCATGGCTTTGATCTGGAAACACATATATGGGTCCTGCATGGCATATTTATTGGCCAAGTGGCCATGGGTTTGGGTGATTGGTTCAGGTCCAGCAATATTATGTAAAGCTCATCTACAAACAAGCATCAAAAATAAAATAAAATAAGCTTAACTTAGGATATCAAGGGGAGCCTTATCATTCAAGCTCCTCTTGGCAAAGCAAAATCTGCTCGTCACAACATGGCAGACAGAGCATCATTCTGCTTGCTTCGATGCTGGACAGGACAAGAGGAAAAAAGAAAAAAAGAAAAAAAAGGACTTGCAGGAGGCCTCATCATCAATCTGTCTGCCACTTCTGTGTTGTTAGATGTCCTTGGACCAAGGAGTAGCATGTGTTTCTATCAAGGTGTAGCTCATACACCAACAATGACTGATGTGTTGGCTGTAAAAGGTACAGTAGATCTGTTTGGTTAGGCTATCTGAAGATCTTCAGGATGCATTGACATATACATGGTTTATGGTTTAAGACGGTAAAGGGAAGGGCTGAGGTAGTTAAAGAAGTAGGCCTGTAAGGACAGAGGCCCTTTCAATTTAAGTAAAAGAATAAAGCTGCAGAAAGCCTTCCGACAGTGCATGGAGCATTCACATACACACTTTCATTGGTGCAGTGACCCAGATTGGGACAGATTTATGGGGATAAGTGTAAAGGAGACAGCATTGCTACTGCTGGCATTTGAATATTTACAATATTTATATTGTATGAATATTTTGCTAACTTAACATAAGTTGCTTATAACATATAGTTGCCTGTAGAATGTTGGGTAAATCCCTCCCTGATGCCTCATAGGACCCATTTTGCTACCCGATTGGCTTTTGGTCAGTTTGCACATCCATCTACCACGCCGGATACCCAGATTCAAGACCCGCTTGGGGAGTGGTTTCTGGTATCAGAGGTGGAAGTCATTAATTACAAATACTCAGATTACTGTAATTAAGTAATTTTTTGGGGTACTTGTACTTTTATGAGTAGATTTTCAAGCCTGTACTTTTACTTGTAATTAAGTATTCATTAATCCATGTAATCTACTAAGTTACTTTTAAAATCATAGTTGAGTACTGAGTACAATTTTAATTCATATCCAAACCTTTTATCTGCATTTTTGTAGCCAGTAAGGTGATTTGATAGCAAACAAGCCGATGAAAACCGGGTCATGAGGACGGAAAACAAAACAAAACAAAAAAAGGACGTTAATGATTGATCTTTCATTGATTCTGAATGAAGAATTTAACCAGTTAAAAATGTATTCATGGATATTTAATCAATAGTCGTGGCTTCTCATGTAATTTAGTTTTTTGTCTGCCGGAGACATTTGCTTAATAAGGAAATAAAAACTTAAATGAGAAAAAAATGAGGGAAAAACACTTGTTTTGCATCTTATCAATTATTAATGATTAATAGATTGTTGGCATGTTAACTTCTGGTAAAGGAAAACACACAATTTCCAGCCCTAGTCTGGAGAAGTGACGGTGACATCAGTGGTTAAAAGTAACTAATACTCTGAATATTTTCTTTTTAGTTTTTTTTTTAGTTAAAAAAAATAAAAAAAAATAAATGACAAACTGTACTTTTACTTGAGTATTTCTCTAACACCGGTGCTTTTACTCGTAATTGAGTAATATTTTAGCAATGCACTTAATTGTACTTGACTACAGATTTTCAGTACTCTCCACCACTGCCTGTTATGCACAACAACACCTAATTAGTCTCATTCATAATGAAGCCAGCGAAGCAGTTAAGTCGTTTGTTAATTCTCTCACATATCCTTTAATTTACGAATTTTATTAAATTGTTATTTGGTCAGGCAGTTCGGACATCTCTGGGGCCTGTATGCAAAGGCCGTTTGTTTCGCGCTCAAAACGTTAACAGTCCATTCGGAAAGCAAGCTGGCTGTGACTTGGAGGTGAAGTGCATATTTCTTCCGACCAACGCCGAATTTCCATAAAATTAAGGTAAGTTGAAATATTATGTTGCCATAAAAATAACACTGCAGATTGTACAGTAGTCTGTATTTTTTGGTTTGTGCTGTTTAATCTGATGTAGAATCTAACCAAAAGGAAAAACAGCGGGTTTGGTTTAGCTATAGGGCTGGACAATAATTCAGTATCAATATATCACAATATACTTTTATTCAATAACGGTGATATGATATAAAATATATTCATCATTATTTCACTTCAAATTCATCTGAGTAAATATCAGATTCAGAGTTTGGTTCCCTCCCGAACCCTTCCTCATGCTTTAAACATAAAAACATATTGCACATATTGCATAACACATACTTCAACATATTGCACTGTCCCCACCTTTTGCTCTAAGAATAAATTGGAACAAATCAAATCAAACTAAATGTGTAAGCAAACAGTCTCAAATGTTTTGGGCTTGTAAACATCATAATGTTTGTTATACAGTAACTCCTCATTAACAGTGTCCCTTTCTGCATTTTCTGGAGGCAAAATCATCAATAATGTCGTCATGATATTTGCTTCCCAACATCACGGTTGATGCTCATGATGCCATTGCCAAACCACTCAGATGTTCCTGGGAGTCATAAGGCTGATATTAATTCAGCTCCATCAAATTGGCTGTGCTTGTTTTACTTTCATATACTTAAAATGTAGGCTAGGTAATTATATTATTATTATACAATTAGCATTTATTTAGCTCCTTTGTCAGAATATTTTATGAGTTTTAATAATTCTTATATTTTTATAATAAGATATCTGCAGCTATATTTGCTCTTTGGGTTATGCAAGCAAACAAAATTCAACCTTAGTCAATTTTTATCCTTCATTTTGTATTAGTGCAGTTGTAACTGCAACACTACAACTAACGATAGAAGCCAGCAAGATGCACAGGGAGACCTTTTTATGTAGGTAAAACATGGCCAAGAGGGGAGAGGAGGGAGAGATAGGCCGATTCATACAAAAAGTAAATAAAAATGTAAATCTAAAACCAATTAGGCACAGTGTTCGGTCAGTATAGACATAAATCCATAAACAAATAAACATATCCATTTTTTAAGGACAGGCTAATGTGTTTTATAAAAAAAAAAAATTATAAATTAAAATCAAGTGAACATGTTTTCCTGTAAACCAAGGGCAGGCACATAGCAGCAGTTAAACAGTGAACACAACAAATATTAAGTGAATTTTGTGAAGTACATTCAGTGGACAACTGCACAGTCTGTTGCAAAAGAACTTTACAATTCTCACCAGGCTGAAATTATTCGCTGTATCCAGGCTAAAAAGCTCCCAAACTTTAGCTGCTGTATAGGACACCACCATTACTGTACGCTACCGCTCGGCAGAGATGCTATTGTGCATGTGCAACTCACGGCAGAGATTGTAGTGAGATGCCTTGTCCACAATGGAATTCATTGTCGACTATTTCTATTATCGATTTTTGTCGAAAACATTGACGAGTCGTTGCAGCCCTAAACTATGCATTTTGCTGAGTGACACGTGAGCCTTGCTTATCGTGGACGCTTGCACACACTAATGTCCCTGTGTGCTCTGCACGCATACACATGCACACAGACACACGCACACGCCACACACACACACTTAGTGTCATGTAAGCTGGTTATTTGATGTTAAATGGTTACTTATCTTTTTATTGAAAGCTCCTGTTGAACACTGATTTGCTCAATTTTTGTCTAATTTCATTAAGGTCTTGCCAGCCAGGAGACAGGAGCCAACCAGACAGGAGCCAGCCAGACAGGAGGAGGTGTACCCTGTTGTTCATAAATATGGAGTAAGTTTCCATACATCGACCTTAAAGTTTCCTTTAAATGCTCCTGATATGTTACAAGACGTGGTGCAGCCCACAACTAATATTGTTTACATTTGATATTTGATGAAAGTTCCCAATCAGGGAGAGGAGGGCTCTAAAGTATTCAGAATTTGGGTGGATATTTTATTTAACCCATTTTGCCCATTTTTATCAATTTCTTACATTAAGGGTTCTTCCTCCATAGAGATTTCGGTGGCGGCCGCCACCACGTTATTTCTTGCCGCCACCGCCTCACGATGAGAAAATCCAAAAAGAAATACTTCAAGCGCTGTCTGTCGGGTGCGCTGGTTTTTCTTATTCTGCGCGACCCATGCTATTTCTGGATCTTACAGTTACGCTAGCACCCCCCCCCCCACCGTAGTAGCTATGATCGCACCATGCCGCGTGCTCCGCGAGGGGTTACCGCCACTCTCCTTTTTTGGCCAAGGAAAAACCCTGATATTGCTCAATTAAACATGATTGTAGTATCAGTTCTGGCCACAATCTTAAATATGACTCCTTTAAACAGACCATCACAGATTAGGGATGTGTCACGATCTTTGGATATTGGAATATATTATCTCTGAGCCACAATTAATTTCACACACACATGTGTGACAGTCCAATCAATCAATATATTCCTCTTGAAACAAACTTTGTTGAATTATTTAAATTTAATACTGTGAAGCTGCTTTGATACAATCTGTATTGTGAAAAGCGCTATACAAATAAACTTGACTTGACTTGACTTGACAGTCAGCAGGTCTTTAACTTAAACACCTCAATATGTCTGTCGGTTTTATATAGTACAAAAGCTTTGTCTGTTACAGATCAAAAAGAAAAATGGATTATGATGACAGTCGTTGGACTAAACGAAGACGTGTTAAAATGAAAGTACAGGAGCACTTGAAGTTTTTGGAAGACTGCCATAATGACGAGGACATTGTGCCAACAAATATGGATTTCATTGCATCAGAAGAAGAGTTGGAGTCTCATGGAAGTAACAATTCAAATGACAGACAGATCTGTGGACATCATAGTGAAGAGTTGGGGTCTCAAAGTGATGAATCACATTCTGAAGTTGTTTCCAAACACAGTTTTGAAGCCACAAATGATCAGACTGATTCGGAAAGCACAGGTGACAAATCAGACCTTTGTAGGAAATTGGGAGACTGGGCAGTAAATCACAATATTTCACATAGTGCCCTGTCAGAGTTGTTGTACTTATTAGTGCAGTGTGGCTTAGAGTTACCAAAAGATCCAAGAACTCTTTTGTCAACCTCAACAACCTACGAAATCAAAGACATCGGAACTGGATGCTACTGCCATATTGGAGTGTCTAACTTAATAATTTCAGCGCTGTCAAAGGAAGCACATTCCTCAGTAGACACTATAACACTGCGCATTAACATTGATGGTATACCCCTCTCAGGCAGCTCTAAACAGGAGTTATGGCCTATTCTGGCTAAGATCAAGGAACTTCCCAGAGCTAATGTTGGTGTCATTGGTCTGTTTGCAGGCCCAACAAAGCCTCAATCGGTTCATGAATACCTGAAGGATTTCATTGAGGAGTTGAAGCTATTAATGCGTGATGGTCTAGAATACAATGAAAGACATTACAATGTTGCTCTTCCAGATGCATTTATTTGTGATGCACCTGCTCGTGCCTACTTGAAATGCACCAAAGGTCACACTGGCTACAGCTCCTGTGAGCGATGTACTGAGTATGGGGTTCATTTAGGTACAGTTGTGTTTCCAGAATTGACTGCACCGCTTCGGACAGACTTGACCTTTGATCAGCAGCTTGATAGTGAACATCACCATAATGATATAGTCTCACCGCTACAAGAGCTTGGCATTACAATGGTCTCAAGCTTTGTCCTTGACTATATGCATTTGGTATGCTTAGGACATGTTAGAAGAATTGTACATCTTTGGACCAAGGGACCTTTAAGTAGTCGTCTTTCTGCTTCCACAATCAACATGATTTCTGATCACTTGGAATCAATCAGAGCAAATCTCCCACAGAATTTTTCACGTAAGCCAAGGTCACTTCGAGAATACAGAAATTGGAAGGCCACTGAATATCGGCAGTTTCTGTTGTACACAGGTCCTGTGGTACTGAAAGGACGCCTACCAACAAGGCTGTACAAAAACTTTATGCTACTCTCAGTTGCAATGAGGATACTTCTCAGTCCAGCCTTGTGCTCTGAGCACTGTGAATATGCAGACAAGCTACTGAAATGTTATGTGACAAATTTTGGACAGATATATGGATCAGAGCAGCTAGTCTATAACACTCACTCACTCATCCATCTTGCTGATGATGCCAGAAACTTTGGTGCCCTAGACAACGTGTCATGTTTCCCTTTCGAAAACCATCTGGGGACTATGAAGCGGCTAGTGAGACGGCCCCAAGGCGCAGTTCAACAACTCGTAAGACGTCTCAGTGAAAAGCAGCGTTCACTCTCCCTTAAAAGTGGAAAAGAGAGGGCAAATAAGCCTCTACAACCACATTTCTCAGGTCCGACTCTCCCTGATGTTCCTGTCCGCATGCAGTACATGAAGTACAGACACGAGGGCAATATCATTTCTCGTCGTGAAGGCAGCAATTGTTTTAATGTTAAGGGCAAAGTTGCTGTGGTGCGGAACATTGTTGAGTTGGTATCAGGGGGTATGTACGCAGTCTGTCAGTTTTATGAAAAAGAAGGCAGCTTTTACAACTACCCTATTGAGTCAACGTGTGTGGGGATTAGAACAGTGACACGGCTGTCTCACCAGCTGCACGGTGTGTCGGTCACAGATTTAACTGAGAGACTAATACTTCTGCCCTTGCAGGATGGAGCTGTTGCATTTGTCCAATTACACAATCAGTAACCATTATGAACTTTGCAGCATGCCCCTGTTCTGTGTTGTCGAGTTTATTGGCGAGACCCATGATGGCCAGTCTGTGGTGGATATAATTCCAACATGTTGGATGACCGAAGAACAAAATGAGTGTTTCTGGCCATCAGGCCGTAATGTAACCAAGGCTGTGAAGGACCGACAGAAGCCAGAGGAATCGTGGCCGAAATACTCCATCAGGGTACTTGGATGGGCAGGTAAGAGGTTCTTTTCTGAATTTGACAAATACTCTGTCTGTCATCTATCTAGCTCAATGTCAATAAGGCATCAATTTCTATAAGTGCCAATAATGTACTTTTCAAATTTAGGCTGTAAAATTGTGATTTCTATATTCAATTGTCTTTTTCTGAACCAACATCAGTCATCATAAATGGTAAACAATATTTTTTCATGTTTACTCAACTCCAGGCATTTGAGATTATTTATAGGTGCAAATACCAAAAAGATTTTTTTATCACGGTCAGTATAGATTGCATACTAATACCCTGTTTCCTTTTGTTATTAAGACACTTTCGAGGCTGCTCGCAAAAAATGTAAAAAAGCGGAGGCAACGTCTGACATACAGACAGATGGTGATGATTTGCCTGCAAGGCGAAAAAGGAGGTAATGTAATACACAGAATATATAATGTTATATAATGTTATATAATTAACGTTGCAGAATTTCTGGCATTAAAGGAAAAGTACTGTTTTTTTAATCTACTGTTTTTTTAAACCTTGTTTCTAGCATGTTTCTTTCATAAACTTACCCGGGGAAGTTTGGAGTGACTTTTTGTCCTTCTGGAGATATTTAGATCCATGTCATTCCAGCAAAACGTTAGAGGTTGGGGCCAGTAAGCCTAAATAAAACATTATCAGTGACAAAACATCTTCTTTTCACCAGTATGTAGTTATGCATTGCCAGTGCTATCCCTCGATGACTTCAGAACAGCTTGTTTGTCATCCAGGCATTTAAAAAAAGATTTGTCAATACGAGCCGATGACGTCATTGCTGTTTGCCACCACATGATTATTTTATTTCAGCCTTGTACACTACATCCAATGGCCTGCTAACTTGCTACTGCTAGTACAATATAGCAGAATATCCGATTTTGAGGATATGTTGGACATCTTCAATTGTGCACAATTTTGTGGAAGTGACGTCATCGACGTCTTCTGTCAACCCAAAGCTATCTAGAACTAACCTTAGGCTTGTTTGCTGAATTTTTTTAAAAGCCCTGGAAGACAACCAAGCTGCTCCAAAGTCAACGAGGGATAGCACTAGCAATGTATAACTACATATTGGTGAAAAGAAGACGTGTTGTTACTGATAATGTTTTATTTAGGCTGTAATGTTACTGGCCCTGACCTCTACCGTTTTGCTGGAATAGCACTCATTGAGATGGATGTAAATTTCTTGCGAACGACATCAGGTGACTCCAAACTTCTCCGGGTGAGTTTATGAACTTATTTCGTGCTAAAAATAAGGTCCAGGTTCAAAAAAACTTTTCCTTTCCCTTTAATTTCCATTTTTCATTTACGTCAAATATGGCAGTTGTTAGAAAAATTCCTTGAGCCACATACAGTATAAAAAACTCCTTTCGGTGGGAATAAATCATAAAAAGCAATATTGATGCCAATATTTTAGAGTCCAAAACTAGATCAGTATGCCTCTTATGCCGCTTTTCCACTGCCACACGGTACATCACGGTACGGCACGGTATGGCACGGTACAGCACCACACGCTTTGGACAACCAGGACGGTTTTTGTTTCCATACAGAAGGTAGTGTCGTTACGACCTGGAAGTGGGTGTAGTTGGCGTGGCGACACTGCTGTGACGTTGTTTTTATTAGACGGCATATGTACTGTCACGCCGTGGTCAGTAAAGTAAACACAACAATGAAGGCATTAGAGGCGTTACTGCTGCTGTTGTTTGCTCTGTGGCTTGTAGTCAGCGAAAACGCCAAAAGACAGAGCCAGGAACATTTAGAAGAGGCGAGGCTGTTGTGTTGTGTGTTCTGTTGTGTTTTACACACATGGCGCGCTCGCTAAAATCACGCTCGATCTGCTGCCCCCCTGTTTACACCAGACATGATTTCTCCGCGATGGTCGGCAAGCGCTTCTGATCAGCTGTTGTCCTTGTAGAACATGTGCTGGGGATCATACAACTCCCTGTACTTCTCCACTTCTAAGATTAATTTTACACCGCTCATCTGGACTTGTCATCAACTCCTCTGCCTCTCTCTCACTTCCTTGTTTGTGTGTTTCGTCGCGCTTATTTTCTCTAACCAATCAGTGGACAGCAGCCTGTTACGTCACGTTTTGTGTTGGTTCAGCACGGTTAGAGCCACCTCTGAAACGGGTGCGAAAAATCGTAACGGGTCCCGGGTCTCCCCCCAGTGAAAACACAAATAAAGCGTGCCGTGCGGAGCCGTTACGAAAATGTGCAGGGGAAAAGGGGCATAACAAACACCTCTAACTGCTTTTTTCAGTGTATTCTATTGTAAAAGTTTAAATGTATGCTTTTAACTGAATATAGAGCACCAAAACCCCTGCTGGCTTCCAGTGAGGAGGAAACGGACATTGAGGGAGATGTCTTGCCACCTACTCCTCCCGAGGCGTTTGTGTCTAAGAAAATGTGGGGTGCAGGTGAAGCCCGGACAAAAAACAGGGTTAGTGATTAAGTGTGTGAAGTGATTAAGTGAAACAAGACCTACAATAGGTATATTGGCCTACAAAAGGAGAAGTGAAAATGTCCCTCCTTCAATGAGAAATGTAGATATACTAGGCTATATGGTCAGGATTTAATAAATTTTTTATTTAATTAATGCACTGACCCATCCATTGACTTTCGAGTGATTGCCCGCATATCGCCTAGCCAGTGGTTCTTAAAACTTTTTTGTCAGAGAATAGCTTATCCATTCACAAATTAAGGTGAATCTGCAGCATTCTGTCACAGAGGGGAAATATCACATGCTGAAAACGTCGCCTACGATAAGATAAATGGTCTCTTTGCATTCAATTGTTTATAGTGTCAGACAGAAAATTCTGAAATGCTGTTTCGTTCATTCAGTAGGCTATATTGTAAGACATTAATATTTTAAGACACCTTATTCAAATCTTCATTTTCTCTTGCTCTTTTCTCAACAATATACATGGAGAGCATCTCGCGACCCATCGGAAACGTCTTGCAACCCCCTTGGGGGTCGCAATCCCTAGGATAAGAACCATTGGCCTAGGCTACGTTTTGTCGCCCAATGATAAAGATCCTTAGCTCTGTTAAAAGGCAAACTCGATTTCAGTAGCCTAATCTTCCAATGAAAGCCGATAGTTATTGAAATGTGAATCTGCAGACTTGTATGATTTAATTACAAGCAACCTACACGATGGATAAATTGCTGCAATTTGTATTTTGACAATGTAGCCTATATTTCTGCAGAATCATAAAGCTCCTTAACTTCTAAAGCGCTGCAACAGCCTTTGGTGACATGTAAAAAAGTAGGCTAGTCTAAGTATCCTAAGCTGAGACAGAACAATGTTCCCTGCAGCACAGAAGTCAGCATCAATCCGATTAAGCCAATCTAGCCGCAAACCCTGCAAATCACCATTAACTACTGACATTGCGCTACACGACCCTGGTCTTTGACCTATGATGTGTTGGTCTAGTTATTTAATGGTAGTGTTGTGTTTTTAATTTGCTGCAGTGTTTACTGGTATTTCTTCCTCTTAGGATATTGAAATGGTGTTAATGCTGTACTTCTGCTTTCATATTGTGCAGAGGAGAAGCCGCAGCCCTCATGTGTCCCAGAGGGGACTCAGCAGCCCTCATGTGTCTCATAGGGGAAGCCGCAGCCCTTGTGTGTCCCAGAGGGGAAGCCGCAGCCCTCATGTGTCCCCGAGGGGACTCAGCAGCCCTCATGTGTCTCATAGGGGAAGCCGCAGCCCTTGTGTGTCCCAGAGGGGAAGCCGCAGCCCTCATGTGTCCCAGAGGGAAAGCCGCAGCCCTCGTGTGTCCCAGAGAGGACTCAGCAGCCCTCATGTGTCTCATAGGGAAAGCCGCAGCCCTTGTGTGTCCCAGAGAAGAAGCTGCAGCCCTCGTGTGTCCCAGAGAAGAAGCCGCAGCCCTCGTGTGTCCCAGAGAAGAAGTCGCAGCCCTCATGTGTCCCAGAGGGGAAGCCGCAGCCCTTGTGTGTCCCAGAGGGGACTAAGCAGCCCTCACGTTTCCGGGTGGCGGAGCAGGTCCCAGGGATCCCGCAGCCCCAACGTTTCTGAGAGGGTGAGCAAGTTCACAACGCCTTATGTTACAATGCATTATGAGCTTGTAGATCTGCCATTTCAGTATTTGTATTAGTTTTTTTGTTTTCGTTTAGAGGTATTGAAATGTTCCTTAAAGTCAAAGTTTCTGCTTCCAAATTGTATAGGTAACCAGGGTCAGCCCAGCAAGACAGAGTCTGACCCCGAGAAACCCCTGTGGGTCCCCCACAAGTGGCCTCAGCATGAGCCTACTTGGCGGCAGCCCCACCCCGTCTCCTGGCCACAGAGCAGCCCAGTTACTGCGTGGCCAAAGTTTAGCCCCCCAAAAAATTGATGGAGCAATGTTCATCACACTAGTGACATTGCTAGAAGAAGTGAAGGACACACTGAAGCTGCATGGGCAGATGCTAAACACACTGCTCAAAAAAGATTCCATGCCAGTCATGGCGATACCGGATGGTGCTGTTTTCCCCCTGGCCAACGTTGAGGACGTTATCGCCATGAATGAGAAGCTCTCAGACCCTGAATTCATGTCTGCAGTGGTAAGTTTTTGGGGGCCAGATCCTATTGTTTTCCTGTGTTTTCTTTTTCTTTCTTCTGACAAAATCCTTCCCATGCATAATGAATCACTAAACTTTGCAGAGTTCAAGTCCCATGCCAGGTTGCTTCAAATCAACCATGTCTGCTACAACTTAACATTTTTCACCTACATGTAGTCCCAATACGGAAGAGACTTAAGTATACTTGAACATCAGTTCACTGCTGCATTGACTAATCTTAATTTCAAATCTGATGGTAATTGTCTTCAGCAAAACAGTACTTAGCTAAATAGACAAGTTATTAAGACCATTATACTTGTATAGCTACAGTCGGCAAAATTGGATACGCCCCAACAGCCTTGCTCGCGCCCCCGCCACGTGCACCATATTGGGGAAAACAATGCTGATTTGCCCATTGACTCCCGTGTTATAATAGGCATTTTTCCGAACGCAGGATTGAGGACCCACGGTGATATTTTCACTCAGCAACCCACCCCCTCAATAACCGGAGGATTACCAGTCAGCGACGACAATATTGTTGTTGGGGTTCAACAACAATATTGTCGTCGCTGACTGGTAATCCTCCGATTTCCACCAATTTGACTGGTGTAAAAGAAGTGTGGTAGGCACTAGGTAGGGATCACAAACAATATAGTCGTACAAGACTTCAACATTACATGACTACTGATTGAAATCGCCATAGCGTTTGGCGGGGTGCACAATTTTGACCTAATTGCAGTTTTTCTGACAAATATTGCGATGCGATTTTCGATTTTTATATTCAATACTTTTAAGTGCATAAAACAAAAATTATGAATGAAATATTATATCATTACTTACAAAACACAGTCTTGTACAACTTGACACACATGAGAACAATATACAATAACCTAAAAAATATTTATGTGGCCAGCACCCTCTTCTGGCTTTTGTCTGCTGTTGAACCTGAAAAATCTCTAATATAAACTACGTAGTGATTGAGGTAATGAGATTGTTGGTTCCACCTGTTATTTTTGCTCCGCGTGTTTGTCATATAGGCTATTCATGGTCGATTATCCAGAGTTTAAGAATCTTAATCGAATCGTCACGTGTCGTATCAAGATCTTTATCGACTTTTTGGCACACCCCTACTGGAAAATGCCAAAATAACTTCCAGTCAAAAATATTGAGGGTGGACTTCTACACAAAATTATGCTTGATGGAAAATGTCTTCATTTCCCCATGGACATAATCATGGTCATTCTGTAGTAGATCACCCCCTTGAGGCAGTTTGGCTGTGAAGCTCTATGCTGAAAAGGGAAGACTGGCATTGTGAATATGGCCTATAGACTACGGTCTATAGGCCATATTCACAATGCCAGTCTTGTAGGTTTTAGGGAACTGGTATTTTATGCTATCAAGCACATAATTGGTTTAACACTTTATTATTATTATTATTATTATTATTGACATGCCAAAAATAAGGATGCCAGGTTTAAAGCGGGGTGTTTGGCTATGTAATGGGGACAGAGAATATTTTATGATATTTACTGACTTAATATGGTGTTTTCTGATCCTGTGACTTTAAATGTACTGTGCTCTATTACTGTATACTCTTAAGGTTGCCATGGTTGCAGACATAGGGGGTTCCTCACTTGAAGATGCCACTAGGAGGATGATGAAGTTCCTGATGGTGCCAGAACTGCAACGGCAGTACAACGTGACCGGACGGATGGGCAAGCTGTGCTTCAAAGATCTGCGTCTTTTTGAAGTTTTCTATGGTAAATTCAGTTTTTTAATTGCTCAATGAAACTTGTCTTTGGCCCTTCTTTTATTTATCCAAAGTTAAATGATACAGTAGTTTATCAAAACACAATTTAGTTGGAGATTATCAACATTTTAACATAACATTAAGGACAATTTCAGCCTTATAACCACTGGTCTGTTCCACATGCAACTCTCTAACCACTCGCCCAATCGATCTCAAATTTGGTAGGTTTCGTTCTACTGGCATGAGTGTAGTGCCCATTTTCGTGTCTTGTCAAAATATGCCAAATTTATGACTTGAATTATTACATTAATTTGCCTTAATGGCCGAAAAATCAACTTCAAGAATTGTTCTCTGCAAAATCCACACTTTAACAGTTAGTCTTATCTTTGAAGTATACTACAACTTTTCTCCAATACACTGTGTTTAAAAAATTCAAAAATGTGTAAGTGAACTGAACTAGTCCAGTGATACTTTAATTGTTTCTAAGGGGGGCCCGTCAACACTTTAGCAACATTGTGTAGGCCTATACTGTGTGCAGGTCTCCTACCTAAATCACTGGCGAATAAAATGTAGGCCTATAGACCCATTTTGGACCTACGTCATTGTGACGTTCCGATGGCATTTAGTAACGGAAGTAAGAGCCCCTCCATAGACTCTTCGATAAGATTAGTTTAAGACTAAGGCAGTCAAAATCAAAAATGTTAACTTTTTAAAACGACATTCATGGTCTTGGAGAGATAAGATAAGAAAAACTTTATTGTCTGTCACAAGTGACAGAAATTTGTCTTCGACAGGCTCAACAATATATAGATTTGAAAAAAAGAGAAAACAAATACACTCACTACAATAGCCACACAGTGGTACACAGTAACAAACAACAATAACCAGACAACAACAACAATGAACACAGGTCGGAGTTAAGGTGCTGGTTTCAGAATATTCAACTTAGTGATGGCCGTGGGAATGAAGGACTTCTTATAAACATTTTTACGGGCTAGTGGGACCTTGTAACGGCGACCTGATGGCAGTAACTGAAAGGATTGGTGAAGAGGGTGGGTGGGGTCTTGTGTGATGGTGGTGGCTTTCCTAAGTACTGAGTGAGTGTAAATATCTGATAGGGGGGTTTAGGGGGAGCCAATTATTTTGCCAGCCTGTGTTATTATTCGTGTGAGGTTTGTTTTGTATTTAGTGGTGAGTGCATTGTACCAAGAAGAGATGTTAAATATGAGAGTGGATTCTATCAGTGATGTGTAGACTGTGGTTAAAATGTCCTTGCTGACATTAAAAGTCCTGAGCTTTCTCGGGTGGAGGCGCTGCTGGGCCTTCTTGTACACATATTTTGTGTGTTCGGAGAAAGAGAGGGATCCGTCTATTTCTGTTCCGAGGTATCTAAAAGATTTGACCTGTTCTACAGGTTGGCCATAAATGCTGATCGGCTGGAAAAGCTGTGTTTGTGTCGTGGTAAGTGTTCCTCTGCTACCACAACACAGTTCCTTGGTCTTTCCAATGTTGAGCTCGAGGAAACTTGCCTTAAAAGTCCTGGCCAGATTGCTAACTGCCTGATGGTAGTCAGACAGTGCATTGGCACCTGTCAGATGGGCTACTAAGGCCATGTTGTCTGCATATTTAAAGAGTCATTCCTTCACTGCTGCAAGAGATGGACAGAGAAGAGAATGGGAGATAAAACACAACCTTGTGGGAGTCCTGAGTTTAAAAACAGCTTACTGGATTTAAAACCATTTACTAAAACCTGCTATTCTGTAAAAAAAAACTTAATCCATAAAATCAGTGCTGGATGGACCTGAAGCTCCACCAGACGGTGCAATAGTGTGTCTGTGTGTATAGTATTAAAAGCAGAGGAAAAGTCCATAAATAAAATCCTGGTGTGAGGGTGCACTGAATCCAGCTGCCTGGTCACCCTGTCCAAAAGAGTACTGAAGGGTGAGAGTACTCACAATCACAGGTCTACTAAAATCTGCGTTCTTGTGAAGTTTCACAAACCTGAAGTTGTCACCAAATATGAATGTCAAGCAGAATATTTTAAAATATTTCATTTTCAACTGCTACCTATTATGCCTGAACACAGTGGGATTGCATTTAGCCTACACAACAGTGGAATTCTCACATTTGAAACAGTTTCCCTGTATTTATTTATTTATTTATTTATTTATTTGAATGGGACAATGCATACGAATGAACATAGCTTTTCAGCGACGTACATATGCCAAAGTTAGCCCCCAGGCTATTTTACATTTGTAGTCCCAAGTGAGGTCATCAACAATACCTAGTGACACAGCTAAACAACTAATTTAAACATGATTCGACTTAATTTAAAAGACACTACAATTAACAACCACATATAAAAAAAATGCCGCAACTAGCAGACAGGGCATCTAATATGGCATACTCATATGACGAACACACACATATACACATACACAATAAAGTGCTACTCAAAGTGCATTAAGTGCATTATCAATTTCTTAAAGTGCTATTAGATGCTGCAAAGTGCTGGATCTAGTTTGGTATACATACATACACGAATAAAATGATACAATGAACCGTACCCATTTATCTAAATTACAACAATTATCATTAGTGGGCACATACTTGATTTATTTTAAGCCATTGTTTAAGTTGGTTCTTAAAACTGGGGAAAGTCGGACTTTCTCTCACAGCAACCGGTAATTTGTTCCAGATCTCTGTCCCCTTAATTGATAGTACATATTGTCCGAATACTGTACGTCTGTGAGGCACCACACAGTCACCTCTCGTGCAGGCCCTGGTTACACTTCTGCCTCCACCCGTTGTTTTCACTTTAATGTAATCACTTAGTGGGGGTGGGGCAAGGCCATGTAAGATCTTATATATAGCACATGCATATTTGAGCTTTAAGAAATTTGCAAAGCTTAGTAGGTTATATTTTTGTAATATTAAACAGTGATGATATGAAAGTGGTTTCCGATCTAAAACCTTTAGAGCTTGTTTGAAGAGTGACTCCATTTTTTTGAGCGTTGTGGCGTTTGTGAGTGACCAGTTTGTAAAACCATATTCAATATGAGAAAAGATCATAGAGTGAAGAAACATTTTGGCTACTTTATGTGACAGAGATGGTCTAATATATCTAAAGTTTGCAAGATTAAATTTAACAATTTTTGATACGTTTTTTATATGATTTTTAAAAGACAGTGTTGGATCTAATACAATGCCAAGGTATTTGAATTCGTATACAATCTGTAGTTCTTCTCGGTTTAAAAATATATTTGAACGAGTCATATTAATCTGCCGCTTAGAAAACATCATACAAACAGTTTTTTTAGGGTTCAGTAGTAGACATGATTTACTGAGCCATTCCTGTACACGGCTCAGTACAGATGTAAGTGACTGAGAAGCTTCTTGAACAGTTTTTGCATGTGTAAAAATTACTGCATCATCTGCATACATTAAAATATTGATGTTTTGGCATACTGTAGGCAGGTCGTTGATGTATAAAGAAAAAAGAATAGGTGCAAGTATGGAACCTTGAGGAACACCTACTGGACATTCTAAATAGGGAGATTTAATGTTGTCAATTGAGACACAGTGTATTCTATTGGCTAAATACGAGTTCATCCAGCTGATAGCTTGATCGGAAAAATTGAAATTTGTTAATCTAGACAGGAGCATCTGATGATTGACAGAATCAAATGCCCTTTTCAGATCTAGAAAAACAGCACCGACAACAGGATGAGTGTCTAAAGAATGTTTGACCTTTTCCATAAATACATTTACAGCTGTTTATCACTTGACTAGGCTATTTGAAATAGCCTAGTCAAGTGTAGGAATGTAAATGCAATAAAGTAACGAGCATTCTATCTTGCGCCGCAGCGGTTTGGCATTTCTTGTGACACATCCGATGAAAAAATGGCTGCAACATGTCCTTTTCTCCCTCGTTGTCATGGTGAATCGCTGTATCCGAGCTCCATTGATGATAGTTTTCCTTAGGCTGCGGACACAAGAACAACCTAGGGTTTTTGTTTGCAGGGTAAATCAGCTCAGAGATCGGTGTTGGTTTTACAATTTGTTAAACCTTCTACTTGGAATGGGGCCCAGGACTTTTGACTGATTATGTGTAAGGTTTATATAGGTAGTATGTTATTCATTCTGTTTTATTGTTGTGATTCTACAGCAAGGGAATAATAGAATTTAGTCAGAACATCAAACGATTTATAACACACCATTTACATATTTTGGGCTCCTGTGAGTTTTACTCGCACACAGACATCAAGAATCAGCATATGAATCTCAACAATGGTGACATGCTTCAATGGTGCAATGCATTCTTGGAGCCATGGATAAGTTTCGTATGATGCATTCAGAATGCTGTAGAATCACAACAATAAAACAGAATTAATAACATACTACCCGTATAAACCTCCCACATAATATCAATGAGTTAAGCCAATATATGATGATTATATTCTTATCATCAATCAGCTTACAGCATCTGATTATATTTTCTCTTGCTGTTCTCACCATAACAAACAGACACAGCTGCCTGAGAAAAACAAATGTTAAAACGTCAAGAGCCTGACTAAAGCACACACTGATCGCCACAATGGTAACATCAAATCAAACTATTACTTTCAAATAAGTAATCAACATCTAAGCCTCTTCTTAATTCTTAATACGAACTTCTGTAGATGTCTGACAGAAATAAAGTCTGTCAGACTAACCATGGTTAGTAATAAGTGAAGCTGGTAATGTTGTTTGTAATAAGTGAAGCTGGTAATGTTGTTTGTGGAGTTGTTTAATCAGATCTTGAGAGATGTAATGTATTTTATCTTCAGTTGATTTCATCCAAGGCTGTGGCTGGAAGTAGTTGAGGCTAAATTTCAACATGCAATGGAAAAAGGGTTATAGGTTGGCATAAAACTCCATGGTAAATGTCACCCTAGGGGTAACATTTTAGCTTACCACATGTGGAAATGTGTTACTTGAATGAATGATTTGAAGAGTTGCAAGTTGTAGCAAAAAAGAACCTTGCTAAATTGACTTATGCTCCCTTGTTTTTAGGTGCACTGAAGAGTAACGCTATAACTCAGAATGTGAACCGAAAGGATGTGGAAATGGCACTGGGGAAATGGTTCACAGGCGCACGTGACCGTGGCGGGGAGAGGGCTGCAAGAGCCCTAAGAGAAAAAACATTGACAACACAAACGCCATGACTGTTTTGGATGTATTTTTTGGAGAGATGTTTTGTTTTCTTTTTTTCAGACATTAAAAAAAAAAAAAAAAAAAAAAATTTATTTACCGGTACGTTGTAAAATTTAAATTGTTAAAGATTATGTTTGTTGTTCAATGTATTATATAATGAGTGTATTTTGTATTGTATTTTTGGAGGGGTTTTTTTTCAGAGATTTTTTAAAAATATCTTTTTTGGTTTACCGTATGTTGTGACATTGTTTTTTAAAGATAATTTTTGTTGTTCAATTTAATATATTTCTTGCAGTTCAAAGCATCAAGTGTCTTGTATTTTATCTTATACTTACATTCATTCTTCGTTTTAAATTTTTCTTAGATTGTTTCCTTAAATGAATGGTTGGGCTTACCTTGCATGAATTGCCCAGTTAGGACCAACATAAGATCCTTACAGAGCCCACTTTAAGCCCATATGGGCATTCACGGTTGAATCCTGGTGCAAGCCCACTTTAAACCCCTTTAGGCAGGTGGGCCCCAAATGGGTCTGACACAAATTGCCCGGTTAAGACCCATATAAGACCCTTACAGATCCCACTTAAAACCCACCTGGGCATCCATGGCTGGCCCCCATGTGGATCCCGGGTGCAAACCCACTTTAAACCCCTTTGGGCAGGTGGGGCCCAAATGGGTCTGTCATGAATTGCCCGGTTAAGACCCACATAAGACCCTTACAAATACCACTTAAAACCCACCTGGGCATCCACGGCTGGCCCCCATGTGGATCCCGGGTGCAAGCCCACTTTAAACCCCTTCAGACTGGTGGGCCCCAAATGGATCTGACATGAATTGCTCAGTTAAGACCCACATAAGACCCTTACAGATCCCACTTAAAACCCATCTGGGCATCCATGGCTGGCCCCCGTGTGGATCCCGGGTGCAAGCCCATTTTAAACCCCTTTAAGCAGGTGGGGCCCAAATGGGTCTGTCATGAATTGCCTGGTTAAGACCCACATAAGACCCTTACAGATCCCACTTAAAACCCATCTGGGCATCCACGGCTGGCCCCCATGTGGATCCCGGTTGCAAACCCACTTTAAACCCCTTTGGGCAGGTGGGGCCCAAATGGGTTTGGCATGAATTGCCCAGTTAGGACCCACATAAGACTCTTACAGATCCCATTTAAAGCCCATCTGTGTAGCCATGTTGCAAAGCCCATTGGGCAGGTGGGGCCCAAATGGGTCTGACATGAATTGCCCAATTAAGACCCATGCAGTACCCTTACAGGTCCCACTTTTAGTACGTCTGGGCTTCCACTGCTTGCCCCAATGTGGATCCCGGGTGCAAGCCCATAATGGGGCCCACATTTGCCGCCCATGAAGCCCTCATCTGGGCCCCACATGTCATTGCTGGCTGGGTTCCGAGATCAGACGAGATCAGGCGTTCTTTTTTTTTGTTTTTTTGGGACTTTCTGAAGAAACTCTGCTCCCAAGACTGGGCTTCTTGAAGAAACTAAGACTATTTCAGGCTTTTTGAACAAATTCTTAGACTTTTTTTAATTTTTTTATATTTTTTTTCAAAAAATGCTTCCAGCACCTGGTATTCCCAGGCGGTCTCCCATCCAACCAGGCCCGACACTGCTTAGCTTCCGAGATCAGACGAGATCGGGCGTTTTTTTTTTTTTTTTTTTTTTTTTTGACTTTCTGAAGAAACTCTGCTCCCAAGACTGGGCTTCTTGAAGAAACTAAGACTATCTCAGGCTTTTTGAACAAATTCTTAGACTTTTTTATTTATTTATTTTTTAAATGTTTCCAGAACCTGGTATTCCCAGGCAGTCTCCCATCCAACCAGGCCCGACACTGCTTAGCTTCCGAGATCAGACGAGATCGGGCGTTCTTTTTTTGTTTGTTGTTTTTTTACTTTCTGAAGAAACTCTGCTCCCAAGACTGGGCTTCTTGAAGAAACTAAGACTATTTCAGGCTTTTTGAACAAATTCTTAGACTTTTTTTTTTTTTTTTTTTTTTTTTTTGACTTTCTGAAGAAACTCTGCTCCCAAGACTTGGCTTCTTGAAGAAACTAAGACTATTTCAGGCTTTTTGAACAAATTCTTAGACTTTTTTTTATTGATTTTTTTTTTTTTTTTCAAAAAATGCTTCCAGAACCTGGTATTCCCAGGCGGTCTCCCATCCAACCAGGCCCGACACTGCTTAGCTTCCGAGATCAGACGAGATTCAGGCTTTTTGAATACATTCTTAGACTGCTGTCAGGTATCAAAAAAGACAAAAAAAGAGTTTCTGTCATGTTTGAAAAACGACAAAAAATAAAAGTTCGTGTGAAGTTTGAAAAAATACCAAAAAAAGTTGCTGTCAGGTATCAAAAAAGACAAAAAAAGAGTTTCTGTCATGTTTGAAAAACGACCAAAAAAAAAAGTTGCTGTGAAGTTTGAAAAAATACCCAAAAAAGTTGCTGTCAGGTATCAAAAAAGACAAAAAAAGAGTTTATGTCATGTTTGAAAAACGACAAAAAAAAAAGTTGCTGTGAAGTTTGAAAAAATACCAAATAAAGTTGCTGTCAGGTATCAAAAAAGACAAAAAAAGAGTTTCTGTCATGTTTGAAAAACGACAAAAAATAAAAGTTGCTGTGAAGTTTGAAAAAATACCAAAAAAAGTTGCTGTCAGGTATCAAAAAAGACAAAAAAAGAGTTTCTGTCATGTTTGAAAAACGACAAAAAATAAAAGTTGCTGTGAAGTTTGAAAAAATACCAAAAAAAGTTGCTGTCAGGTATCAAAAAAGACAAAAAAAGAGTTTCTGTCAGGTTTGAAAAACGACAAAAAATAAAAGTTGCTGTGAAGTTTGAAAAAATACCAAAAAAAGTTGCTGTCAGGTATAAAAAAAGACAAAAAAAGAGTTTCTGTCATGTTTGAAAAACGACAAAAAATAAAAGTTGCTGTGAAGTTTGAAAAAATACCAAAAAAAGTTGCTTCAGGTATCAAAAAAGACAAAAAAAGAGTTTCTGTCATGTTTGAAAAACGACAAAAAATAAAAGTTGCTGTGAAGTTTGAAAAAATACCAAAAAAAGTTGCTTCAGATATCAAAAAAGACAAAAAAAGAGTTTCTGTCATGTTTGAAAAACGACAAAAAATTAAAGTTGCTGTGAAGTTTGAAAAAATACCAAAAAAAGTTGCTGTCAGGTATCAAAAAAGACAAAAAAAGAGTTTCTGTCATGTTTGAAAAACGACAAAAAATAAAAGTTGCTGTGAAGTTTGAAAAAATACCAAAAAAAGTTGCTGTCAGGTATCAAAAAAGACAAAAAAAGAGTTTCTGTCATGTTTGAAAAATGACAAAAAATAAAAGTTGCTGTGAAGTTTGAAAAAATACCAAAAAAAGTTGCTGTCAGGTATCAAAAAAGACAAAAAAAGAGTTTCTGTCATGTTTGAAAAACGACAAAAAATAAAAGTTGCTGTGAAGTTTGAAAAAATACCAAAAAAAGTTGCTGTCAGGTATCAAAAAAGACAAAAAAAGAGTTTCTGTCATGTTTGAAAAACGACAAAAAATAAAAGTTGCTGTGAAGTTTGAAAAAATACCAAAAAAAGTTGCTGTCAGGTATCAAAAAAGACAAAAAAAGAGTTTCTGTCATGTTTGAAAAACGACAAAAAATAAAAGTTGTTGTGAATTTTGAAAAAATACCAAAAAAAGTTGCTGTCAGGTATCAAAAAAGACAAAAAAAGAGTTTCTGTCAGGTTTGAAAAACGACAAAAAATAAAAGTTGCTGTGAAGTTTGAAAAAATACCAAAAAAAGTTGCTGTCAGGTATCAAAAAAGACAAAAAAAGAGTTTCTGTCATGTTTGAAAAAAGACAAAAAATAAAAGTTGCTGTGAAGTTTGAAAAAATACAAAAAAAGTTGCTGTCAGGTATCAAAAAAGACAAAAAAAGAGTTTCTGTCATGTTTGAAAAACGACAAAAAATAAAAGTTGCTGTGAAGTTTGAAAAAATACCAAAAAAAGTTGCTGTCAGGTATCAAAAAAGACAAAAAAAGAGTTTCTGTCATGTTTGAAAAACGACAAAAAATAAAAGTTGCTGTGAAGTTTGAAAAAATACCAAAAAAAGTTGCTGTCAGGTATCAAAAAAGACAAAAAAAGAGTTTCTGTCATGTTTGAAAAACGACAAAAAATAAAAGTTGCTGTGAAGTTTGAAAATATACCAAAAAAAGTTGCTGTCAGGTATCAAAAAAGACAAAAAAAGAGTTTCTGTCATGTTTGAAAAACGACAAAAAATAAAAGTTGCTGTGAAGTTTGAAAAAATACCACAAAAAGTTGCTGTCAGGTATCAAAAAAGACAAAAAAAGAGTTTCTGTCATGTTTGAAAAACGACAAAAAATAAAAGTTGCTGTGAAGTTTGAAAATATACCAAAAAAAGTTGCTGTCAGGTATCAAAAAAGACAAAAAAAGAGTTTCTGTCATGTTTGAAAAACGACAAAAAATAAAAGTTGCTGTGAAGTTTGAAAAAATACCACAAAAAGTTGCTGTCAGGTATCAAAAAAGACAAAAAAAGAGTTTCTGTCATGTTTGAAAAACGACAAAAAATAAAAGTTGCTGTGAAGTTTGAAAAAATACCAAAAAAAGTTGCTGTCAGGTATCAAAAAAGACAAAAAAAGAGTTTCTGTCATGTTTGAAAAACGACAAAAAATAAAAGTTGCTGTGAAGTTTGAAAATATACCAAAAAAAGTTGCTGTCAGGTATCAAAAAAGACAAAAAAAGAGTTTCTGTCATGTTTGAAAAACGACAAAAAATAAAAGTTGCTGTGAAGTTTGAAAAAATACCACAAAAAGTTGCTGTCAGGTATCAAAAAAGACAAAAAAAGAGTTTCTGTCATGTTTGAAAAACGACAAAAAATAAAAGTTGCTGTGAAGTTTGAAAAAATACCAAAAAAAGTTGCTGTCAGGTATCAAAAAAGACAAAAAAAGAGTTTCTGTCATGTTTGAAAAACGACAAAAAATAAAAGTTGTTGTGAATTTTGAAAAAATACCAAAAAAAGTTGCTGTCAGGTATCAAAAAAGACAAAAAAAGAGTTTCTGTCATGTTTGAAAAACGAAAAAAAAAAAAGTTGCTGTGAAGTTTGAAAAAATACCAAAAAAAGTTGCTGTCAGGTATCAAAAAAGACAAAAAAAGAGTTTCTGTCATGTTTGAAAAAAGACAAAAAATAAAAGTTGCTGTGAAGTTTGAAAAAATACAAAAAAAGTTGCTGTCAGGTATCAAAAAAGACAAAAAAAGAGTTTCTGTCATGTTTGAAAAACGACAAAAAATAAAAGTTGCTGTGAAGTTTGAAAAAATACCAAAAAAAGTTGCTGTCAGGTATCAAAAAAGACAAAAAAAGAGTTTCTGTCATGTTTGAAAAACGACAAAAAATAAAAGTTACTGTGAAGTTTGAAAAAATACCAAAAAAAGTTGCTGTCAGGTATCAAAAAAGACAAAAAAAGAGTTTCTGTCATGTTTGAAAAACGACAAAAAATAAAAGTTGCTGTGAAGTTTGAAAAAATACCAAAAAAAGTTGCTGTCAGGTATCAAAAAAGACAAAAAAAGAGTTTCTGTCATGTTTGAAAAACGACAAAAAATAAAAGTTGTTTTGAAGTTTGAAAAAATACCAAAAAAAGTTGCTGTCAGGTATCAAAAAAGACAAAAAAAGAGTTTCTGTCATGTTTGAAAAACGACAAAAAATAAAAGTTGCTGTGAAGTTTGAAAAAATACCAAAAAAAGTTGCTGTCAGGTATCAAAAAAGACAAAAAAAGAGTTTCTGTCATGTTTGAAAAACGACAAAAAATAAAAGTTGCTGTGAAGTTTGAAAAAATACCAAAAAAAGTTGCTGTCAGGTATCAAAAAAGACAAAAAAAGAGTTTCTGTCAGGTTTGAAAAACGACAAAAAATAAAAGTTGCTGTGAAGTTTGAAAAAATACCAAAAAAAGTTGCTGTCAGGTATAAAAAAGACAAAAAAAGAGTTTCTGTCATGTTTGAAAAACGACAAAAAATAAAAGTTACTGTGAAGTTTGAAAAAATACCAAAAAAAGTTGCTGTCAGGTATCAAAAAAGACAAAAAAAGAGTTTCTGTCATGTTTGAAAAACGACAAAAAATAAAGTTGCTGAGAAGTTTGAAAAAATACCAAAAAAAGTTGCTGTCAGGTATCAAAAAAGACAAAAAAAGAGTTTCTGTCATGTTTGAAAAACGACAAAAAATAAAAGTTGCTGTGAAGTTTGAAAAAATACCAAAAAAAGTTGCTGTCAGGTATCAAAAAAGACAAAAAAAGAGTTTCTGTCATGTTTGAAAAACAACAAAAAATAAAGTTGCTGAGAAGTTTGAAAAAATACCAAAAAAAGTTGCTGTCAGGTATCAAAAAAGACAAAAAAAGAGTTTCTGTCAGGTTTGAAAAACGACAAAAAAAAAGTTGCTGTGAAGTTTGAAAAAATACCAAAAAAAGTTGCTGTCAGGTATCAAAAAAGACAAAAAAAGAGTTTCTGTCATGTTTGAAAAACGACAAAAAAAAAGTTGCTGTGAAGTTTGAAAAAATACCAAAAAAAGTTGCTGTCAGGTATCAAAAAAGACAAAAAAAGAGTTTCTGTCATGTTTGAAAAACGACAAAAAATAAAAGTTGCTGTGAAGTTTGAAAAAATACCAAAAAAAGTTGCTGTCAGGTAATAAAAAAAGACAAAAAAAGAGTTTCTGTCATGTTTGAAAAACGACAAAAAATAAAAGTTGCTGTGAAGTTTGAAAAAATACCAAAAAAAGTTGCTGTCAGGTATCAAAAAAGACAAAAAAAGAGTTTCTGTCATGTTTGAAAAACGACAAAAAATAAAAGTTGTTTTGAAGTTTGAAAAAATACCAAAAAAAGTTGCTGTCAGGTATCAAAAAAGACAAAAAAAGAGTTTCTGTCAGGTTTGAAAAACGACAAAAAATAAAAGTTGCTGTGAAGTTTGAAAAAATACCAAAAAAAGTTGCTTCAGGTATCAAAAAAGACAAAAAAAGAGTTTCTGTCATGTTTGAAAAACGAAAAAAAAAAAAAGTTGCTGAGAAGTTTGAAAAAATACCAAAAAAAGTTGCTGTCAGGTATCAAAAAAGACAAAAAAAGAGTTTCTGTCATGTTTGAAAAACGACAAAAAATAAAAGTTGCTGTGAAGTTTGAAAAAATACCAAAAAAAGTTGCTGTCAGGTATCAAAAAAAGACAAAAAAAGAGTTTCTGTCATGTTTGAAAAACGACAAAAAATAAAAGTTGCTGTGAAGTTTGAAAAAATACCAAAAAAAGTTGCTGTCAGGTATCAAAAAAGACAAAAAAAGAGTTTCTGTCATGTTTGAAAAACGACAAAAAATAAAAGTTGCTGTGAAGTTTGAAAAAATACCAAAAAAAGTTGCTGTCAGGTATCAAAAAAGACAAAAAAAGAGTTTCTGTCATGTTTGAAAAACGACAAAAAATAAAAGTTGTTTTGAAGTTTGAAAAAATACCAAAAAAAGTTGCTGTCAGGTATCAAAAAAGACAAAAAAAGAGTTTCTGTCATGTTTGAAAAACGACAAAAAATAAAAGTTGCTGTGAAGTTTGAAAAAATACCAAAAAAAGTTGCTGTCAGGTATCAAAAAAGACAAAAAAAGAGTTTCTGTCAGGTTTGAAAAACGACAAAAAATAAAAGTTGCTGTGAAGTTTGAAAAAATACCAAAAAAAGTTGCTGTCAGGTATCAAAAAAGACAAAAAAAGAGTTTCTGTCATGTTTGAAAAACGACAAAAAATAAAAGTTGCTGTGAAGTTTGAAAAAATACCAAAAAAAGTTGCTGTCAGGTAATAAAAAAAGACAAAAAAAGAGTTTCTGTCAGGTTTGAAAAACGACAAAAAATAAAAGTTGCTGTGAAGTTTGAAAAAATACCAAAAAAAGTTGCTGTCAGGTATCAAAAAAGACAAAAAAGAGTTTCTGTCAGGTTTGAAAAACGACAAAAAATAAAAGTTGCTGTGAAGTTTGAAAAAATACCAAAAAAAGTTGCTGTCAGGTATCAAAAAAGACAAAAAAAGAGTTTCTGTCATGTTTGAAAAACTACAAAAAATAAAAGTTGCTGTGAAGTTTGAAAAAATACCAAAAAAAGTTGCTGTCAGGTATCAAAAAAGACAAAAAAAGAGTTTCTGTCATGTTTGAAAAACGACAAAAAATAAAGTTGCTGAGAAGTTTGAAAAAATACCAAAAAAAGTTGCTGTCAGGTATCAAAAAAGACAAAAAAAGAGTTTCTGTCATGTTTGAAAAACGACAAAAAATAAAAGTTGCTGTGAAGTTTGAAAAAATACCACAAAAAGTTGCTGTCAGGTATCAAAAAAGACAAAAAAAGAGTTTCTGTCATGTTTGAAAAACGACAAAAAATAAAAGTTGCTGTGAAGTTTGAAAAAATACCAAAAAAAGTTGCTGTCAGGTATCAAAAAAGACAAAAAAAGAGTTTCTGTCATGTTTGAAAAACGACAAAAAATAAAAGTTGCTGTGAAGTTTGAAAAAATACCAAAAAAAGTTGCTGTCAGGTATCAAAAAAGACAAAAAAAGAGTTTCTGTCATGTTTGAAAAACGACAAAAAATAAAAGTTGCTGTGAAGTTTGAAAAAATACCAAAAAAAGTTGCTGTCAGGTATCAAAAAAGACAAAAAAAGAGTTTCTGTCATGTTTGAAAAACGACAAAAAATAAAAGTTGCTGTGAAGTTTGAAAAAATACCAAAAAAAGTTGCTGTCAGGTATCAAAAAAGACAAAAAAAGAGTTTCTGTCATGTTTGAAAAACGACAAAAAATAAAAGTTGCTGTGAAGTTTGAAAAAATACCAAAAAAAGTTGCTGTCAGGTATCAAAAAAGACAAAAAAAGAGTTTCTGTCATGTTTGAAAAACGACAAAAAATAAAAGTTGCTGTGAAGTTTGAAAAAATACCAAAAAAAGTTGCTGTCAGGTATCAAAAAAGACAAAAAAAGAGTTTCTGTCATGTTTGAAAAACGACAAAAAATAAAAGTTGCTGTGAAGTTTGAAAAAATACCAAAAAAAGTTGCTGTCAGGTATCAAAAAAGACAAAAAAAGAGTTTCTGTCATGTTTGAAAAACGACAAAAAATAAAAGTTGTTTTGAAGTTTGAAAAAATACCAAAAAAAGTTGCTGTCAGGTATCAAAAAAGACAAAAAAAGAGTTTCTGTCATGTTTGAAAAACGACAAAAAATAAAAGTTGCTGTGAAGTTTGAAAAAATACCAAAAAAAGTTGCTGTCAGGTATAAAAAAAGACAAAAAAAGAGTTTCTGTCAGGTTTGAAAAACGACAAAAAATAAAAGTTGCTGTGAAGTTTGAAAAAATACCAAAAAAAGTTGCTGTCAGGTATCAAAAAAGACAAAAAAAGAGTTTCTGTCATGTTTGAAAAACGACAAAAAATAAAAGTTGCTGTGAAGTTTGAAAAAATACCAAAAAAAGTTGCTGTCAGGTTATCAAAAAAGACAAAAAAAGAGTTTCTGTCATGTTTGAAAAACGACAAAAAATAAAAGTTGCTGTGAAGTTTGAAAAAATACCAAAAAAAGTTGCTGTCAGGTATCAAAAAAGCCAAAAAAAGAGTTTCTGTCATGTTTGAAAAACGACAAAAAAAAAGTTGCTGTGAAGTTTGAAAAAATACCAAAAAAAGTTGCTGTCAGGTATCAAAAAAGACAAAAAAAGAGTTTCTGTCATGTTTGAAAAACGACAAAAAATAAAAGTTGCTGTGAAGTTTGAAAAAATACCAAAAAAAGTTGCTGTCAGGTATAAAAAAAGACAAAAAAAGAGTTTCTGTCAGGTTTGAAAAACGACAAAAAATAAAAGTTGCTGTGAAGTTTGAAAAAATACCAAAAAAAAGTTGCTGTCAGGTATCAAAAAAGACAAAAAAAGAGTTTCTGTCATGTTTGAAAAACGACAAAAAATAAAAGTTGCTGTGAAGTTTGAAAAAATACCAAAAAAAGTTGCTTCAGGTATCAAAAAGACAAAAAAAGAGTTTCTGTCATGTTTGAAAAACGACAAAAAATAAAAGTTGCTGTGAAGTTTGAAAAAATACCAAAAAAAGTTGCTTCAGGTATCAAAAAAGACAAAAAAAGAGTTTCTGTCATGTTTGAAAAACGACAAAACATTAAAGTTGCTGTGAAGTTTGAAAAAATACCAAAAAAAGTTGCTGTCAGGTATCAAAAAAGACAAAAAAAGAGTTTCTGTCATGTTTGAAAAACGACAAAAAATAAAAGTTGCTGTGAAGTTTGAAAAAATACCAAAAAAAGTTGCTGTCAGGTATCAAAAAAGACAAAAAAAGAGTTTCTGTCATGTTTGAAAAACGACAAAAAATAAAAGTTGCTGTGAAGTTTGAAAAAATACCACAAAAAGTTGCTGTCAGGTATCAAAAAAGACAAAAAAAGAGTTTCTGTCATGTTTGAAAAACGACAAAAAATAAAAGTTGCTGTGAAGTTTGAAAAAATACCAAAAAAAGTTGCTGTCAGGTATCAAAAAAGACAAAAAAAGAGTTTCTGTCATGTTTGAAAAACGACAAAAAATAAAAGTTGCTGTGAAGTTTGAAAAAATACCAAAAAAAGTTGCTGTCAGGTATCAAAAAAGACAAAAAAAGAGTTTCTGTCATGTTTGAAAAACGACAAAAAATAAAAGTTGTTGTGAATTTTGAAAAAATACAAAAAAAGTTGCTGTCAGGTATCAAAAAAGACAAAAAAAGAGTTTCTGTCATGTTTGAAAAAAGACAAAAAATAAAAGTTGCTGTGAAGTTTGAAAAAATACAAAAAAAGTTGCTGTCAGGTATCAAAAAAGACAAAAAAAGAGTTTCTGTCATGTTTGAAAAACGACAAAAAATAAAAGTTGCTGTGAAGTTTGAAAAAATACCAAAAAAAGTTGCTGTCAGGTATCAAAAAAGACAAAAAAAGAGTTTCTGTCATGTTTGAAAAACAACAAAAAATAAAAGTTGCTGTGAAGTTTGAAAAAATACCAAAAAAAGTTGCTGTCAGGTATCAAAAAAGACAAAAAAAGAGTTTCTGTCATGTTTGAAAAACGACAAAAAAAAAGTTGCTGTGAAGTTTGAAAAAATACCAAAAAAAAGTTGCTGTCAGGTATCAAAAAAGACAAAAAAAGAGTTTCTGTCATGTTTGAAAAACGACAAAAAATAAAAGTTGCTGTGAAGTTTGAAAAAATACCAAAAAAAGTTGCTTCAGGTATCAAAAAGACAAAAAAAGAGTTTCTGTCATGTTTGAAAAACGACAAAAAATAAAAGTTGCTGTGAAGTTTGAAAAAATACCAAAAAAAGTTGCTTCAGGTATCAAAAAAGACAAAAAAAGAGTTTCTGTCATGTTTGAAAAACGACAAAACATTAAAGTTGCTGTGAAGTTTGAAAAAATACCAAAAAAAGTTGCTGTCAGGTATCAAAAAAGACAAAAAAAGAGTTTCTGTCATGTTTGAAAAACGACAAAAAATAAAAGTTGCTGTGAAGTTTGAAAAAATACCAAAAAAAGTTGCTGTCAGGTATCAAAAAAGACAAAAAAAGAGTTTCTGTCATGTTTGAAAAACGACAAAAAATAAAAGTTGCTGTGAAGTTTGAAAATATACCACAAAAAGTTGCTGTCAGGTATCAAAAAAGACAAAAAAGAGTTTCTGTCATGTTTGAAAAACGACAAAAAATAAAAGTTGCTGTGAAGTTTGAAAAAATACCAAAAAAAGTTGCTGTCAGGTATCAAAAAAGACAAAAAAAGAGTTTCTGTCATGTTTGAAAAACGACAAAAAATAAAAGTTGTTTTGAAGTTTGAAAAAATACCAAAAAAAGTTGCTGTCAGGTATCAAAAAAGACAAAAAAAGAGTTTCTGTCATGTTTGAAAAACGACAAAAAATAAAAGTTGCTGTGAAGTTTGAAAAAATACCAAAAAAAGTTGCTGTCAGGTATAAAAAAAGACAAAAAAAGAGTTTCTGTCAGGTTTGAAAAACGACAAAAAATAAAAGTTGCTGTGAAGTTTGAAAAAATACCAAAAAAAGTTGCTGTCAGGTATCAAAAAAGACAAAAAAAGAGTTTCTGTCATGTTTGAAAAACGACAAAAAATAAAAGTTGCTGTGAAGTTTGAAAAAATACCAAAAAAAGTTGCTGTCAGGTATCAAAAAAGACAAAAAAAGAGTTTCTGTCATGTTTGAAAAACGACAAAAAATAAAAGTTGCTGTGAAGTTTGAAAAAATACCAAAAAAAGTTGCTGTCAGGTATCAAAAAAGCCAAAAAAAGAGTTTCTGTCATGTTTGAAAAACGACAAAAAAAAAGTTGCTGTGAAGTTTGAAAAAATACCAAAAAAAGTTGCTGTCAGGTATCAAAAAAGACAAAAAAAGAGTTTCTGTCATGTTTGAAAAACGACAAAAAATAAAAGTTGCTGTGAAGTTTGAAAAAATACCAAAAAAAGTTGCTGTCAGGTATAAAAAAAGACAAAAAAAGAGTTTCTGTCAGGTTTGAAAAACGACAAAAAATAAAAGTTGCTGTGAAGTTTGAAAAAATACCAAAAAAAAGTTGCTGTCAGGTATCAAAAAAGACAAAAAAAGAGTTTCTGTCATGTTTGAAAAACGACAAAAAATAAAAGTTGCTGTGAAGTTTGAAAAAATACCAAAAAAAGTTGCTTCAGGTATCAAAAAGACAAAAAAAGAGTTTCTGTCATGTTTGAAAAACGACAAAAAATAAAAGTTGCTGTGAAGTTTGAAAAAATACCAAAAAAAGTTGCTTCAGGTATCAAAAAAGACAAAAAAAGAGTTTCTGTCATGTTTGAAAAACGACAAAACATTAAAGTTGCTGTGAAGTTTGAAAAAATACCAAAAAAAGTTGCTGTCAGGTATCAAAAAAGACAAAAAAAGAGTTTCTGTCATGTTTGAAAAACGACAAAAAATAAAAGTTGCTGTGAAGTTTGAAAAAATACCAAAAAAAGTTGCTGTCAGGTATCAAAAAAGACAAAAAAAGAGTTTCTGTCATGTTTGAAAAACGACAAAAAATAAAAGTTGCTGTGAAGTTTGAAAAAATACCACAAAAAGTTGCTGTCAGGTATCAAAAAAGACAAAAAAAGAGTTTCTGTCATGTTTGAAAAACGACAAAAAATAAAAGTTGCTGTGAAGTTTGAAAAAATACCAAAAAAAGTTGCTGTCAGGTATCAAAAAAGACAAAAAAAGAGTTTCTGTCATGTTTGAAAAACGACAAAAAATAAAAGTTGCTGTGAAGTTTGAAAAAATACCAAAAAAAGTTGCTGTCAGGTATCAAAAAAGACAAAAAAAGAGTTTCTGTCATGTTTGAAAAACGACAAAAAATAAAAGTTGTTGTGAATTTTGAAAAAATACAAAAAAAGTTGCTGTCAGGTATCAAAAAAGACAAAAAAAGAGTTTCTGTCATGTTTGAAAAAAGACAAAAAATAAAAGTTGCTGTGAAGTTTGAAAAAATACAAAAAAAGTTGCTGTCAGGTATCAAAAAAGACAAAAAAAGAGTTTCTGTCATGTTTGAAAAACGACAAAAAATAAAAGTTGCTGTGAAGTTTGAAAAAATACCAAAAAAAGTTGCTGTCAGGTATCAAAAAAGACAAAAAAAGAGTTTCTGTCATGTTTGAAAAACAACAAAAAATAAAAGTTGCTGTGAAGT
This sequence comes from Leuciscus leuciscus, assembly GCF_965113295.1. NCBI lineage: Eukaryota > Metazoa > Chordata > Actinopteri > Cypriniformes > Leuciscidae > Leuciscus > Leuciscus leuciscus. The sequence continues at coordinate 26,078,043 of NC_138728.1, read as the reverse complement.
TTGAAAAAATACCAAAAAAAGTTGCTGTCAGGTATCAAAAAAGACAAAAAAAGAGTTTCTGTCATGTTTGAAAAACGACAAAAAAAAAGTTGCTGTGAAGTTTGAAAAAATACCAAAAAAAAGTTGCTGTCAGGTATCAAAAAAGACAAAAAAAGAGTTTCTGTCATGTTTGAAAAACGACAAAAAATAAAAGTTGCTGTGAAGTTTGAAAAAATACCAAAAAAAGTTGCTTCAGGTATCAAAAAGACAAAAAAAGAGTTTCTGTCATGTTTGAAAAACGACAAAAAATAAAAGTTGCTGTGAAGTTTGAAAAAATACCAAAAAAAGTTGCTTCAGGTATCAAAAAAGACAAAAAAAGAGTTTCTGTCATGTTTGAAAAACGACAAAACATTAAAGTTGCTGTGAAGTTTGAAAAAATACCAAAAAAAGTTGCTGTCAGGTATCAAAAAAGACAAAAAAAGAGTTTCTGTCATGTTTGAAAAACGACAAAAAATAAAAGTTGCTGTGAAGTTTGAAAAAATACCAAAAAAAGTTGCTGTCAGGTATCAAAAAAGACAAAAAAAGAGTTTCTGTCATGTTTGAAAAACGACAAAAAATAAAAGTTGCTGTGAAGTTTGAAAAAATACCACAAAAAGTTGCTGTCAGGTATCAAAAAAGACAAAAAAAGAGTTTCTGTCATGTTTGAAAAACGACAAAAAATAAAAGTTGCTGTGAAGTTTGAAAAAATACCAAAAAAAGTTGCTGTCAGGTATCAAAAAAGACAAAAAAAGAGTTTCTGTCATGTTTGAAAAACGACAAAAAATAAAAGTTGCTGTGAAGTTTGAAAAAATACCAAAAAAAGTTGCTGTCAGGTATCAAAAAAGACAAAAAAAGAGTTTCTGTCATGTTTGAAAAACGACAAAAAATAAAAGTTGTTGTGAATTTTGAAAAACTACCAAAAAAAGTTGCTGTCAGGTATCAAAAAAGACAAAAAAGAGTTTCTGTCAGGTTTGAAAAACGACAAAAAATAAAAGTTGCTGTGAAGTTTGAAAAAATACCAAAAAAAGTTGCTGTCAGGTATCAAAAAAGACAAAAAAAGAGTTTCTGTCATGTTTGAAAAACGACAAAAAAAAAAAGTTGCTGTGAAGTTTGAAAAAATACCAAAAAAAGTTGCTGTCAGGTATCAAAAAAGACAAAAAAAGAGTTTCTGTCATGTTTGAAAAAAGACAAAAAATAAAAGTTGCTGTGAAGTTTGAAAAAATACAAAAAAAGTTGCTGTCAGGTATCAAAAAAGACAAAAAAAGAGTTTCTGTCATGTTTGAAAAACGACAAAAAATAAAAGTTGCTGTGAAGTTTGAAAAAATACCAAAAAAAGTTGCTGTCAGGTATCAAAAAAGACAAAAAAAGAGTTTCTGTCATGTTTGAAAAACAACAAAAAATAAAAGTTGCTGTGAAGTTTGAAAAAATACCAAAAAAAGTTGCTGTCAGGTATCAAAAAAGACAAAAAAAGAGTTTCTGTCATGTTTGAAAAACGACAAAAAAAAAGTTGCTGTGAAGTTTGAAAAAATACCAAAAAAAAGTTGCTGTCAGGTATCAAAAAAGACAAAAAAAGAGTTTCTGTCATGTTTGAAAAACGACAAAAAATAAAAGTTGCTGTGAAGTTTGAAAAAATACCAAAAAAAGTTGCTTCAGGTATCAAAAAGACAAAAAAAGAGTTTCTGTCATGTTTGAAAAAAGACAAAAAATAAAAGTTGCTGTGAAGTTTGAAAAAATACCAAAAAAAGTTGCTTCAGGTATCAAAAAAGACAAAAAAAGAGTTTCTGTCATGTTTGAAAAACGACAAAACATTAAAGTTGCTGTGAAGTTTGAAAAAATACCAAAAAAAGTTGCTGTCAGGTATCAAAAAAGACAAAAAAGAGTTTCTGTCAGGTTTGAAAAACGACAAAAAATAAAAGTTGCTGTGAAGTTTGAAAAAATACCAAAAAAAGTTGCTGTCAGGTATCAAAAAAGACAAAAAAAGAGTTTCTGTCATGTTTGAAAAACGACAAAAAAAAAAAGTTGCTGTGAAGTTTGAAAAAATACCAAAAAAAGTTGCTGTCAGGTATCAAAAAAGACAAAAAAAGAGTTTCTGTCATGTTTGAAAAAAGACAAAAAATAAAAGTTGCTGTGAAGTTTGAAAAAATACAAAAAAAGTTGCTGTCAGGTATCAAAAAAGACAAAAAAAGAGTTTCTGTCATGTTTGAAAAACGACAAAAAATAAAAGTTGCTGTGAAGTTTGAAAAAATACCAAAAAAAGTTGCTGTCAGGTATCAAAAAAGACAAAAAAAGAGTTTCTGTCATGTTTGAAAAACAACAAAAAATAAAAGTTGCTGTGAAGTTTGAAAAAATACCAAAAAAAGTTGCTGTCAGGTATCAAAAAAGACAAAAAAAGAGTTTCTGTCATGTTTGAAAAACGACAAAAAAAAGTTGCTGTGAAGTTTGAAAAAATACCAAAAAAAAGTTGCTGTCAGGTATCAAAAAAGACAAAAAAAGAGTTTCTGTCATGTTTGAAAAACGACAAAAAATAAAAGTTGCTGTGAAGTTTGAAAAAATACCAAAAAAAGTTGCTTCAGGTATCAAAAAGACAAAAAAAGAGTTTCTGTCATGTTTGAAAAAAGACAAAAAATAAAAGTTGCTGTGAAGTTTGAAAAAATACCAAAAAAAGTTGCTTCAGGTATCAAAAAAGACAAAAAAAGAGTTTCTGTCATGTTTGAAAAACGACAAAACATTAAAGTTGCTGTGAAGTTTGAAAAAATACCAAAAAAAGTTGCTGTCAGGTATCAAAAAAGACAAAAAAAGAGTTTCTGTCATGTTTGAAAAACGACAAAAAATAAAAGTTGCTGTGAAGTTTGAAAAAATACCAAAAAAAGTTGCTGTCAGGTATCAAAAAAGACAAAAAAAGAGTTTCTGTCATGTTTGAAAAACGACAAAAAATAAAAGTTGCTGTGAAGTTTGAAAAAATACCACAAAAAGTTGCTGTCAGGTATCAAAAAAGACAAAAAAAGAGTTTCTGTCATGTTTGAAAAACGACAAAAAATAAAAGTTGCTGTGAAGTTTGAAAAAATACCAAAAAAAGTTGCTGTCAGGTATCAAAAAAGACAAAAAAAGAGTTTCTGTCATGTTTGAAAAACGACAAAAAATAAAAGTTGCTGTGAAGTTTGAAAAAATACCAAAAAAAGTTGCTGTCAGGTATCAAAAAAGACAAAAAAAGAGTTTCTGTCATGTTTGAAAAACGACAAAAAATAAAAGTTGTTGTGAATTTTGAAAAACTACCAAAAAAAGTTGCTGTCAGGTATCAAAAAAGACAAAAAAGAGTTTCTGTCAGGTTTGAAAAACGACAAAAAATAAAAGTTGCTGTGAAGTTTGAAAAAATACCAAAAAAAGTTGCTGTCAGGTATCAAAAAAGACAAAAAAAGAGTTTCTGTCATGTTTGAAAAACGACAAAAAAAAAAAGTTGCTGTGAAGTTTGAAAAAATACCAAAAAAAGTTGCTGTCAGGTATCAAAAAAGACAAAAAAAGAGTTTCTGTCATGTTTGAAAAAAGACAAAAAATAAAAGTTGCTGTGAAGTTTGAAAAAATACAAAAAAAGTTGCTGTCAGGTATCAAAAAAGACAAAAAAAGAGTTTCTGTCATGTTTGAAAAACGACAAAAAATAAAAGTTGCTGTGAAGTTTGAAAAAATACCAAAAAAAGTTGCTGTCAGGTATCAAAAAAGACAAAAAAAGAGTTTCTGTCATGTTTGAAAAACGACAAAAAATAAAAGTTGCTGTGAAGTTTGAAAAAATACCAAAAAAAGTTGCTTCAGGTATCAAAAAAGACAAAAAAAGAGTTTCTGTCAGGTTTGAAAAACGAAAAAAAAAAAAAGTTGCTGAGAAGTTTGAAAAAATACCAAAAAAAGTTGCTGTCAGGTATCAAAAAAGACAAAAAAAGAGTTTCTGTCATGTTTGAAAAACGACAAAAAATAAAAGTTGCTGTGAAGTTTGAAAAAATACCAAAAAAAGTTGCTGTCAGGTATCAAAAAAGACAAAAAAAGAGTTTCTGTCATGTTTGAAAAACGACAAAAAATAAAAGTTGCTGTGAAGTTTGAAAAAATACCAAAAAAAGTTGCTGTCAGGTATCAAAAAAGACAAAAAAAGAGTTTCTGTCATGTTTGAAAAACGACAAAAAATAAAAGTTGCTGTGAAGTTTGAAAAAATACCAAAAAAAGTTGCTGTCAGGTATCAAAAAAGACAAAAAAAGAGTTTCTGTCATGTTTGAAAAACGACAAAAAATAAAAGTTGCTGTGAAGTTTGAAAAAATACCAAAAAAAGTTGCTGTCAGGTATCAAAAAAGACAAAAAAAGAGTTTCTGTCATGTTTGAAAAACGACAAAAAATAAAAGTTGCTGTGAAGTTTGAAAAAATACCAAAAAAAGTTGCTGTCAGGTATCAAAAAAGACAAAAAAAGAGTTTCTGTCATGTTTGAAAAACGACAAAAAATAAAAGTTGTTTTGAAGTTTGAAAAAATACCAAAAAAAGTTGCTGTCAGGTATCAAAAAAGACAAAAAAAGAGTTTCTGTCATGTTTGAAAAACGACAAAAAATAAAAGTTGCTGTGAAGTTTGAAAAAATACCAAAAAAAGTTGCTGTCAGGTATAAAAAAAGACAAAAAAAGAGTTTCTGTCAGGTTTGAAAAACGACAAAAAATAAAAGTTGCTGTGAAGTTTGAAAAAATACCAAAAAAAGTTGCTGTCAGGTATCAAAAAAGACAAAAAAAGAGTTTCTGTCATGTTTGAAAAACGACAAAAAATAAAAGTTGCTGTGAAGTTTGAAAAAATACCAAAAAAAGTTGCTGTCAGGTATCAAAAAAGACAAAAAAAGAGTTTCTGTCATGTTTGAAAAACGACAAAAAATAAAAGTTGCTGTGAAGTTTGAAAAAATACCAAAAAAAGTTGCTGTCAGGTATCAAAAAAGACAAAAAAAGAGTTTCTGTCATGTTTGAAAAACGACAAAAAAAAAGTTGCTGTGAAGTTTGAAAAAATACCAAAAAAAGTTGCTGTCAGGTATCAAAAAAGACAAAAAAAGAGTTTCTGTCAGGTTTGAAAAACGACAAAAAATAAAAGTTGCTGTGAAGTTTGAAAAAATACCAAAAAAAGTTGCTGTCAGGTATAAAAAAAGACAAAAAAAGAGTTTCTGTCAGGTTTGAAAAACGACAAAAAATAAAAGTTGCTGTGAAGTTTGAAAAAATACCAAAAAAAGTTGCTGTCAGGTATCAAAAAAGACAAAAAAAGAGTTTCTGTCATGTTTGAAAAACGACAAAAAATAAAAGTTGCTGTGAAGTTTGAAAAAATACCAAAAAAAGTTGCTGTCAGGTATCAAAAAAGACAAAAAAAGAGTTTCTGTCATGTTTGAAAAACGACAAAAAATAAAAGTTGCTGTGAAGTTTGAAAAAATACCAAAAAAAGTTGCTGTCAGGTATCAAAAAAGCCAAAAAAAGAGTTTCTGTCATGTTTGAAAAACGACAAAAAAAAAGTTGCTGTGAAGTTTGAAAAAATACCAAAAAAAGTTGCTGTCAGGTATCAAAAAAGACAAAAAAAGAGTTTCTGTCATGTTTGAAAAACGACAAAAAATAAAAGTTGCTGTGAAGTTTGAAAAAATACCAAAAAAAGTTGCTGTCAGGTATAAAAAAAGACAAAAAAAGAGTTTCTGTCAGGTTTGAAAAACGACAAAAAATAAAAGTTGCTGTGAAGTTTGAAAAAATACCAAAAAAAAGTTGCTGTCAGGTATCAAAAAAGACAAAAAAAGAGTTTCTGTCATGTTTGAAAAACGACAAAAAATAAAAGTTGCTGTGAAGTTTGAAAAAATACCAAAAAAAGTTGCTTCAGGTATCAAAAAGACAAAAAAAGAGTTTCTGTCATGTTTGAAAAACGACAAAAAATAAAAGTTGCTGTGAAGTTTGAAAAAATACCAAAAAAAGTTGCTTCAGGTATCAAAAAAGACAAAAAAAGAGTTTCTGTCATGTTTGAAAAACGACAAAACATTAAAGTTGCTGTGAAGTTTGAAAAAATACCAAAAAAAGTTGCTGTCAGGTATCAAAAAAGACAAAAAAAGAGTTTCTGTCATGTTTGAAAAACGACAAAAAATAAAAGTTGCTGTGAAGTTTGAAAAAATACCAAAAAAAGTTGCTGTCAGGTATCAAAAAAGACAAAAAAAGAGTTTCTGTCATGTTTGAAAAACGACAAAAAATAAAAGTTGCTGTGAAGTTTGAAAAAATACCACAAAAAGTTGCTGTCAGGTATCAAAAAAGACAAAAAAAGAGTTTCTGTCATGTTTGAAAAACGACAAAAAATAAAAGTTGTTGTGAATTTTGAAAAACTACCAAAAAAAGTTGCTGTCAGGTATCAAAAAAGACAAAAAAGAGTTTCTGTCAGGTTTGAAAAACGACAAAAAATAAAAGTTGCTGTGAAGTTTGAAAAAATACCAAAAAAAGTTGCTGTCAGGTATCAAAAAAGACAAAAAAAGAGTTTCTGTCATGTTTGAAAAACGACAAAAAAAAAAAGTTGCTGTGAAGTTTGAAAAAATACCAAAAAAAGTTGCTGTCAGGTATCAAAAAAGACAAAAAAAGAGTTTCTGTCATGTTTGAAAAAAGACAAAAAATAAAAGTTGCTGTGAAGTTTGAAAAAATACAAAAAAAGTTGCTGTCAGGTATCAAAAAAGACAAAAAAAGAGTTTCTGTCATGTTTGAAAAACGACAAAAAATAAAAGTTGCTGTGAAGTTTGAAAAAATACCAAAAAAAGTTGCTGTCAGGTATCAAAAAAGACAAAAAAAGAGTTTCTGTCATGTTTGAAAAACGACAAAAAATAAAAGTTGCTGTGAAGTTTGAAAAAATACCAAAAAAAGTTGCTTCAGGTATCAAAAAAGACAAAAAAAGAGTTTCTGTCAGGTTTGAAAAACGAAAAAAAAAAAAAGTTGCTGAGAAGTTTGAAAAAATACCAAAAAAAGTTGCTGTCAGGTATCAAAAAAGACAAAAAAAGAGTTTCTGTCATGTTTGAAAAACGACAAAAAATAAAAGTTGCTGTGAAGTTTGAAAAAATACCAAAAAAAGTTGCTGTCAGGTATCAAAAAAGACAAAAAAAGAGTTTCTGTCATGTTTGAAAAACGACAAAAAATAAAAGTTGCTGTGAAGTTTGAAAAAATACCAAAAAAAGTTGCTGTCAGGTATCAAAAAAGACAAAAAAAGAGTTTCTGTCATGTTTGAAAAACGACAAAAAATAAAAGTTGCTGTGAAGTTTGAAAAAATACCAAAAAAAGTTGCTGTCAGGTATCAAAAAAGACAAAAAAAGAGTTTCTGTCATGTTTGAAAAACGACAAAAAATAAAAGTTGCTGTGAAGTTTGAAAAAATACCAAAAAAAGTTGCTGTCAGGTATCAAAAAAGACAAAAAAAGAGTTTCTGTCATGTTTGAAAAACGACAAAAAATAAAAGTTGCTGTGAAGTTTGAAAAAATACCAAAAAAAGTTGCTGTCAGGTATCAAAAAAGACAAAAAAAGAGTTTCTGTCATGTTTGAAAAACGACAAAAAATAAAAGTTGTTTTGAAGTTTGAAAAAATACCAAAAAAAGTTGCTGTCAGGTATCAAAAAAGACAAAAAAAGAGTTTCTGTCATGTTTGAAAAACGACAAAAAATAAAAGTTGCTGTGAAGTTTGAAAAAATACCAAAAAAAGTTGCTGTCAGGTATAAAAAAAGACAAAAAAAGAGTTTCTGTCAGGTTTGAAAAACGACAAAAAATAAAAGTTGCTGTGAAGTTTGAAAAAATACCAAAAAAAGTTGCTGTCAGGTATCAAAAAAGACAAAAAAAGAGTTTCTGTCATGTTTGAAAAACGACAAAAAATAAAAGTTGCTGTGAAGTTTGAAAAAATACCAAAAAAAGTTGCTGTCAGGTATCAAAAAAGACAAAAAAAGAGTTTCTGTCATGTTTGAAAAACGACAAAAAATAAAAGTTGCTGTGAAGTTTGAAAAAATACCAAAAAAAGTTGCTGTCAGGTATCAAAAAAGACAAAAAAAGAGTTTCTGTCATGTTTGAAAAACGACAAAAAAAAAGTTGCTGTGAAGTTTGAAAAAATACCAAAAAAAGTTGCTGTCAGGTATCAAAAAAGACAAAAAAAGAGTTTCTGTCAGGTTTGAAAAACGACAAAAAATAAAAGTTGCTGTGAAGTTTGAAAAAATACCAAAAAAAGTTGCTGTCAGGTATAAAAAAAGACAAAAAAAGAGTTTCTGTCAGGTTTGAAAAACGACAAAAAATAAAAGTTGCTGTGAAGTTTGAAAAAATACCAAAAAAAGTTGCTGTCAGGTATCAAAAAAGACAAAAAAAGAGTTTCTGTCATGTTTGAAAAACGACAAAAAATAAAAGTTGCTGTGAAGTTTGAAAAAATACCAAAAAAAGTTGCTGTCAGGTATCAAAAAAGACAAAAAAAGAGTTTCTGTCATGTTTGAAAAACGACAAAAAATAAAAGTTGCTGTGAAGTTTGAAAAAATACCAAAAAAAGTTGCTGTCAGGTATCAAAAAAGCCAAAAAAAGAGTTTCTGTCATGTTTGAAAAACGACAAAAAAAAAGTTGCTGTGAAGTTTGAAAAAATACCAAAAAAAGTTGCTGTCAGGTATCAAAAAAGACAAAAAAAGAGTTTCTGTCATGTTTGAAAAACGACAAAAAATAAAAGTTGCTGTGAAGTTTGAAAAAATACCAAAAAAAGTTGCTGTCAGGTATAAAAAAAGACAAAAAAAGAGTTTCTGTCAGGTTTGAAAAACGACAAAAAATAAAAGTTGCTGTGAAGTTTGAAAAAATACCAAAAAAAAGTTGCTGTCAGGTATCAAAAAAGACAAAAAAAGAGTTTCTGTCATGTTTGAAAAACGACAAAAAATAAAAGTTGCTGTGAAGTTTGAAAAAATACCAAAAAAAGTTGCTTCAGGTATCAAAAAGACAAAAAAAGAGTTTCTGTCATGTTTGAAAAACGACAAAAAATAAAAGTTGCTGTGAAGTTTGAAAAAATACCAAAAAAAGTTGCTTCAGGTATCAAAAAAGACAAAAAAAGAGTTTCTGTCATGTTTGAAAAACGACAAAACATTAAAGTTGCTGTGAAGTTTGAAAAAATACCAAAAAAAGTTGCTGTCAGGTATCAAAAAAGACAAAAAAAGAGTTTCTGTCATGTTTGAAAAACGACAAAAAATAAAAGTTGCTGTGAAGTTTGAAAAAATACCAAAAAAAGTTGCTGTCAGGTATCAAAAAAGACAAAAAAAGAGTTTCTGTCATGTTTGAAAAACGACAAAAAATAAAAGTTGCTGTGAAGTTTGAAAAAATACCACAAAAAGTTGCTGTCAGGTATCAAAAAAGACAAAAAAAGAGTTTCTGTCATGTTTGAAAAACGACAAAAAATAAAAGTTGCTGTGAAGTTTGAAAAAATACCAAAAAAAGTTGCTGTCAGGTATCAAAAAAGACAAAAAAAGAGTTTCTGTCATGTTTGAAAAACGACAAAAAATAAAAGTTGCTGTGAAGTTTGAAAAAATACCAAAAAAAGTTGCTGTCAGGTATCAAAAAAGACAAAAAAAGAGTTTCTGTCATGTTTGAAAAACGACAAAAAATAAAAGTTGTTGTGAATTTTGAAAAAATACAAAAAAAGTTGCTGTCAGGTATCAAAAAAGACAAAAAAAGAGTTTCTGTCATGTTTGAAAAAAGACAAAAAATAAAAGTTGCTGTGAAGTTTGAAAAAATACAAAAAAAGTTGCTGTCAGGTATCAAAAAAGACAAAAAAAGAGTTTCTGTCATGTTTGAAAAACGACAAAAAATAAAAGTTGCTGTGAAGTTTGAAAAAATACCAAAAAAAGTTGCTGTCAGGTATCAAAAAAGACAAAAAAAGAGTTTCTGTCATGTTTGAAAAACAACAAAAAATAAAAGTTGCTGTGAAGTTTGAAAAAATACCAAAAAAAGTTGCTGTCAGGTATCAAAAAAGACAAAAAAAGAGTTTCTGTCATGTTTGAAAAACGACAAAAAAAAAGTTGCTGTGAAGTTTGAAAAAATACCAAAAAAAAGTTGCTGTCAGGTATCAAAAAAGACAAAAAAAGAGTTTCTGTCATGTTTGAAAAACGACAAAAAATAAAAGTTGCTGTGAAGTTTGAAAAAATACCAAAAAAAGTTGCTTCAGGTATCAAAAAGACAAAAAAAGAGTTTCTGTCATGTTTGAAAAACGACAAAAAATAAAAGTTGCTGTGAAGTTTGAAAAAATACCAAAAAAAGTTGCTTCAGGTATCAAAAAAGACAAAAAAAGAGTTTCTGTCATGTTTGAAAAACGACAAAACATTAAAGTTGCTGTGAAGTTTGAAAAAATACCAAAAAAAGTTGCTGTCAGGTATCAAAAAAGACAAAAAAAGAGTTTCTGTCATGTTTGAAAAACGACAAAAAATAAAAGTTGCTGTGAAGTTTGAAAAAATACCAAAAAAAGTTGCTGTCAGGTATCAAAAAAGACAAAAAAAGAGTTTCTGTCATGTTTGAAAAACGACAAAAAATAAAAGTTGCTGTGAAGTTTGAAAAAATACCACAAAAAGTTGCTGTCAGGTATCAAAAAAGACAAAAAAAGAGTTTCTGTCATGTTTGAAAAACGACAAAAAATAAAAGTTGCTGTGAAGTTTGAAAAAATACCAAAAAAAGTTGCTGTCAGGTATCAAAAAAGACAAAAAAAGAGTTTCTGTCATGTTTGAAAAACGACAAAAAATAAAAGTTGCTGTGAAGTTTGAAAAAATACCAAAAAAAGTTGCTGTCAGGTATCAAAAAAGACAAAAAAAGAGTTTCTGTCATGTTTGAAAAACAACAAAAAATAAAAGTTGCTGTGAAGTTTGAAAAAATACCAAAAAAAGTTGCTGTCAGGTATCAAAAAAGACAAAAAAAGAGTTTCTGTCATGTTTGAAAAACGACAAAAAAAAAGTTGCTGTGAAGTTTGAAAAAATACCAAAAAAAAGTTGCTGTCAGGTATCAAAAAAGACAAAAAAAGAGTTTCTGTCATGTTTGAAAAACGACAAAAAATAAAAGTTGCTGTGAAGTTTGAAAAAATACCAAAAAAAGTTGCTTCAGGTATCAAAAAGACAAAAAAAGAGTTTCTGTCATGTTTGAAAAAAGACAAAAAATAAAAGTTGCTGTGAAGTTTGAAAAAATACCAAAAAAAGTTGCTTCAGGTATCAAAAAAGACAAAAAAAGAGTTTCTGTCATGTTTGAAAAACGACAAAACATTAAAGTTGCTGTGAAGTTTGAAAAAATACCAAAAAAAGTTGCTGTCAGGTATCAAAAAAGACAAAAAAGAGTTTCTGTCAGGTTTGAAAAACGACAAAAAATAAAAGTTGCTGTGAAGTTTGAAAAAATACCAAAAAAAGTTGCTGTCAGGTATCAAAAAAGACAAAAAAAGAGTTTCTGTCATGTTTGAAAAACGACAAAAAAAAAAAGTTGCTGTGAAGTTTGAAAAAATACCAAAAAAAGTTGCTGTCAGGTATCAAAAAAGACAAAAAAAGAGTTTCTGTCATGTTTGAAAAAAGACAAAAAATAAAAGTTGCTGTGAAGTTTGAAAAAATACAAAAAAAGTTGCTGTCAGGTATCAAAAAAGACAAAAAAAGAGTTTCTGTCATGTTTGAAAAACGACAAAAAATAAAAGTTGCTGTGAAGTTTGAAAAAATACCAAAAAAAGTTGCTGTCAGGTATCAAAAAAGACAAAAAAAGAGTTTCTGTCATGTTTGAAAAACAACAAAAAATAAAAGTTGCTGTGAAGTTTGAAAAAATACCAAAAAAAGTTGCTGTCAGGTATCAAAAAAGACAAAAAAAGAGTTTCTGTCATGTTTGAAAAACGACAAAAAAAAAGTTGCTGTGAAGTTTGAAAAAATACCAAAAAAAAGTTGCTGTCAGGTATCAAAAAAGACAAAAAAAGAGTTTCTGTCATGTTTGAAAAACGACAAAAAATAAAAGTTGCTGTGAAGTTTGAAAAAATACCAAAAAAAGTTGCTTCAGGTATCAAAAAGACAAAAAAAGAGTTTCTGTCATGTTTGAAAAAAGACAAAAAATAAAAGTTGCTGTGAAGTTTGAAAAAATACCAAAAAAAGTTGCTTCAGGTATCAAAAAAGACAAAAAAAGAGTTTCTGTCATGTTTGAAAAACGACAAAACATTAAAGTTGCTGTGAAGTTTGAAAAAATACCAAAAAAAGTTGCTGTCAGGTATCAAAAAAGACAAAAAAAGAGTTTCTGTCATGTTTGAAAAACGACAAAAAATAAAAGTTGCTGTGAAGTTTGAAAAAATACCAAAAAAAGTTGCTGTCAGGTATCAAAAAAGACAAAAAAAGAGTTTCTGTCATGTTTGAAAAACGACAAAAAATAAAAGTTGCTGTGAAGTTTGAAAAAATACCAAAAAAAGTTGCTGTCAGGTATCAAAAAAGACAAAAAAAGAGTTTCTGTCATGTTTGAAAAACGACAAAAAATAAAAGTTGTTGTGAATTTTGAAAAACTACCAAAAAAAGTTGCTGTCAGGTATCAAAAAAGACAAAAAAGAGTTTCTGTCAGGTTTGAAAAACGACAAAAAATAAAAGTTGCTGTGAAGTTTGAAAAAATACCAAAAAAAGTTGCTGTCAGGTATCAAAAAAGACAAAAAAAGAGTTTCTGTCATGTTTGAAAAACGACAAAAAAAAAAAGTTGCTGTGAAGTTTGAAAAAATACCAAAAAAAGTTGCTGTCAGGTATCAAAAAAGACAAAAAAAGAGTTTCTGTCATGTTTGAAAAAAGACAAAAAATAAAAGTTGCTGTGAAGTTTGAAAAAATACAAAAAAAGTTGCTGTCAGGTATCAAAAAAGACAAAAAAAGAGTTTCTGTCATGTTTGAAAAACGACAAAAAATAAAAGTTGCTGTGAAGTTTGAAAAAATACCAAAAAAAGTTGCTGTCAGGTATCAAAAAAGACAAAAAAAGAGTTTCTGTCATGTTTGAAAAACGACAAAAAATAAAAGTTGCTGTGAAGTTTGAAAAAATACCAAAAAAAGTTGCTTCAGGTATCAAAAAAGACAAAAAAAGAGTTTCTGTCAGGTTTGAAAAACGAAAAAAAAAAAAAGTTGCTGAGAAGTTTGAAAAAATACCAAAAAAAGTTGCTGTCAGGTATCAAAAAAGACAAAAAAAGAGTTTCTGTCATGTTTGAAAAACGACAAAAAATAAAAGTTGCTGTGAAGTTTGAAAAAATACCAAAAAAAGTTGCTGTCAGGTATCAAAAAAGACAAAAAAAGAGTTTCTGTCATGTTTGAAAAACGACAAAAAATAAAAGTTGCTGTGAAGTTTGAAAAAATACCAAAAAAAGTTGCTGTCAGGTATCAAAAAAGACAAAAAAAGAGTTTCTGTCATGTTTGAAAAACGACAAAAAATAAAAGTTGCTGTGAAGTTTGAAAAAATACCAAAAAAAGTTGCTGTCAGGTATCAAAAAAGACAAAAAAAGAGTTTCTGTCATGTTTGAAAAACGACAAAAAATAAAAGTTGCTGTGAAGTTTGAAAAAATACCAAAAAAAGTTGCTGTCAGGTATCAAAAAAGACAAAAAAAGAGTTTCTGTCATGTTTGAAAAACGACAAAAAATAAAAGTTGCTGTGAAGTTTGAAAAAATACCAAAAAAAGTTGCTGTCAGGTATCAAAAAAGACAAAAAAAGAGTTTCTGTCATGTTTGAAAAACGACAAAAAATAAAAGTTGTTTTGAAGTTTGAAAAAATACCAAAAAAAGTTGCTGTCAGGTATCAAAAAAGACAAAAAAAGAGTTTCTGTCATGTTTGAAAAACGACAAAAAATAAAAGTTGCTGTGAAGTTTGAAAAAATACCAAAAAAAGTTGCTGTCAGGTATCAAAAAAGACAAAAAAAGAGTTTCTGTCATGTTTGAAAAACGACAAAAAATAAAAGTTGCTGTGAAGTTTGAAAAAATACCAAAAAAAGTTGCTGTCAGGTATCAAAAAAGACAAAAAAAGAGTTTCTGTCATGTTTGAAAAACGACAAAAAATAAAAGTTGCTGTGAAGTTTGAAAAAATACCAAAAAAAGTTGCTGTCAGGTATCAAAAAAGACAAAAAAAGAGTTTCTGTCAGGTTTGAAAAACGACAAAAAATAAAAGTTGCTGTGAAGTTTGAAAAAATACCAAAAAAAGTTGCTGTCAGGTATAAAAAAGACAAAAAAAGAGTTTCTGTCATGTTTGAAAAACGACAAAAAATAAAAGTTACTGTGAAGTTTGAAAAAATACCAAAAAAAGTTGCTGTCAGGTATCAAAAAAGACAAAAAAAGAGTTTCTGTCATGTTTGAAAAACGACAAAAAATAAAGTTGCTGAGAAGTTTGAAAAAATACCAAAAAAAGTTGCTGTCAGGTATCAAAAAAGACAAAAAAAGAGTTTCTGTCATGTTTGAAAAACGACAAAAAATAAAAGTTGCTGTGAAGTTTGAAAAAATACCAAAAAAAGTTGCTGTCAGGTATCAAAAAAGACAAAAAAAGAGTTTCTGTCATGTTTGAAAAACAACAAAAAATAAAGTTGCTGAGAAGTTTGAAAAAATACCAAAAAAAGTTGCTGTCAGGTATCAAAAAAGACAAAAAAAGAGTTTCTGTCAGGTTTGAAAAACGACAAAAAAAAAGTTGCTGTGAAGTTTGAAAAAATACCAAAAAAAGTTGCTGTCAGGTATCAAAAAAGACAAAAAAAGAGTTTCTGTCATGTTTGAAAAACGACAAAAAAAAAGTTGCTGTGAAGTTTGAAAAAATACCAAAAAAAGTTGCTGTCAGGTATCAAAAAAGACAAAAAAAGAGTTTCTGTCATGTTTGAAAAACGACAAAAAATAAAAGTTGCTGTGAAGTTTGAAAAAATACCAAAAAAAGTTGCTGTCAGGTAATAAAAAAAGACAAAAAAAGAGTTTCTGTCATGTTTGAAAAACGACAAAAAATAAAAGTTGCTGTGAAGTTTGAAAAAATACCAAAAAAAGTTGCTGTCAGGTATCAAAAAAGACAAAAAAAGAGTTTCTGTCATGTTTGAAAAACGACAAAAAATAAAAGTTGTTTTGAAGTTTGAAAAAATACCAAAAAAAGTTGCTGTCAGGTATCAAAAAAGACAAAAAAAGAGTTTCTGTCAGGTTTGAAAAACGACAAAAAATAAAAGTTGCTGTGAAGTTTGAAAAAATACCAAAAAAAGTTGCTTCAGGTATCAAAAAAGACAAAAAAAGAGTTTCTGTCATGTTTGAAAAACGAAAAAAAAAAAAAGTTGCTGAGAAGTTTGAAAAAATACCAAAAAAAGTTGCTGTCAGGTATCAAAAAAGACAAAAAAAGAGTTTCTGTCATGTTTGAAAAACGACAAAAAATAAAAGTTGCTGTGAAGTTTGAAAAAATACCAAAAAAAGTTGCTGTCAGGTATCAAAAAAAGACAAAAAAAGAGTTTCTGTCATGTTTGAAAAACGACAAAAAATAAAAGTTGCTGTGAAGTTTGAAAAAATACCAAAAAAAGTTGCTGTCAGGTATCAAAAAAGACAAAAAAAGAGTTTCTGTCATGTTTGAAAAACGACAAAAAATAAAAGTTGCTGTGAAGTTTGAAAAAATACCAAAAAAAGTTGCTGTCAGGTATCAAAAAAGACAAAAAAAGAGTTTCTGTCATGTTTGAAAAACGACAAAAAATAAAAGTTGTTTTGAAGTTTGAAAAAATACCAAAAAAAGTTGCTGTCAGGTATCAAAAAAGACAAAAAAAGAGTTTCTGTCATGTTTGAAAAACGACAAAAAATAAAAGTTGCTGTGAAGTTTGAAAAAATACCAAAAAAAGTTGCTGTCAGGTATCAAAAAAGACAAAAAAAGAGTTTCTGTCAGGTTTGAAAAACGACAAAAAATAAAAGTTGCTGTGAAGTTTGAAAAAATACCAAAAAAAGTTGCTGTCAGGTATCAAAAAAGACAAAAAAAGAGTTTCTGTCATGTTTGAAAAACGACAAAAAATAAAAGTTGCTGTGAAGTTTGAAAAAATACCAAAAAAAGTTGCTGTCAGGTAATAAAAAAAGACAAAAAAAGAGTTTCTGTCAGGTTTGAAAAACGACAAAAAATAAAAGTTGCTGTGAAGTTTGAAAAAATACCAAAAAAAGTTGCTGTCAGGTATCAAAAAAGACAAAAAAGAGTTTCTGTCAGGTTTGAAAAACGACAAAAAATAAAAGTTGCTGTGAAGTTTGAAAAAATACCAAAAAAAGTTGCTGTCAGGTATCAAAAAAGACAAAAAAAGAGTTTCTGTCATGTTTGAAAAACTACAAAAAATAAAAGTTGCTGTGAAGTTTGAAAAAATACCAAAAAAAGTTGCTGTCAGGTATCAAAAAAGACAAAAAAAGAGTTTCTGTCATGTTTGAAAAACGACAAAAAATAAAGTTGCTGAGAAGTTTGAAAAAATACCAAAAAAAGTTGCTGTCAGGTATCAAAAAAGACAAAAAAAGAGTTTCTGTCATGTTTGAAAAACGACAAAAAATAAAAGTTGCTGTGAAGTTTGAAAAAATACCACAAAAAGTTGCTGTCAGGTATCAAAAAAGACAAAAAAAGAGTTTCTGTCATGTTTGAAAAACGACAAAAAATAAAAGTTGCTGTGAAGTTTGAAAAAATACCAAAAAAAGTTGCTGTCAGGTATCAAAAAAGACAAAAAAAGAGTTTCTGTCATGTTTGAAAAACGACAAAAAATAAAAGTTGCTGTGAAGTTTGAAAAAATACCAAAAAAAGTTGCTGTCAGGTATCAAAAAAGACAAAAAAAGAGTTTCTGTCATGTTTGAAAAACGACAAAAAATAAAAGTTGCTGTGAAGTTTGAAAAAATACCAAAAAAAGTTGCTGTCAGGTATCAAAAAAGACAAAAAAAGAGTTTCTGTCATGTTTGAAAAACGACAAAAAATAAAAGTTGCTGTGAAGTTTGAAAAAATACCAAAAAAAGTTGCTGTCAGGTATCAAAAAAGACAAAAAAAGAGTTTCTGTCATGTTTGAAAAACGACAAAAAATAAAAGTTGCTGTGAAGTTTGAAAAAATACCAAAAAAAGTTGCTGTCAGGTATCAAAAAAGACAAAAAAAGAGTTTCTGTCAGGTTTGAAAAACGACAAAAAATAAAAGTTGCTGTGAAGTTTGAAAAAATACCAAAAAAAAGTTGCTGTCAGGTATCAAAAAAGACAAAAAAAGAGTTTCTGTCATGTTTGAAAAACGACAAAAAATAAAAGTTGCTGTGAAGTTTGAAAAAATACCACAAAAAGTTGCTGTCAGGTATCAAAAAAGACAAAAAAAGAGTTTCTGTCATGTTTGAAAAACGACAAAAAATAAAAGTTGCTGTGAAGTTTGAAAAAATACCAAAAAAAGTTGCTGTCAGGTATCAAAAAAGACAAAAAAAGAGTTTCTGTCATGTTTGAAAAACGACAAAAAATAAAAGTTGCTGTGAAGTTTGAAAAAATACCAAAAAAAGTTGCTGTCAGGTATCAAAAAAGACAAAAAAAGAGTTTCTGTCATGTTTGAAAAACGACAAAAAATAAAAGTTGTTGTGAATTTTGAAAAACTACCAAAAAAAGTTGCTGTCAGGTATCAAAAAAGACAAAAAAGAGTTTCTGTCAGGTTTGAAAAACGACAAAAAATAAAAGTTGCTGTGAAGTTTGAAAAAATACCAAAAAAAGTTGCTGTCAGGTATCAAAAAAGACAAAAAAAGAGTTTCTGTCATGTTTGAAAAACGACAAAAAAAAAAAGTTGCTGTGAAGTTTGAAAAAATACCAAAAAAAGTTGCTGTCAGGTATCAAAAAAGACAAAAAAAGAGTTTCTGTCATGTTTGAAAAAAGACAAAAAATAAAAGTTGCTGTGAAGTTTGAAAAAATACAAAAAAAGTTGCTGTCAGGTATCAAAAAAGACAAAAAAAGAGTTTCTGTCATGTTTGAAAAACGACAAAAAATAAAAGTTGCTGTGAAGTTTGAAAAAATACCAAAAAAAGTTGCTGTCAGGTATCAAAAAAGACAAAAAAAGAGTTTCTGTCATGTTTGAAAAACAACAAAAAATAAAAGTTGCTGTGAAGTTTGAAAAAATACCAAAAAAAGTTGCTGTCAGGTATCAAAAAAGACAAAAAAAGAGTTTCTGTCATGTTTGAAAAACGACAAAAAAAAAGTTGCTGTGAAGTTTGAAAAAATACCAAAAAAAAGTTGCTGTCAGGTATCAAAAAAGACAAAAAAAGAGTTTCTGTCATGTTTGAAAAACGACAAAAAATAAAAGTTGCTGTGAAGTTTGAAAAAATACCAAAAAAAGTTGCTTCAGGTATCAAAAAGACAAAAAAAGAGTTTCTGTCATGTTTGAAAAAAGACAAAAAATAAAAGTTGCTGTGAAGTTTGAAAAAATACCAAAAAAAGTTGCTTCAGGTATCAAAAAAGACAAAAAAAGAGTTTCTGTCATGTTTGAAAAACGACAAAACATTAAAGTTGCTGTGAAGTTTGAAAAAATACCAAAAAAAGTTGCTGTCAGGTATCAAAAAAGACAAAAAAAGAGTTTCTGTCATGTTTGAAAAACGACAAAAAATAAAAGTTGCTGTGAAGTTTGAAAAAATACCAAAAAAAGTTGCTGTCAGGTATCAAAAAAGACAAAAAAAGAGTTTCTGTCATGTTTGAAAAACGACAAAAAATAAAAGTTGCTGTGAAGTTTGAAAAAATACCACAAAAAGTTGCTGTCAGGTATCAAAAAAGACAAAAAAAGAGTTTCTGTCATGTTTGAAAAACGACAAAAAATAAAAGTTGCTGTGAAGTTTGAAAAAATACCAAAAAAAGTTGCTGTCAGGTATCAAAAAAGACAAAAAAAGAGTTTCTGTCATGTTTGAAAAACGACAAAAAATAAAAGTTGCTGTGAAGTTTGAAAAAATACCAAAAAAAGTTGCTGTCAGGTATCAAAAAAGACAAAAAAAGAGTTTCTGTCATGTTTGAAAAACGACAAAAAATAAAAGTTGTTGTGAATTTTGAAAAACTACCAAAAAGAGTTGCTGTCAGGTATCAAAAAAGACAAAAAAGAGTTTCTGTCAGGTTTGAAAAACGACAAAAAATAAAAGTTGCTGTGAAGTTTGAAAAAATACCAAAAAAAGTTGCTGTCAGGTATCAAAAAAGACAAAAAAAGAGTTTCTGTCATGTTTGAAAAACGACAAAAAAAAAAAGTTGCTGTGAAGTTTGAAAAAATACCAAAAAAAGTTGCTGTCAGGTATCAAAAAAGACAAAAAAAGAGTTTCTGTCATGTTTGAAAAAAGACAAAAAATAAAAGTTGCTGTGAAGTTTGAAAAAATACAAAAAAAGTTGCTGTCAGGTATCAAAAAAGACAAAAAAAGAGTTTCTGTCATGTTTGAAAAACGACAAAAAATAAAAGTTGCTGTGAAGTTTGAAAAAATACCAAAAAAAGTTGCTGTCAGGTATCAAAAAAGACAAAAAAAGAGTTTCTGTCATGTTTGAAAAAAGACAAAAAATAAAAGTTGCTGTGAAGTTTGAAAAAATACAAAAAAAGTTGCTGTCAGGTATCAAAAAAGACAAAAAAAGAGTTTCTGTCATGTTTGAAAAACGACAAAAAATAAAAGTTGCTGTGAAGTTTGAAAAAATACCAAAAAAAGTTGCTGTCAGGTATCAAAAAAGACAAAAAAAGAGTTTCTGTCATGTTTGAAAAACGACAAAAAATAAAAGTTGCTGTGAAGTTTGAAAAAATACCAAAAAAAGTTGCTGTCAGGTATAAAAAAAGACAAAAAAAGAGTTTCTGTCAGGTTTGAAAAACGACAAAAAATAAAAGTTGCTGTGAAGTTTGAAAAAATACCAAAAAAAAGTTGCTGTCAGGTATCAAAAAAGACAAAAAAAGAGTTTCTGTCATGTTTGAAAAACGACAAAAAATAAAAGTTGCTGTGAAGTTTGAAAAAATACCAAAAAAAGTTGCTTCAGGTATCAAAAAGACAAAAAAAGAGTTTCTGTCATGTTTGAAAAACGACAAAAAATAAAAGTTGCTGTGAAGTTTGAAAAAATACCAAAAAAAGTTGCTTCAGGTATCAAAAAAGACAAAAAAAGAGTTTCTGTCATGTTTGAAAAACGACAAAACATTAAAGTTGCTGTGAAGTTTGAAAAAATACCAAAAAAAGTTGCTGTCAGGTATCAAAAAAGACAAAAAAAGAGTTTCTGTCATGTTTGAAAAACGACAAAAAATAAAAGTTGCTGTGAAGTTTGAAAAAATACCAAAAAAAGTTGCTGTCAGGTATCAAAAAAGACAAAAAAAGAGTTTCTGTCATGTTTGAAAAACGACAAAAAATAAAAGTTGCTGTGAAGTTTGAAAAAATACCACAAAAAGTTGCTGTCAGGTATCAAAAAAGACAAAAAAAGAGTTTCTGTCATGTTTGAAAAACGACAAAAAATAAAAGTTGCTGTGAAGTTTGAAAAAATACCAAAAAAAGTTGCTGTCAGGTATCAAAAAAGACAAAAAAAGAGTTTCTGTCATGTTTGAAAAACGACAAAAAATAAAAGTTGCTGTGAAGTTTGAAAAAATACCAAAAAAAGTTGCTGTCAGGTATCAAAAAAGACAAAAAAAGAGTTTCTGTCATGTTTGAAAAACGACAAAAAATAAAAGTTGTTGTGAATTTTGAAAAAATACAAAAAAAGTTGCTGTCAGGTATCAAAAAAGACAAAAAAAGAGTTTCTGTCATGTTTGAAAAAAGACAAAAAATAAAAGTTGCTGTGAAGTTTGAAAAAATACAAAAAAAGTTGCTGTCAGGTATCAAAAAAGACAAAAAAAGAGTTTCTGTCATGTTTGAAAAACGACAAAAAATAAAAGTTGCTGTGAAGTTTGAAAAAATACCAAAAAAAGTTGCTGTCAGGTATCAAAAAAGACAAAAAAAGAGTTTCTGTCATGTTTGAAAAACAACAAAAAATAAAAGTTGCTGTGAAGTTTGAAAAAATACCAAAAAAAGTTGCTGTCAGGTATCAAAAAAGACAAAAAAAGAGTTTCTGTCATGTTTGAAAAACGACAAAAAAAAAGTTGCTGTGAAGTTTGAAAAAATACCAAAAAAAAGTTGCTGTCAGGTATCAAAAAAGACAAAAAAAGAGTTTCTGTCATGTTTGAAAAACGACAAAAAATAAAAGTTGCTGTGAAGTTTGAAAAAATACCAAAAAAAGTTGCTTCAGGTATCAAAAAGACAAAAAAAGAGTTTCTGTCATGTTTGAAAAACGACAAAAAATAAAAGTTGCTGTGAAGTTTGAAAAAATACCAAAAAAAGTTGCTTCAGGTATCAAAAAAGACAAAAAAAGAGTTTCTGTCATGTTTGAAAAACGACAAAACATTAAAGTTGCTGTGAAGTTTGAAAAAATACCAAAAAAAGTTGCTGTCAGGTATCAAAAAAGACAAAAAAAGAGTTTCTGTCATGTTTGAAAAACGACAAAAAATAAAAGTTGCTGTGAAGTTTGAAAAAATACCAAAAAAAGTTGCTGTCAGGTATCAAAAAAGACAAAAAAAGAGTTTCTGTCATGTTTGAAAAACGACAAAAAATAAAAGTTGCTGTGAAGTTTGAAAAAATACCACAAAAAGTTGCTGTCAGGTATCAAAAAAGACAAAAAAAGAGTTTCTGTCATGTTTGAAAAACGACAAAAAATAAAAGTTGCTGTGAAGTTTGAAAAAATACCAAAAAAAGTTGCTGTCAGGTATCAAAAAAGACAAAAAAAGAGTTTCTGTCATGTTTGAAAAACGACAAAAAATAAAAGTTGCTGTGAAGTTTGAAAAAATACCAAAAAAAGTTGCTGTCAGGTATCAAAAAAGACAAAAAAAGAGTTTCTGTCATGTTTGAAAAACGACAAAAAATAAAAGTTGTTGTGAATTTTGAAAAACTACCAAAAAAAGTTGCTGTCAGGTATCAAAAAAGACAAAAAAGAGTTTCTGTCAGGTTTGAAAAACGACAAAAAATAAAAGTTGCTGTGAAGTTTGAAAAAATACCAAAAAAAGTTGCTGTCAGGTATCAAAAAAGACAAAAAAAGAGTTTCTGTCATGTTTGAAAAACGACAAAAAAAAAAAGTTGCTGTGAAGTTTGAAAAAATACCAAAAAAAGTTGCTGTCAGGTATCAAAAAAGACAAAAAAAGAGTTTCTGTCATGTTTGAAAAAAGACAAAAAATAAAAGTTGCTGTGAAGTTTGAAAAAATACAAAAAAAGTTGCTGTCAGGTATCAAAAAAGACAAAAAAAGAGTTTCTGTCATGTTTGAAAAACGACAAAAAATAAAAGTTGCTGTGAAGTTTGAAAAAATACCAAAAAAAGTTGCTGTCAGGTATCAAAAAAGACAAAAAAAGAGTTTCTGTCATGTTTGAAAAACAACAAAAAATAAAAGTTGCTGTGAAGTTTGAAAAAATACCAAAAAAAGTTGCTGTCAGGTATCAAAAAAGACAAAAAAAGAGTTTCTGTCATGTTTGAAAAACGACAAAAAAAAAGTTGCTGTGAAGTTTGAAAAAATACCAAAAAAAAGTTGCTGTCAGGTATCAAAAAAGACAAAAAAAGAGTTTCTGTCATGTTTGAAAAACGACAAAAAATAAAAGTTGCTGTGAAGTTTGAAAAAATACCAAAAAAAGTTGCTTCAGGTATCAAAAAGACAAAAAAAGAGTTTCTGTCATGTTTGAAAAAAGACAAAAAATAAAAGTTGCTGTGAAGTTTGAAAAAATACCAAAAAAAGTTGCTTCAGGTATCAAAAAAGACAAAAAAAGAGTTTCTGTCATGTTTGAAAAACGACAAAACATTAAAGTTGCTGTGAAGTTTGAAAAAATACCAAAAAAAGTTGCTGTCAGGTATCAAAAAAGACAAAAAAAGAGTTTCTGTCATGTTTGAAAAACGACAAAAAATAAAAGTTGCTGTGAAGTTTGAAAAAATACCAAAAAAAGTTGCTGTCAGGTATCAAAAAAGACAAAAAAAGAGTTTCTGTCATGTTTGAAAAACGACAAAAAATAAAAGTTGCTGTGAAGTTTGAAAAAATACCACAAAAAGTTGCTGTCAGGTATCAAAAAAGACAAAAAAAGAGTTTCTGTCATGTTTGAAAAACGACAAAAAATAAAAGTTGCTGTGAAGTTTGAAAAAATACCAAAAAAAGTTGCTGTCAGGTATCAAAAAAGACAAAAAAAGAGTTTCTGTCATGTTTGAAAAACGACAAAAAATAAAAGTTGCTGTGAAGTTTGAAAAAATACCAAAAAAAGTTGCTGTCAGGTATCAAAAAAGACAAAAAAAGAGTTTCTGTCATGTTTGAAAAACGACAAAAAATAAAAGTTGTTGTGAATTTTGAAAAACTACCAAAAAAAGTTGCTGTCAGGTATCAAAAAAGACAAAAAAGAGTTTCTGTCAGGTTTGAAAAACGACAAAAAATAAAAGTTGCTGTGAAGTTTGAAAAAATACCAAAAAAAGTTGCTGTCAGGTATCAAAAAAGACAAAAAAAGAGTTTCTGTCATGTTTGAAAAACGACAAAAAAAAAAAGTTGCTGTGAAGTTTGAAAAAATACCAAAAAAAGTTGCTGTCAGGTATCAAAAAAGACAAAAAAAGAGTTTCTGTCATGTTTGAAAAACGACAAAAAATAAAAGTTGCTGTGAAGTTTGAAAAAATACCAAAAAAAGTTGCTGTCAGGTATCAAAAAAGACAAAAAAAGAGTTTCTGTCATGTTTGAAAAACGACAAAAAAAAAGTTGCTGTGAAGTTTGAAAAAATACCAAAAAAAGTTGCTGTCAGGTATCAAAAAAGACAAAAAAAGAGTTTCTGTCATGTTTGAAAAACGACAAAAAATAAAAGTTGCTGTGAAGTTTGAAAAAATACCAAAAAAAGTTGCTGTCAGGTATAAAAAAGACAGAAAAAGAGTTTCTGTCATGTTTGAAAAACGACAAAAAATAAAAGTTGCTGTGAAGTTTGAAAAAATACCAAAAAAAGTTGCTCCCAAGACTGGGCTTCTTGAAGAAACTAAGACTATTTCAGGCTTTTTGAACAAATTCTTAGAATATTTTTTTTTTTTGACTTTCTGAAGAAACTCTGCGCCCAAGACTGGGCTTCTTGAAGAAACTAAGACTATTTCAGGCTTTTTGAACAAATTCTTAGACTTTATTTTTTTTTTTTTTTTTTTTTTTTGACTTTCTGAAGAAACTCTGCTCCCAAGACTGGGCTTTTTGAAGAAACTAAGACTATTTCAGGCTTTTTGAACACATTCTTAGACTCTTTATTTTTTTTTTATTTTTTTTTTTTACCAAAAATGCTTCCAGCACCTGGTATTCCCAGGCGGTCTCCCATCCAACAAGGCCCGACCATGCTTCCGAGATCAGACGAGATCGGGCGTTTTTTTTTTTTTTTTTGACTTTCTGAAGAAACTCTGCGCCCAAGACTGGGCTTCTTGAAGAAACTAAGACTATTTCAGGCTTTTTGAACAAATTCTTAGACGTTTTTTTTTTTTTTTTTTTTTTTTTTGACTTTCTGAAGAAACTCTGCTCCCAAGACTGGGCTTTTTGAAGAAACTAAGACTATTTCAGGCTTTTTGAACACATTCTTAGACTCTTTTTTTTTATTTTTTATTTTTTTTTTTTACCAAAAATGCTTCCAGCACCTGGTATTCCCAGGCGGTCTCCCATCCAACAAGGCCCGACCATGCTTCCGAGATCAGACGAGATCGGGCGTTTTTTTTTTTTTTTTGACTTTCTGAAGAAACTCTGCGCCCAAGACTGGGCTTCTTGAAGAAACTAAGACTATTTCAGGCTTTTTGAACAAATTCTTAGACTTTTTTTTTTTTTTTTTTTTTTTTTTTGACTTTCTGAAGAAACTCTGCTCCCAAGACTGGGCTTCTTGAAGAAACTAAGACTATTTCAGGCTTTTTGAACAAATTCTTAGACTTTTTTTTTTTTTTTTTTTTTTTTTTTGACTTTCTGAAGAAACTAAGACTATTTCAGGCTTTTTGAACAAATTCTTAGACTTTTTTTTTTTTTTTTTGACTTTCTGAAGAAACTCTGCTCCCAAGACTGGGCTTCTTGAAGAAACTAAGACTATTTCAGGCTTTTTGAACAAATTCTTAGACTTTTTTTTATTTTTTTTTTATTTTTTTAAATGTTTCCAGAACCTGGTATTCCCAGGCGGTCTCCCATCCAACCAGGCCCGACACTGCTTAGCTTCCAAGATCAGACGAGATCGGCGTTCTTTTTTTTTTTTTTGACTTTCTGAAGAAACTCTGCTCCCAAGACTGGGCTTCTTGAAGAAACTAAGACTATTTCAGGCTTTTTGAACAAATTCTTAGACTTTTTTTAATTTTTTTTTAATTTTTTTAAATGTTTCCAGAACCTGGTATTCCCAGGCGGTCTCCCATCCAACCAGGCCCGACACTGCTTAGCTTCCAAGATCAGACGAGATCGGCGTTCTTTTTTTTTTTTTTGACTTTCTGAAGAAACTTTGCTCCCAAGACTGGGCTTCTTGAAGAAACTAAGACTATTTCAGGCTTTTTGAACACATTCTTAGACTCTTTTTTTTTTCTTTTTTTTTTTTTTACATAAAATGCTTCCAGCACCTGGTATTCCCAGGCGGTCTCCCATCCAACAAGGCCCGACCATGCTTCCGAGATCAAACGAGATCGGGCGTTTTTTTTTTTTTTTTTGACTTTCTGAAGAAACTCTGCTCCCAAGACTGGGCTTCTTGAAGAAACTAAGACTATTTCAGGCTTTTTGAACAAATTCTTAGACTTTTTTTTTTTTTTTTTTTTTTTTTTTGACTTTCTGAAGAAACTAAGACTATTTCAGGCTTTTTGAACAAATTCTTAGACTTTTTTTTTTTTTTTTGACTTTCTGAAGAAACTCTGCTCCCAAGACTGGGCTTCTTGAAGAAACTAAGACTATTTCAGGCTTTTTGAACAAATTCTTAGACTTTTTTTTAATTTTTTTTAATTTTTTTAAATGTTTCCAGAACCTGGTATTCCCAGGCGGTCTCCCATCCAACCAGGCCCGACACTGCTTAGCTTCCAAGATCAGACGAGATCGGCGTTCTTTTTTTTTTTTTTGACTTTCTGAAGAAACTCTGCTCCCAAGACTGGGCTTCTTGAAGAAACTAAGACTATTTCAGGCTTTTTGAACAAATTCTTAGACTTTTTTTAATTTTTTTTTAATTTTTTTAAATGTTTCCAGAACCTGGTATTCCCAGGCGGTCTCCCATCCAACCAGGCCCGACACTGCTTAGCTTCCAAGATCAGACGAGATCGGCGTTCTTTTTTTTTTTTTTGACTTTCTGAAGAAACTTTGCTCCCAAGACTGGGCTTCTTGAAGAAACTAAGACTATTTCAGGCTTTTTGAACACATTCTTAGACTCTTTTTTTTTTCTTTTTTTTTTTTTTACATAAAATGCTTCCAGCACCTGGTATTCCCAGGCGGTCTCCCATCCAACAAGGCCCGACCATGCTTCCGAGATCAAACGAGATCGGGCGTTTTTTTTTTTTTTTTTTGACTTTCTGAAGAAACTCTGCTCCCAAGACTGGGCTTCTTGAAGAAACTAAGACTATTTCAGGCTTTTTGAACAAATTCTTAGACTTTTTTTCATTTTTTTATTTTTTTTTAAATGTTTCCAGAACCTGGTATTCCCAGGCGGTCTCCAATCCAACCAGGCCCGACACTGCTTAGCTTCCAAGATCAGACGAGATCGGGCGTTCTTTTTTTTTTTTTTTACTTTCTGAAGAAACTCTGCTCCCAAGACTGGGCTTCTTGAAGAAACTAAGACTATTTCAGGCTTTTTGAACAAATTCTTAGACTTTTTTTTTTTTTTTTTTTTTTTTGACTTTCTGAAGAAACTAAGAGTATTTCAGGCTTTTTGAACACATTCTTAGACTCTTTTTTTTTTTTTTTTTTTTTTTACATAAAATGCTTCCAGCACCTGGTATTCCCAGGCGGTCTCCCATCCAGCAAGGCCCGACCATGCTTCCGAGATCAGACGAGATCGGGCGTTTTTTTTTTTTTTTTGACTTTCTGAAGAAACTCTGCTCCCAAGACTGGGCTTTTTGAAGAAACTAAGACTATTTCAGGCTTTTGGAACACATTCTTAGACTCTTTTTTTTTTTTATAATTTTTTTTTTTTTACCAAAAATGCTTCCAGCACCTGGTATTCCCAGGCGGTCTCCCATCCAACCAGGCCCGACACTGCTTAGCTTCCGAGATCAGACGAGATCGGGCGTTTTTTTTTTTTTTTTTGACTTTCTGAAGAAACTCTGCTCCCAAGACTGGGCTTCTTGAAGAAACTAAGACTATTTCAGGCTTTTTGAACAAATTCTTAGACTTTTTTTTTTTTTTTTTTTTTTTTTTTGACTTTCTGAAGAAACTAAGACTATTTCAGGCTTTTTGAACAAATTCTTAGACTTTTTTTTTTTTTTTGACTTTCTGAAGAAACTCTGCTCCCAAGACTGGGCTTCTTGAAGAAACTAAGACTATTTCAGGCTTTTTGAACAAATTCTTAGACTTTTTTTATTTTTATTTTTTTTTTTTTAAATGTTTCCAGAACCTGGTATTCCCAGGCGGTCTCCCATCCAACCAGGCCCGACACTGCTTAGCTTCCAAGATCAGACGAGATCGGCGTTCTTTTTTTTTTTTTTGACTTTCTGAAGAAACTCTGCTCCCAAGACTGGGCTTCTTGAAGAAACTAAGACTATTTCAGGCTTTTTGAACAAATTCTTAGACTTTTTTTTTTTTTTTTACTTTCTGAAGAAACTCTGCTCCCAAGACTGGGCTTCTTGAAGAAACTAAGACTATTTCAGGCTTTTTGAACAAATTCTTAGACTTTTTTAAATTTTTTTTAAATTTTTTTAAATGTTTCCAGAACCTGGTATTCCCAGGCGGTCTCCCATCCAACCAGGCCCGACACTGCTTAGCTTCCAAGATCAGACGAGATCGGCGTTCTTTTTTTTGACTTTCTGAAGAAACTCTGCTGCCAAGACTGGGCTTCTTGAAGAAACTAAGACTATTTCAGGCTTTTTGAACACATTCTTAGACTCTTTTTTTTTCTTTTTTTTTTTTTTACATAAAATGCTTCCAGCACCTGGTATTCCCAGGCGGTCTCCCATCCAACAAGGCCCGACCATGCTTCCGAGATCAAACGAGATCGGGCGTTTTTTTTTTTTTTTTTTGACTTTCTGAAGAAACTCTGCTCCCAAGACTGGGCTTCTTGAAGAAACTAAGACTATTTCAGGCTTTTTGAACAAATTCTTAGACTTTTTTTTATTTTTTTATTTTTTTTTAAATGTTTCCAGAACCTGGTATTCCCAGGCGGTCTCCCATCCAACCAGGCCCGACACTGCTTAGCTTCCAAGATCAGACGAGATCGGGCGTTCTTTTTTTTTTTTTTGACTTTCTGAAGAAACTCTGCTCCCAAGACTGGGCTTCTTGAAGAAACTAAGACTATTTCAGGCTTTTTGAACACATTCTTAGACTCTTTTTTTTTCTTTCTTTTTTTTTACATAAAATGCTTCCAGCACCTGGTATTCCCAGGCGGTCTCCCATCCAACAAGGCCCGACCATGCTTCCGAGATCAAACGAGATCGGGCGTTTTTTTTTTTTTTTTTGACTTTCTGAAGAAACTCTGCTCCCAAGACTGGGCTTCTTGAAGAAACTAAGACTATTTCAGGCTTTTTGAACAAATTCTTAGACTTTTTTTTATTTTTTTATTTTTTTTTAAATGTTTCCAGAACCTGGTATTCCCAGGCGGTCTCCCATCCAACCAGGCCCGACACTGCTTAGCTTCCAAGATCAGACGAGATCGGGCGTTCTTTTTTTTTTTTTTTTACTTTCTGAAGAAACTCTGCTCCCAAGACTGGGCTTCTTGAAGAAACTAAGACTATTTCAGGCTTTTTGAACAAATTCTTAGACTTTTTTTTTATTTTTTTTTTATTTTTGACTTTCTGAAGAAACTAAGAGTATTTCAGGCTTTTTGAACACATTCTTAGACTCTTTTTTTTATTTTTATTTTTTTTACATAAAATGCTTCCAGCACCTGGTATTCCCAGGCGGTCTCCCATCCAACAAGGCCCGACCATGCTTCCGAGATCAGACGAGATCGGGCGTTTTTTTTTTTTTTTTGACTTTCTGAAGAAACTCTGCTCCCAAGACTGGGCTTTTTGAAGAAACTAAGACTATTTCAGGCTTTTGGAACACATTCTTAGACTCTTTTTTTTTTTTATTATTTTTTTTTTTTTACCAAAAATGCTTCCAGCACCTGGTATTCCCAGGCGGTCTCCCATCCAACCAGGCCCGACACTGCTTAGCTTCCGAGATCAGACGAGATCGGGCGTTTTTTTTTTTTTTTTTTTGACTTTCTGAAGAAACTCTGCTCCCAAGACTGGGCTTCTTGAAGAAACTAAGACTATTTCAGGCTTTTTGAACAAATTCTTAGACTTTTTTTTTTTTTTTTTTTTTTTTTTTTTTTTTTAATGTTTCCAGAACCTGGTATTCCCAGGCGGTCTCCCATCCAACCAGGCCCGACACTGCTTAGCTTCCAAGATCAGACGAGATCGGGCGTTCTTTTTTTTTTTTTTTACTTTCTGAAGAAACTCTGCTCCCAAGACTGGGCTTCTTGAAGAAACTAAGACTATTTCAGGCTTTTTGAACAAATTCTTAGACTTTTTTTTTTTTTTTTTTTTTTTTTTTTGACTTTCTGAAGAAACTAAGACTATTTCAGGCTTTTTGAACAAATTCTTAGACTTTTTTTTTTTTTTTTGACTTTCTGAAGAAACTCTGCTCCCAAGACTGGGCTTCTTGAAGAAACTAAGACTATTTCAGGCTTTTTGAACAAATTCTTAGACTTTTTTTTAATTTTTTTTAATTTTTTTAAATGTTTCCAGAACCTGGTATTCCCAGGCGGTCTCCCATCCAACCAGGCCCGACACTGCTTAGCTTCCAAGATCAGACGAGATCGGCGTTCTTTTTTTTTTTTTTGACTTTCTGAAGAAACTCTGCTCCCAAGACTGGGCTTCTTGAAGAAACTAAGACTATTTCAGGCTTTTTGAACAAATTCTTAGACTGTTTTTAATTTTTTTTTAATTTTTTTAAATGTTTCCAGAACCTGGTATTCCCAGGCGGTCTCCCATCCAACCAGGCCCGACACTGCTTAGCTTCCAAGATCAGACGAGATCGGCGTTCTTTTTTTTTTTTTTGACTTTCTGAAGAAACTTTGCTCCCAAGACTGGGCTTCTTGAAGAAACTAAGACTATTTCAGGCTTTTTGAACACATTCTTAGACTCTTTTTTTTTTCTTTTTTTTTTTTTTACATAAAATGCTTCCAGCACCTGGTATTCCCAGGCGGTCTCCCATCCAACAAGGCCCGACCATGCTTCCGAGATCAAACGAGATCGGGCGTTTTTTTTTTTTTTTTTTGACTTTCTGAAGAAACTCTGCTCCCAAGACTGGGCTTCTTGAAGAAACTAAGACTATTTCAGGCTTTTTGAACAAATTCTTAGACTTTTTTTCATTTTTTTATTTTTTTTTAAATGTTTCCAGAACCTGGTATTCCCAGGCGGTCTCCCATCCAACCAGGCCCGACACTGCTTAGCTTCCAAGATCAGACGAGATCGGGCGTTCTTTTTTTTTTTTTTTTACTTTCTGAAGAAACTCTGCTCCCAAGACTGGGCTTCTTGAAGAAACTAAGACTATTTCAGGCTTTTTGAACAAATTCTTAGACTTTTTTTTTTTTTTTTTTTTTTTTGACTTTCTGAAGAAACTAAGAGTATTTCAGGCTTTTTGAACACATTCTTAGACTCTTTTTTTTTTTTTTTTTTTTTTTACATAAAATGCTTCCAGCACCTGGTATTCCCAGGCGGTCTCCCATCCAACAAGGCCCGACCATGCTTCCGAGATCAGACGAGATCGGGCGTTTTTTTTTTTTTTTTGACTTTCTGAAGAAACTCTGCTCCCAAGACTGGGCTTTTTGAAGAAACTAAGACTATTTCAGGCTTTTGGAACACATTCTTAGACTCTTTTTTTTTTTTATAATTTTTTTTTTTTTACCAAAAATGCTTCCAGCACCTGGTATTCCCAGGCGGTCTCCCATCCAACCAGGCCCGACACTGCTTAGCTTCCGAGATCAGACGAGATCGGGCGTTTTTTTTTTTTTTTTTGACTTTCTGAAGAAACTCTGCTCCCAAGACTGGGCTTCTTGAAGAAACTAAGACTATTTCAGGCTTTTTGAACAAATTCTTAGACTTTTTTTTTTTTTTTTTTTTTTTTTTGACTTTCTGAAGAAACTAAGACTATTTCAGGCTTTTTGAACAAATTCTTAGACTTTTTTTTTTTTTTTGACTTTCTGAAGAAACTCTGCTCCCAAGACTGGGCTTCTTGAAGAAACTAAGACTATTTCAGGCTTTTTGAACAAATTCTTAGACTTTTTTTATTTTTTTTTTTATTTTTTTAAATGTTTCCAGAACCTGGTATTCCCAGGCGGTCTCCCATCCAACCAGGCCCGACACTGCTTAGCTTCCAAGATCAGACGAGATCGGCGTTCTTTTTTTTTTTTTTGACTTTCTGAAGAAACTCTGCTCCCAAGACTGGGCTTCTTGAAGAAACTAAGACTATTTCAGGCTTTTTGAACAAATTCTTAGACTTTTTTTTTTTTTTTTACTTTCTGAAGAAACTCTGCTCCCAAGACTGGGCTTCTTGAAGAAACTAAGACTATTTCAGGCTTTTTGAACAAATTCTTAGACTTTTTTTAATTTTTTTTAAATTTTTTTAAATGTTTCCAGAACCTGGTATTCCCAGGCGGTCTCCCATCCAACCAGGCCCGACACTGCTTAGCTTCCAAGATCAGACGAGATCGGCGTTCTTTTTTTTGACTTTCTGAAGAAACTCTGCTCCCAAGACTGGGCTTCTTGAAGAAACTAAGACTATTTCAGGCTTTTTGAACACATTCTTAGACTCTTTTTTTTTCTTTTTTTTTTTTTTACATAAAATGCTTCCAGCACCTGGTATTCCCAGGCGGTCTCCCATCCAACAAGGCCCGACCATGCTTCCGAGATCAGGCGTTTTTTTTTTTTTTTTTTGACTTTCTGAAGAAACTCTGCTCCCAAGACTGGGCTTCTTGAAGAAACTAAGACTATTTCAGGCTTTTTGAACAAATTCTTAGACTTTTTTTTATTTTTTTATTTTTTTTTAAATGTTTCCAGAACCTGGTATTCCCAGGCGGTCTCCCATCCAACCAGGCCCGACACTGCTTAGCTTCCAAGATCAGACGAGATCGGGCGTTCTTTTTTTTTTTTTTGACTTTCTGAAGAAACTCTGCTCCCAAGACTGGGCTTCTTGAAGAAACTAAGACTATTTCAGGCTTTTTGAACACATTCTTAGACTCTTTTTTTTTCTTTCTTTTTTTTTACATAAAATGCTTCCAGCACCTGGTATTCCCAGGCGGTCTCCCATCCAACAAGGCCCGACCATGCTTCCGAGATCAAACGAGATCGGGCGTTTTTTTTTTTTTTTTTGACTTTCTGAAGAAACTCTGCTCCCAAGACTGGGCTTCTTGAAGAAACTAAGACTATTTCAGGCTTTTTGAACAAATTCTTAGACTTTTTTTTATTTTTTTATTTTTTTTTAAATGTTTCCAGAACCTGGTATTCCCAGGCGGTCTCCCATCCAACCAGGCCCGACACTGCTTAGCTTCCAAGATCAGACGAGATCGGGCGTTCTTTTTTTTTTTTTTTTACTTTCTGAAGAAACTCTGCTCCCAAGACTGGGCTTCTTGAAGAAACTAAGACTATTTCAGGCTTTTTGAACAAATTCTTAGACTTTTTTTTTTTTTTTTTTTTTTTTTTGACTTTCTGAAGAAACTAAGAGTATTTCAGGCTTTTTGAACACATTCTTAGACTCTTTTTTTTATTTTTATTTTTTTTACATAAAATGCTTCCAGCACCTGGTATTCCCAGGCGGTCTCCCATCCAACAAGGCCCGACCATGCTTCCGAGATCAGACGAGATCGGGCGTTTTTTTTTTTTTTTTGACTTTCTGAAGAAACTCTGCTCCCAAGACTGGGCTTTTTGAAGAAACTAAGACTATTTCAGGCTTTTGGAACACATTCTTAGACTCTTTTTTTTTTTTATTATTATTTTTTTTTTACCAAAAATGCTTCCAGCACCTGGTATTCCCAGGCGGTCTCCCATCCAACCAGGCCCGACACTGCTTAGCTTCCGAGATCAGACGAGATCGGGCGTTTTTTTTTTTTTTTTTTGACTTTCTGAAGAAACTCTGCTCCCAAGACTGGGCTTCTTGAAGAAACTAAGACTATTTCAGGCTTTTTGAACAAATTCTTAGACTTTTTTTTTTTTTTTTTTTTTTTTTTTTTTTTTAATGTTTCCAGAACCTGGTATTCCCAGGCGGTCTCCCATCCAACCAGGCCCGACACTGCTTAGCTTCCAAGATCAGACGAGATCGGGCATTCTTTTTTTTTTTTTTTGACTTTCTGAAGAAACTCTGCTCCCAAGACTGGGCTTCTTGAAGAAACTAAGACTATTTCAGGCTTTTTGAACAAATTCTTAGACTCTTTTTTTTTATTTATTTTTTTTACATAAAATGCTTCCAGCACCTGGTATTCCCAGGCGGTCTCCCATCCAACAAGGCCCGACCATGCTTCCGAGATCAGACGAGATCGGGCGTTTTTTTTTTTTTTTTGACTCTCTGAAGAAACTCTGCGCCCAAGACTGGGCTTCTTGAAGAAACTAAGACTATTTCAGGCTTTTTGAACAAATTCTTAGACTTTTTTTTTTTTTTTTTTTTTTTTTTTTTTTGACTTTCTGAAGAAACTCTGCTCCCAAGACTGGGCTTCTTGAAGAAACTAAGACTATTTCAGGCTTTTTGAACAAATTCTTAGACTTTTTTTTATTTTTTTTTATTTTTTTGACTTTCTGAAGAAACTAAGACTATTTCAGGCTTTTTGAACAAATTCTTAGACTTTTTTTTTTTTTTTGACTTTCTGAAGAAACTCTGCTCCCAAGACTGGGCTTCTTGAAGAAACTAAGACTATTTCAGGCTTTTTGAACAAATTCTTAGACTTTTTTAAATTTTTTTTTTTTTTTTTTAAATGTTTCCAGAACCTGGTATTCCCAGGCGGTCTCCCATCCAACCAGGCCCGACACTGCTTAGCTTCCAAGATCAGACGAGATCGGCGTTCTTTTTTTTTTTTTTGACTTTCTGAAGAAACTCTGCTCCCAAGACTGGGCTTCTTGAAGAAACTAAGACTATTTCAGGCTTTTTGAACAAATTCTTAGACTTTTTTTTTTTTTTTGACTTTCTGAAGAAACTCTGCTCCCAAGACTGGGCTTCTTGAAGAAACTAAGACTATTTCAGGCTTTTTGAATAAAATTCTTAGACTTTTTTTTTTTTGTTTTTTTTTTTTTTGACTTTCTGAAGAAACTAAGAGTATTTCAGGCTTTTTGAACACATTCTTAGACTCTTTATTTTTTTTATTTTTTTTTGACTTTCTGAAGAAACTCTGCTCCCAAGACTGGGCTTCTTGAAGAAACTAAGACTATTTCAGGCTTTTTGAACAAATTCTTAGACTTTTTTTTTTTTTTTTTTTTTTTTTTTTTTTTTAAATGTTTCCAGAACCTGGTATTCCCAGGCGGTCTCCCATCCAACCAGGCCCGACACTGCTTAGCTTCCAAGATCAGACGAGATCGGGCGTTCTTTTTTTTTTTTTTTACTTTCTGAAGAAACTCTGCTCCCAAGACTGGGCTTCTTGAAGAAACTAAGACTATTTCAGGCTTTTTGAACAAATTCTTAGACTTTTTTTTTTTTTTTTTTTTTTTTTTTGACTTTCTGAAGAAACTAAGAGTATTTCAGGCTTTTTGAACACATTCTTAGACTCTTTTTTTTTTTTTTTTTTTTACTTTCTGAAGAAACTCTGCTCCCAAGACTGGGCTTCTTGAAGAAACTAAGACTATTTCAGGCTTTTTGAACAAATTCTTAGCCTTTTTTTTTTTTTTTTTTTTTTTTTTTTTTTTTAATGTTTCCAGAACCTGGTATTCCCAGGCGGTCTCCCATCCAACCAGGCCCGACACTGCTTAGCTTCCAAGATCAGACGAGATCGGGCATTCTTTTTTTTTTTTTGGACTTTCTGAATAAACTCTGCTCCCAAGACTGGGCTTCTTGAAGAAACTAAGACTATTTCAGGCTTTTTGAACAAATTCTTAGACTCTTTTTTTTTTTTTTTTTTTTTTTACATAAAATGCTTCCAGCACCTGGTATTCCCAGGCGGTCTCCCATCCAACAAGGCCCGACCATGCTTCCGAGATCAGACGAGATCGGGCGTTTTTTTTTTTTTTTTGACTTTCTGAAGAAACTCTGCGCCCAAGACTGGGCTTCTTGAAGAAACTAAGACTATTTCAGGCTTTTTGAACAAATTCTTAGACTTTTTTTTTTTTATTTTTTTTTTTTTTGACTTTCTGAAGAAACTAAGAGTATTTCAGGCTTTTTGAACACATTCTTAGACTCTTTTTTTTTTTTTTTTTTGGACTTTCTGAAGAAACTCTGCTCCCAAGACTGGGCTTCTTGAAGAAACTAAGACTATTTCAGGCTTTTTGAACACATTCTTAGACTCTTTTTTTTTCTTTTTTTTTTTTTTACATAAAATGCTTCCAGCACCTGGTATTCCCAGGCGGTCTCCCATCCAACAAGGCCCGACCATGCTTCCGAGATCAGACGAGATCGGGCGTTCTTTTTTTTTTTTTTGACTTTCTGAAGAAACTCTGCTCCCAAGACTGGGCTTCTTGAAGAAACTAAGACTATTTCAGGCTTTTTGAACAAATTCTTAGACTTTTTTTTTTTTTTTTTTTTTTTTTTGACTTTCTGAAGAAACTAAGAGTATTTCAGGCTTTTTGAACACATTCTTAGACTCTTTTTTTTTCTTTTTTTTTTTTTTACATAAAATGCTTCCAGCACCTGGTATTCCCAGGCGGTCTCCCATCCAACAAGGCCCGACCATGCTTCCGAGATCAAACGAGATCGGGCGTTTTTTTTTTTTTTTTTGACTTTCTGAAGAAACTCTGCTCCCAAGACTGGGCTTCTTGAAGAAACTAAGACTATTTCAGGCTTTTTGAACAAATTCTTAGACTTTTTTTTATTTTTTTATTTTTTTTTAAATGTTTCCAGAACCTGGTATTCCCAGGCGGTCTCCCATCCAACCAGGCCCGACACTGCTTAGCTTCCAAGATCAGACGAGATCGGGCGTTCTTTTTTTTTTTTTGACTTTCTGAAGAAACTCTGCTCCCAAGACTGGGCTTCTTGAAGAAACTAAGACTATTTCAGGCTTTTTGAACAAATTCTTAGACTTTTTTTTTTTTTTTTTTTATGTTTCCAGAACCTGGTATTCCCAGGCGGTCTCCCATCCAACCAGGCCCGACACTGCTTAGCTTCCAAGATCAGACGAGATCGGGCATTCTTTTTTTTTTTTTTTGACTTTCTGAAGAAACTCTGCTACCAAGACTGGGCTTCTTGAAGAAACTAAGACTATTTCAGGCTTTTTGAACAAATTCTTAGACTCTTTTTTTTTTTTTTTTTTTTTTACATAAAATGCTTCCAGCACCTGGTATTCCCAGGCGGTCTCCCATCCAACAAGGCCCGACCATGCTTCCGAGATCAGACGAGATCGGGCGTTTTTTTTTTTTTTTTTGCCTTTCTGAAGAAACTCTGCGCCCAAGACTGGGCTTCTTGAAGAAACTAAGACTATTTCAGGCTTTTTGAACAAATTCTTAGACTTTTTTTTTTTTTTTTTTTTTTTTTGACTTTCTGAAGAAACTCTGCTCCCAAGACTGGGCTTTTTGAAGAAACTAAGACTATTTCAGGCTTTTGGAACACATTCTTAGACTCTTTTTTTTTTTTTTTTTTTTTTTTTTTTTTACCAAAAATGCTTCCAGCACCTGGTATTCCCAGGCGGTCTCCCATCCAACAAGGCCCGACCATGCTTCCGAGATCAGACGAGATCGGGCGTTTTTTTTTTTTTTTTGACTTTCTGAAGAAACTCTGCGCCCAAGACTGGGCTTCTTGAAGAAACTAAGACTATTTCAGGCTTTTTGAACAAATTCTTAGACTTTTTTTTTTTTTTTGACTTTCTGAAGAAACTCTGCTCCCAAGACTGGGCTTCTTGAAGAAACTAAGACTATTTCAGGCTTTTTGAACAAATTCTTAGACTTTTTTTTTTTTTTTTTTTTTTTTTTTTGACTTTCTGAAGAAACTAAGAGTATTTCAGGCTTTTTGAACACATTCTTAGACTCTTTTTTTTTTTTTTTTTTTTTTTGACTTTCTGAAGAAACTCTGCTCCCAAGACTGGGCTTCTTGAAGAAACTAAGACTATTTCAGGCTTTTTGAACAAATTCTTAGACTTTTTTTTTTTTTTTTTTTTTTGACTTTCTGAAGAAACAGAGTATTTCAGGCTTTTTGAACACATTCTTAGACTCTTTTTTTTTCTTTTTTTTTTTTTTACATAAAATGCTTCCAGCACCTGGTATTCCCAGGCGGTCTCCCATCCAACAAGGCCCGACCATGCTTCCGAGATCAAACGAGATCGGGCGTTTTTTTTTTTTTTTTTGACTTTCTGAAAAAACTCTGCTCCCAAGACTGGGCTTCTTGAAGAAACTAAGACTATTTCAGGCTTTTTGAACAAATTCTTAGACTTTTTTTTATTTTTTTATTTTTTTTTTACATGTTTCCAGAACCTGGTATTCCCAGGCGGTCTCCCATCCAACCAGGCCCGACACTGCTTAGCTTCCAAGATCAGACGAGATCGGGCGTTTTTTTTTTTTTTTTTTGACTTTCTGAAGAAACTCTGCTCCCAAGACTGGGCTTCTTGAAGAAACTAAGACTATTTCAGGCTTTTTGAACAAATTCTTAGACTTTTTTTTATTTTTTTATTTTTTTTTAAATGTTTCCAGAACCTGGTATTCCCAGGCGGTCTCCCATCCAACCAGGCCCGACACTGCTTAGCTTCCAAGATCAGACGAGATCGGGCGTTTTTTTTTTTTTTTTTTTGACTTTCTGAAGAAACTCTGCTCCCAAGACTGGGCTTCTTGAAGAAACTAAGACTATTTCAGGCTTTTTGAACAAATTCTTAGACTTTTTTTTTTTTTTTTTTTTTTTTTTGACTTTCTGAAGAAACTAAGAGTATTTCTTCTTGAAGAAACTAAGACTATTTCAGGCTTTTTGAACAAATTCTCAGACTTTTTTTTAATTTTTGTCATTTTTTTTAAATGTTTCCAGAACCTGGTATTCCCAGGCGGTCTCCCATCCAACCAGGCCCGACACTGCTTAGCTTCCAAGATCAGACGAGATCGGGCGTTTTTTTTTTTTTTTTTTGACTTTCTGAAGAAACTCTGCTCCCAAGACTGGGCTTCTTGAAGAAACTAAGACTATTTCAGGCTTTTTGAACAAATTCTTAGACTTTTTTTTATTTTTTTATTTTTTTTTAAATGTTTCCAGAACCTGGTATTCCCAGGCGGTCTCCCATCCAACCAGGCCCGACACTGCTTAGCTTCCAAGATCAGACGAGATCGGGCGTTTTTTTTTTTTTTTTTTTGACTTTCTGAAGAAA
Source organism: Leuciscus leuciscus (assembly GCF_965113295.1). Classification (NCBI taxonomy): domain Eukaryota; kingdom Metazoa; phylum Chordata; class Actinopteri; order Cypriniformes; family Leuciscidae; genus Leuciscus; species Leuciscus leuciscus. The sequence goes on along the minus strand of NC_138728.1, from coordinate 26,039,476 downwards.
CTCTGCTCCCAAGACTGGGCTTCTTGAAGAAACTAAGACTATTTCAGGCTTTTTGAACAAATTCTTAGACTTTTTTTTTTTTTTTTTTTTTTTTTTGACTTTCTGAAGAAACTAAGAGTATTTCTTCTTGAAGAAACTAAGACTATTTCAGGCTTTTTGAACAAATTCTCAGACTTTTTTTTAATTTTTGTCATTTTTTTTAAATGTTTCCAGAACCTGGTATTCCCAGGCGGTCTCCCATCCAACCAGGCCCGACACTGCTTAGCTTCCAAGATCAGACGAGATCGGCGTTCTTTTTTTTTTTTTTGACTTTCTGAAGAAACTCTGCTCCCAAGACTGGGCTTCTTGAAGAAACTAAGACTATTTCAGGCTTTTTGAACAAATTCTTAGACTTTTTTTTTTTTTTTTTTTTTTTGACTTTCTGAAGAAACTCTGCTCCCAAGACTGGGCTTTTTGAAGAAACTAAGACTATTTCAGGCTTTTTGAACACATTCTTAGACTCTTTTTTTTATTTTATTTATTTTTTTACCAAAAATGCTTCCAGCACCTGGTATTCCCAGGCGGTCTCCCATCCAACCAGGCCCGACACTGCTTAGCTTCCGAGATCAGACGAGATCGGGCGTTTTTTTTTTTTTTTTTTGACTTTCTGAAGAAACTCTGCTCCCAAGACTGGGCTTCTTGAAGAAACTAAGACTATTTCAGGCTTTTTGAACAAATTCTTAGACTTTTTTTTTTTAATTTTTTAAAATGTTTCCAGAACCTGGTATTCCCAGGCGGTCTCCCATCCAACCAGGCCCGACACTGCTTAGCTTCCAAGATCAGACGAGATCGGGCGTTCTTTTTTTTTTTTTTTACTTTCTGAAGAAACTCTGCTCCCAAGACTGGGCTTCTTGAAGAAACTAAGACTATTTCAGGCTTTTTGAACAAATTCTTAGACTTTTTTTTTTTTTTTTTTTTTTTTTTTGACTTTCTGAAGAAACTAAGAGTATTTCAGGCTTTTTGAACACATTCTTAGACTCTTTTTTTTTCTTTTTTTTTTTTTTACATAAAATGCTTCCAGCACCTGGTATTCCCAGGCGGTCTCCCATCCAACAAGGCCCGACCATGCTTCCGAGATCACACGAGATCGGGCGTTTTTTTTTTTTTTTTTTGACTTTCTGAAGAAACTCTGCTCCCAAGACTGGGCTTCTTGAAGAAACTAAGACTATTTCAGGCTTTTTGAACACATTCTTAGACTCTTTTTTTTTCTTTTTTTTTTTTTTACATAAAATGCTTCCAGCACCTGGTATTCCCAGGCGGTCTCCCATCCAACAAGGCCCGACCATGCTTCCGAGATCAGACGAGATCGGGCGTTCTTTTCTTTTTTTTTGACTTTCTGAAGAAACTCTGCTCCCAAGACTGGGCTTCTTGAAGAAACTAAGACTATTTCAGGCTTTTTGAACAAATTCTTAGACTTTTTTTTTTTTTTTTGACTTTCTGAAGAAACTAAGAGTATTTCAGGCTTTTTGAACACATTCTTAGACTCTTTTTTTTTCTTTTTTTTTTTTTTACATAAAATGCTTCCAGCACCTGGTATTCCCAGGCGGTCTCCCATCCAACAAGGCCCGACCATGCTTCCGAGATCAGACGAGATCGGGCGTTTTTTTTTTTTTTTTTGACTTTCTGAAGAAACTCTGCTCCCAAGACTGGGCTTCTTGAAGAAACTAAGACTATTTCAGGCTTTTTGAACAAATTCTTAGACTTTTTTTATTTTTTTTTTATTTTTTTTTGACTTTCTGAAGAAACTAAGAGTATTTCAGGCTTTTTGAACACATTCTTAGACTCTTTTTTTTTTTTTATTTTTTTTTTACATAAAATGCTTCCAGCACCTGGTATTCCCAGGCGGTCTCCCATCCAACAAGGCCCGACCATGCTTCCGAGATCAGACGAGATCGGGCGTTCTTTTCTTTTTTTTTGACTTTCTGAAGAAACTCTGCTCCCAAGACTGGGCTTCTTGAAGAAACTAAGACTATTTCAGGCTTTTTGAACAAATTCTTAGACTTTTTTTTTTTTTTTTGACTTTCTGAAGAAACTAAGAGTATTTCAGGCTTTTTGAACACATTCTTAAACTCTTTTTTTTTCTTTTTTTTTTTTTTACATAAAATGCTTCCAGCACCTGGTATTCCCAGGCGGTCTCCCATCCAACAAGGCCCGACCATGCTTCCGAGATCAGACGAGATCGGGCGTTTTTTTTTTTTTTTTTGACTTTCTGAAGAAACTCTGCTCCCAAGACTGGTCTTCTTGAAGAAACTAAGACTATTTCAGGCTTTTTGAACAAATTCTTAGACTTTTATTTTTATTTTTATTTTATTTTTTGACTTTCTGAAGAAACTAAGAGTATTTCAGGCTTTTTGAACACATTCTTAGACTCTTTTTTTTTTTTTTTTTTTTTTT